>NC_061834.1:36792596-36805096 GCF_019202785.1 Penaeus chinensis | reverse complement strand
AATAATGTTGTTGAGAAAACTAGTGTTTCACAAGGGTTTGAGGGCTTTGGTGGGGCCTTCAAGAAGTCAAGTGAAGAATGGGAGTGCAGTGTTTGTATGATCAGGAACAAAAATTCAGCTGAAAAATGCGTGGCGTGTGAGACTGCAAAGCCAGGGAAATCTTCATCCCACGGTATCCAAACTAATACATCTGTCTTTAGTAATACAGATCCTACCCCAACCATTACGGGTAATGGAACAGACTGGGGCTCAGCCTTCAAGAAGTCTAGCAATGAATGGGAGTGTGATATGTGCATGTTACGAAACAAAGACTCAGTGGACAAGTGTGTTGCATGCGAAACCCTTAGGCCTGGCAGCAAAGCGAAACAGGCCCCACTAGCTGAGTCAAAGCCAGTTGACGGAAGGGAGGAGAAGGCGAGTTTTGGGTTTGGCTCAGCCTTTGCCAAGGCCAAGGGGGAGTGGGAGTGCGATACATGTTTAGTTCGCAACAAAAGTGAAGCTACGAAGTGCATATCGTGTGAGACTCCTAAGCCTGGTGCTGCTAATATTTCTCAAGCCATAACAGGAAACTTTAAGTTTGGTGTAAATACAAATGACTCTTCTTCCACAAGTAGTAGTTTTAAGTTTGGTTTAGACAACTCACAGACTGAAGTAAAATCTAATAGTGGTTTTGCATTTGGGGTTAGTGCCAAAAGTGCTGAAGACAGTAATAGTAAAGAAAGCTCTGGATTTAAATTTGGAATTGCATCAGAGAAGCCTAGCTTAGGGACGGAATCTAGTAGTGAGAAGGACAAATTAAAGGAGAAAAGTGGAAGTGCCTGTAGTGGTATCAGTTTTGGCTTAAAGCCAGATGAATCCAAGGGCAAGCAGTTCTCTGTTCCATCGATGAACTTCACCTTTTCAGCTCCTAATACGCCTGCTAGTAGTACAGAAACTGTAAATACTAAACCTAGTTTCACATTCACTTCTGGGAGTGAAACTGCGGCATCCTTCAGCTTTGGAGGCACAGAAACAAAAGCTAAACAAGCCACAGGAGAAGGACAAACTAAAACATCAACAGAGATAAAACCAGCATCAGAGATTAAAAGTGGGAGTGTCTTGGATGTGTTGAAGGGGAAAGACACAAAGGCAAGTGAGGTGTTCAGCTTTGGCTCCAAGCTTGAGAAGGTCGATGGAGGTGTGCCAAAACCCTCATTCGCCTTCAACAATGCTGTGCCAGCCTCCACGAAAGTAGGTGATTCAAAGACTACAGACTCAGCTGTGCCAAGTGGCACTTTTACTTTTGGTGCTAATGGAAAAGAAAGCAGTGCAGGATCCACTACTGCCATTGCTACGGCTGCACCTCTCTTCACCTTTAGTGATAAGGGGTCAGGCGCTAGTACTGCACCTTCCTTTGCTTTCAATACTGCCCCTGCTAAGGAGGAGTCCAAGACCACGCCAGCCTTCTTTAGCGGGAAGAGAGAGAACTCAGACTCTAGTGAGCCTGCAAAGAAGAGTGTCTTTGGAGGGTCAGCCACCAGCATTAACAATGGGGTAGGTGCAACACCCTCTTTGTTTACCTTTGGTAGCAAGGAGAATAAACTGGCCTCTGGCCCAGGATTTTCAACACCATCAGCTACCCCAGCATTTGGGGCCCCAACTCCAGCATCCAATGCTACTCCCAACTTCCAATTTGGGAACAGCAATCCTCCTGCCCCAGCTGCTACAGCACCCCCAGCCTTTGGAAACCCTGCTCCGGCTTTTGGCAGTCCACCCCCAGCATTTGGCAGCAACAACAATAACTCAACCCCAAGCTTCACCTTCGGTCAGCCACCTGAGAAGAAGCCAAGCACAGGATTTGATTTCGGGCAGACCCCTTCCAGTGCCCCAAGCCAAGGATTCAACTTTGCAGCTTCAACCGGGGCGCCTGGTGTATTTCAGTTTGGACAGGTGAATCACATAAGAACTTTTTGTGTAGTTGATCCAAGTTAGGAAATGAGGATGTTAAATATGTCTGTTCATGTTCATTAACCAAGAAGTGAATTGGGTCCTATTATAAGTTACCTCAAAAGACTTCCTTTGTATTGAACTCTGTTGTGGATGATTTTAAAGTTTTCCTGCCTGAACAATTTCCTAACTTTTCTTATATTGCAGAGTCAAGCAAATAGCAGCCCTGCAAGTGGATTGTTCCAGTTTGGTTCAGGAAACACTCCTGTCCAACCAGCCCCCTCTTTTGGGTTAGTAATGACTGTTGTTGATTCCTGAATGCTCTTATTTGACAACCAAGTGATTTTGAATCTTAGTTCTTAATAGATGTACCTTAACTCAGTGTTGCTGGAAAAATGCTGTACTCATTTTTTATTCTTTTGTGAAATGTCTCCGCACATTGCCATGCCCATTGGATGAGAGAGAGAGAGTGTGTGTGTGTCTGTGTCTGTGTGTGTGTGTGTGTGTCTGTGTGTGAGTGAGTGAGTCTATGAGTCTATGAGTCTGTGTGTGTATATTTATATATACATACATATATTTTTATTAATGTTAATGTATATATGTTTAAATATGTATGTATGTGTATATATATATAACATATACATACAGATATATATATATATATATATATATATATATATATATATATATATATATATATATATACGTATACACACACACACACACCATCGTCGTCATCATCAGCCTGAATCAGCCTGAATCAGTACACTGCTTGATCTAGGCCTCTCCCAATCTTTTCCACTCATGTCTGTCTTGAGATTTTTGTTTCCAGTCTTGGCCACCATATCTCGTTATTTTGTTATGCCATCTTGTCATTGGTCTGGCCCTTGGCCTCTTTATGTTATCAATAGCTCAATCTGTTACTCTCTTTGTCCATTTGTTGTCCTGTCTCTGACATATATGACCTGCCCATTGCCATTTCTTTCTGATGCTCCTAAGTATACCTTCCACTTTTGTGTGTTCCCTGATCCATATCGCCCTCATCAAATCTCTTGGCTAATTCCCAGCATCACCCTTTCCATCCCTCTTTGGGCACTTATTAGTTTCCTCTCCAGTAATTTGGTTGTAATCCATGTTTCTGATCCATAGGTCATAACTGGGAGGATGCATTGGTTAAAGACTTCTTTTTAGACATAATGGCAAGGAGGCTCTTTGTATGCTACTGTGTCTGCCTAGACTGATACATCACTTTATTTCCTCTTCCCTAGAAGTGTTGGTCTGTACAATTTGCCCTAGATATATATATATACTTGTCCAGTACATCTAGTGCTTCGCCTTGTACACGTATCTGTTCCAATTGAACTCTACTTTTGAACATGATCTTAGTCTTTTTTTTTTTTTTGTTCATCCTAAGTTGATTTTCAGACTTTCTCTATTCAGATCATTTATTAATTGCTGCATTTCACTTGCAGATTTACTGAAGAAAACAATATCGTCTTCAAATCTTAGGTTGTTTAAGTATTTGTCTCCTATTTTGATACCTTTTCCGTTCCATTCTAGCTTCCTAAATATTTCCTTAAGGCAATCTGTAAACAGTTTTGGTGAGATGGTGTCGCCCTGTCTAACCCCCTTATTAATTGGTATTTTATCGGTTTACGTGTGGAGCTTGATGGTTGTTGTCCCAACTTTGTATATATCTTCTAATATTTTACAATATATCTCCTCTACTCCTTGTCTTCAAATAGCTTCTAATACTGCTGGTATTTGTAGAGAGTCAAATGCCTTTTCGTAATCAGTGAATGCCATACACAGATGTTTCCTATTTTAGGTATTTTTTCTCTTATTTGGTTGAGCGTGTGGATGTGGTCTGTTCTTGAGAGTCCACTGCGGAAGCCTGCCTGTTCTCTAGGCTGGTTAGAATCCAGACTGTTAGAGATTAAAGTTGTGATGGCTTTGGGAGCAGTTTGTAAGTAACTGAAAGGAGGCTTGTGGGTCGGTAGTTTTTTAGATCCTTTCTATATCCTCAATGTATCAAAATTGTTGTTTTTCCAGGCTTTTGAAATTTTTCCCTTTGAGAAGGCAATATTTAAAAAGATTGGCTAGTTTCATTGTTGCAATTTCTCCTGCATCTATTATCAGGTTTATACTAATTTCGTCTTCACTTGCCATTTTCCCTCTCTTCGTGTGTTTAAATGCTCTCTTTTATTTCCTGTTATGATGATATTTGAGGTCACTTGCCTCATTTTATTATTTGAGTATTGAATTTCCAAACATCTCTCTTCTTTTTATTTATAGTCTTTGTTAATTCAGCTAAATCTATTTTGTCCCTGTTTGACGATACTTTTGTGACCCTATGTTTTTGCATAAACTGTTTAGTTTCTACTGAAAGCTTGCTGGAGCTTTGCTTGTTGTTCTTACCGCCTACTTCAATTACAGCTTCCTTTATTATGTTATTGAACCGTTTCTTGATTTGGTCAATATCAAGATCTTTGAAGCTGAGAAGTGAATATCTGTATTGGGTGTTTTGGCTAAATTACACTGCTCTGGTCTTCAAGTTAAGCTAATTTTGGCTTCAGTTTTCATATGAATTTGTTCCTTTCCCATCTGAGGTGTAATTTAATTTGGCCTCTGGCCATTCTGTGGCCGCTGCCTACATTTACTCTATTAATAATTTTTTTTAACCCAATGGCGACGGGTCACGGCTATCGCCGTCATAACAATACGCCCGATGTGAGGCGTGCGGCTGTCCGCAGTGGCGCCGCGCCAAAACGCCCCGAGGCAATGATTCGACTTGATGTACCGAATTCACACGCTCAGAGTCGGCTCGCTGCCGCCGTTCGCCAGAGCGTAGAGTTTTTTTTAATTTTCTATACCCGGCGCCATTGGGTTAAGGGTTAAGTTAGACACCTCTCTAATTCTTGACATCAATCTGCTCCCTATAAACTTCATAAATTTACATGATAGCTGGCCAGTTCTTTATGTATATCTTCAGACAAGACATTGCCTACCTTCTAGGCAGTATCTTGCAGGAGCATAGTGATTGTTTCTAAAATATTTTACTATATACTCCATGTGCTCCCTAATATTGCCAATTTCCAGATCATGAGCCAGAAAATTCAGAATGTGCGCAGTACAGCCGTATACGTGTTTTTGTTCGTGTGTGTGTGTGTGTGTGTGTGTGTGTGTAATATATAATATATATATATATATATATATATATATATATATATATATAAATAATACATTTATTTATTTATTTATATATGTATGTATAGGAATATATATGTGTGTGTGTGTGTGTGTGTGTGTGTGTGTGTGTGTGTGTGTGTGTATGTGTGTGTGTGTGTGTGTGTGTGTGTGTGTGTGTGTGGAGAGCTATTTGGCCCTTAGCCTCCATCCCTGATTGTGATATACGTGTTTGTGTGTGTGTATGTGTGTATAATTTTTAGACTATTGCAGCATTATCCACACCTCTGAGACAATGCCTCCAACCTTCATTATCTATTGCAGTAGCGGCGGTGACAATCCCTTCAGTACCCCTGCTCCTCCTAGTGGTCGCGTCATGAAGAAGGCCGTGAGACGTACCCGCAAGCCGTGATGAGGGCACAGCAGCAGAAGGGTTTTCTTACCAAACGTGTCTTTAAATTATTTGTTCCATACATTTTATTTTTAATGGATTCTGGGTCTATTCCTCTGTTTCTGTTTTCATTATTTATAAAATGAAGGTCTTTAATAAAAAGAATTTATATATATATACACATGCTGTCGCTTAGGCTAAAAAGAAAGAGGTGCTTTAACAATGAGCGTTTTATCATTCTTTCACGCCTTCCTCCCTCTTTTCGTCCTCCCCTATTTCTGTTCTCTCTTATTTTAGCCTTTTTCCTTTGGCATTTTTCTAGTAATGTGCCCCTTTTTCAACTTCATTTTCCATGGTCATTCTGTTAAGATACTGGTCAAACTAAGTGCTTGATGTAGGAAAGCCTGATGTATTATTTGCTTTTATATTTTCTTCCTTATTGTGATACGAGAAGTTGAACTGCAAAGGTATCTTGATATATTGCTTAGAGATTCAGCTTTTTTTATTTTATTTTATTTTTTTTTTTTATTTTTTTTTTTTTTTTCTTCCCCTTTCCCATTTCTTATGTAACTTGAGTTGTTTTTTATATAAAATGTTAGCAAAAACTTTCTTAGTCCTAATAATAAAAAAAAAATGTATACCCAGTCAGTTGGACCTGATTTTTAACACTAAGAACAAAATTTTCAAAACCAATGTGGAGGGAATAATCACTCGAGGATTGATTGCTCTTTTTTTTTTCTTTTTGTTATTTACTGTGGTCGCTATTTTACACCAGTGACTGCTTCCAATGAAAGAGTGGGTATCTCATGGTTGGTACAATTTGGAATTTCAAATAGTTTTGTAGGAGCTCCATAGATACGTACATTAACATCACGTTGGGATCTGTGTCAGAGAATAAGCTACAAGTGTATATAGACTCGATATCCACCCTGGAGTGTAATCTACTATCATGCATCTCATCTTGTGTGTCTAACTAGAAGTGGTCTCTTAAAAGCTGTGAAACGACTTCTATGTTATACCTTTCAGCAGCAGGGAAGAGTGTCTAGTAATAAAAAATAAAAATATAAAAAATGTAAAAAAAAATGTGGCATTGTGTGAGGACTTTAGGTGTTAACATACCCCCCTCCCACACACTTGTGTATGTAAAACCTGTCAATTTGGATTCCACCAGTTTCCTCCCCCCTGGGACGTTGCAGCTAAATTTCACTTGCCTATGAAGGGCGGGTAAAGACGACACTTTCGTTTATTTTTTTACAGTGAAAGTTTAAAAAGTGGGAAAAGCACAAATTGGAATTAAAGGACATTAATGCAACATAAGGGTACCATGGGATGGAAAATTGCTTATGTTAGTATGTTTCCTTTTGCACAGGAATGATTATTTTGTTAATTGCTTCAATATTCACAAGAGACATGAAAGCCAAACATTTGGACTCCTGGCTCTTTCAATATGAAAAAAATATATATAAATATATCTAAGTGCTATGAACATTCTGTGTAAATACAGAAGGCCTATCAGGCCTATCTGGTAACATTGTTTCTGTTTCTTGTTAGGGAGAACCTTGTTGAATATTTTATATGCTGTGTCCATATTTGCTGGACGTGTTACTGTTCTCATTAGGAATGTTCATGGTTCTCATGTCGCACAGGTTTATTCCAACGTCTTGCTCTCAAAGGCTGTACATTTTTTAATAAATAAATAGTGCAGATAAAACTAGCATTTTATGTTATGGTGTTTGCTCTTGTGGGTGATATAGAGGCTCTGTCACAGTAGCCTGAAATACTTTTATGTTTTATATAATAGAGGTTACAGCCAGCAGTATCACCTGTGGGCGGAGACTGCCCCCTCATATCACCTAGCAACAGCATTCACCACCTGTAGTGTTGTTGCTCATGCCAGACGCAAGGCCTCTGCAAGATGCGGCAAGTGTGCGCTTATATGAATAAGTGATGTAAATAGAATACCCAGGCAGGCTCACTCCTTAAAACTGTACATGAACACTTCATCAGTGTAGAATACTTGACGGACATGCTGCGTGTGATTTTTGGAGGGTGTAGGCGTGACCTTGTGCCGTGTGGCTGGTTGTGAGATGCGGAATCTACCGCCCCTTGTCTTGTCCTGTCTGTTGGATCCTTGAGAAGTATATAATTGTAATTAGCTCTATGATTAATATTATTTTATATTGATGTGACTTTGACATGTACAAAGCCGTGAAGTGTGAGTGTGTGAAGGAAGGAGTTAGACTGCTCAGTGTATGTGTCCTCGGTTTTGCATTACTAAGTGTGAGCGTGAAATGTTCAATAAAAGAGCATTCTATACTGCAACTTGTGTTTTCTCTACCTTATATTTAACTTTGCTAATTTTTATTCTCAATTCAGGTATAAGAAAATGTAATGTTTGTCTATGCCAAGCAAGTTGTATTGGATTTCTTCATTATTATAGTTCAGAGAAGTTATGCAGTTTGAAATGTTTTCCTGAATATTTCCATGTATTGTACATATTTATTAGAATCCTAATAGAAATCACAAGTTTCCTGTAATACATATATATATTTATTTTATATATATATATATATATATATATATATATATATATATATATATATATATATATATAAATTACAAGACTAAAGATAATCAATTATATAAAGACCTGTTTAAATTTTTGCAATTACATTCATACAATTTATATAAATTTGCAACAGGCTTTGAAAACTTTTTGTCTTAAAGTATAAAAGTTAATATTACAACTGCATCTTTCATACTGCCATTATGTACTCAACTTGCCACTCCTCCAAGACATTGCATATTTGAAACTAAATGACCATTGAACTTAAATACCACAGGCAAATATTTGTCACGACTTTTAAAAGAGGACTTGGTGTCTCAGCTCTGACCCTTAATGATAACTATATATGATTGTAAATAGATGGGGCAAGTCTCTCAAAAAAAGATAAAAAATTGCAGTTCTGCCATAAGATTTTAAGAGAATTTAGAATAATTTATATTCCACTGGCAGACCTATTATGTTGGCCTTTGCACCTGGGAGTATCATCATAAACCTGAACAACAATCTGGATCGCACCAACATTCAATTTGGTCTATATGACAACACCGCCCATCATCATGTTGAGGTAACGAATTAAAGGCATAGTAGTTTGTAAAGGGAACAGCTGACTCCTATTGTTTTGCACTTTGCAGGGCAGAATACAGATAGTGTAGTTTTATGAGAAGGGATCAGTAAAACAAAATTTAATGTTTGGTGACTAGGCGGTATAAACTTTTTTCATGTTCCCCCAATACCTTGCTCGTCAATGTGTGTGTGTGGGGGGGGGGGGGGGGGGGGTGTAGGAGACGGGGACGTCCAAGCTCCGGCCTATTGCTATGGTCTGGATGTGCCGCTAATGACCCTAGATGTTGACGCATCAGAAAATTTGGATAACAGGAGAAAGGCACAGTTAATAAAAACGAAAACAAGGTAAACAGGATAAAGAAATGGCTAATATTATTATGAATGAATATGTAGGTGAACGATAAAAGTCGATAAATAAGCAGAACGAGTATAAGATAATATTTAAAAAAAAAAAACAGAATTTGAATAGATTCTTCAAATGACTGTATGTATGTATGATATTTGTGGAAAAAATATAATTCATTTGATGTTTTTTTTTCTTTCTTTTACAGCTCTATGATAATATTGATAATACTGATAACAACAACAACAATAATGATAATAATAATGAATATGATAATGATAATGATAATAATAATCATAATCATAATAAGGATAATGAAAATAATGATAATAAACGTAACAATGATAATAATAATACTGAAAATAATAATAAAGTAACAACAGTGATAGTTATAATAATAATGATAATGATAATAATAATAATAATAATGATAGTAATAATAATAATAACAATAATAATGATAATGATAATAATGATAACAATAATGATAATATTGAAAATAACAATAATGATAGTTATAATAATAATGATAATTATAGTAATGATAATAATAATTATAATAAAGATAATGATAATAATGAATATGATAATGATGGTGGTGGTTTGGTTTGCGAAGTTCTAGCTTCGCCCGGGCCTTCTAAATATAGCCCGGCCTGTGTCAGCTTTTTACGGCTGTCTCTTTGAGTTGTCTGACACTCGGTGCTTACCGTGGCGGCGGGATTGACAGCAGGCGCTCCTGCCGCCATGGTGTAAGCATTTCGCTTAGCCTCTTTACCAGCACGGCGGCTGTTGTGGGCGGTCCATGTTCAGGAATTGTGTATGGTCACAATTTTCTAGGTAGTGGACTAGTGTGGCGTTCGGCTCGCCGCAGTGCTTGCAGCACCTTTCATCGCGTTCAATTGTTGGGATAATCTGCCATGCACAGTGGTAACCTAGGCGCATTCTGTGAAGAATGACTTCGGTACCTCTGTTGCTTACTTCAGAGAGTGCCAGTGGTTCATAGCCTGTGGCGTCTGAGTACCAGCTGGCCGAGGGGGAGGTTCTCGTTTCCTCTCTGTGGAGCTGCCGTAGGAAGGTACGACCGACCAAGGCACACTTCTCCATAAGTAATTTTCGGCTCGGTTTTATCGTCATGGGATTTGGGGGCATACCCCTGCCAGCGACGGTTAGTCTGTCAGCAAGCTCGTTCCCTCTGATGCCGATGTGGCTTGGGACCCAGTTGATGATAATTCTTCTACCCTGAGCAAGAATTCTCTGTGCCATTGTGAGAATCGTGGTCAGTAGGTAGATGTTGTCTGTGGGTGAGCTGTGCTGAAGACAGTCAATGGCTGCCCTGGAGTCTGTGTGTATGACCACGTGTCCTTCCCTTAAGGACGCGTGGCCTAGGGCTCCCATGATTGCAACTGCCTCTGCCTGTAGCGAGGAGGCGTTATCTGTTACCCTCATGGATCGCGTGGCATCCCTTGCTGCAAAGCCGGCGCCTGCAGTGTGGCTCAAGGGATCGACCGATCCATCCGTGTAGTATGTTCTACTACCCGGAGGAGTGATGGCTGCAATGACCCTGTGGGCTTCTGCCTTTAGGCTAGGCATGGGGTATAGGCTCTTTTTCATTGACAGGCTCATTATGTTGAACTCTATCAGGCTCAGTGCCCACGGCGGGGCTTCGGGAAAGTCGGGGTGGGGGGAATCCATGCCCTTAGCAAGAAGCTGATGGCGTATCAACACCCTGGCTGTATGAGACAGCCACGAGTTGTTTGAAACGAGCTCGTTGTCTTGTTCGAGGCATCTGACTAATTTTTGTCTTAGGCTTGTGTTCCTGGGAGCCTGGATGACCTTTGACAGGAATTGTGTTGCCGTTAGATCGATTCGTGAGTCCAGGGGGAGAAGGTTTGCCTCCATCAGGAGGTTGAGGACCTTCGTCATCCTCGGGGCACCCAGAATGATCCTGGCAGCTTCATTTTGGACTGTTTCTAATTTGTCTGTGTGCTTTTTCTTTGCAGCAATTAGAGCGACTGAGGCATAGTCCACAATGGGCCGGACAGCATGTACATAGAATGATCTTAGTACTTTGTGTCTGGCCCCTATGCGTCTCCCAGTCATTGCTCTCATGACGGACAGTCTTGCTTTGGTTCGGTCAACCAGGTACTGGACCTCCTTATGGAAGGAGAGGGTCCGGTCTATCCTTACCCCAAGGTATATGTAGTCCTTGACCCATTCTAATTCCACTCCCTGGATTTTCAGTCTTGTGCCTCGAACTCTGTCTCAGAGCCATGGCTTTGAATTTGGCTGCAGTGATCTTTAGTCCTGTCCTACAACACTCCTCTGACACGAGGTCCAGACAACGCTGGGCTTTATTCTGGCTGCGTGGTCCAGTGGAGGTGATAGCGAGATCGTCTGCATACGAGATGATCTGGCACCCCACTGGGAGGTTTATGTTGAGGATGCAGGATATTAAAGTGTTAAATAGGGCTGGACTGAAAACCCCACCGTGTGGCGTTCCATTTTCGAGCGGCATGTGCTGCGATAGGTGACCCTGGAATTTGACATTGGCAGTCCTGTTCCTGAAGTAGTCACCTATCCAAGCCAAGAGCTTTCCTCTGATTCCCTTCTGGATCAGGCTTTCCTGAATGGCAAGTGGACTTGCCAGTTCAAAAGCCTTCTCCAGGTCAAGGAATACCACCACAGCTGGGCCCTTGCTGATTGTGCTTAAGAGCGTGGCTATGCTGTGTGCTGTGCCCATGCCCCTTGTGAACCCGTGAAGGTGTTCGTGCGGGGGTCCCGTTTTCCATTGAAGCCAGTTTAGTATCATCCTCTCAGCCGTCTTGGCCAGGCAGCTGAGCAGAGAGATGGGGCGGTACTTCCCCGGCTCCTTTGTTTTTGGGACGGGAACTATGGTAGCCTTCTTCCAACTCTGGGGTAGAGTGGAAGTTTCCCAGGACTTGTTGATGAGTTGCAAGAGTGCACGCTCACCTGCTAGTCCTAGGTGGGAGATAATGTGGTACGAGATCCCATCAGAGCCCGGGGCTGTGTTGGAACTGGTTTTATAGGCTTTCCTTAGTTCCCTCAATGATAATGATAATAATGATAAATTATGATAATGATAATAATGGTAATGCTAATAGTATTAACAGTAACAATACTAGGGAAAATGATGATATTAATGATAATGATAATAATAAGAGTAATAATAATAATAATAGTAATAATAATAATTATAATGATAATAATAATGATAATAATAATAATAGTAATATTAATAATAAAAATAATAATAATAATGAAAAATGATAATGATAATAATGGTGATGATGATGATGATGATGATGATAATAATAAAAATGAAAAATAAATATATTATTATTATTATTATTATTATTATTATTATTATTATTATTATTATATCATTTTTATAATTATAATATTAAAAACATTAGTAATAATGATGTTGATAATGAAAACAGTAACAATAATCATGATAACATGAAAAACAATGATATTTACAAGAAAATAATGATAATGATAAT
>NC_061834.1:36712596-36770096 GCF_019202785.1 Penaeus chinensis | reverse complement strand
TTTTATGTTTTTTTTAGAGAGAGAGTTTAGCTAAGTGTGTTTAGAATGTTATAATGTATTTAGAAGAGATCATGGTATTTTCCCCCTTCCTATTGCACAATGGAACGGAGGTGGTGCTAGATGTTAGGGGAATTTTTGCAGTTGAATTGCCATATTGAATTGTTGTTGGCTGGACCATAGTAAGGTGTGGATGGCTATTGCTCAGTTGAGAAAATAATAACTTTTAACAGTTTTCAATTGAATTTAAAGAAGTTATGTTGCTATGTATTCTAAGCTCAGCAGAATTGTCAATTTTAACAATAATATGTTAAAGAGGAGTGATGGAAAAGATTATCAGATTGTCAAGAGTCTGGTTTGAAGGAAGGGGAAATTACTGGAAATCGTATCTTGTGCAGTTTACTGGGAACTCCTGGTCGCCGTGTATGAATAAACACAGTAGATTTGTGATTTGGATATTCATGATGTATATTTTTGCCTTGTTTTTCATGTATTTTGATTTGTAATGTACTTTACAGTATGTCTTTTTTTTTTTTTTTCAAAGCTTATATTTAAGCACGTTGGTATTATTGTACTCTCATTGAAGTACTCAATAATGGAACCTAAATTTGACTAAAAGATTGACAAAACCATTCAAGAGTAAAAGGTTTTGTGATGTGATTAATGATTTAAAAATCCCGCAGATAAAGCTCATGAATGAGTTAAATGATGATATTATTAGAGCTTTAAGCATAGTTTTTTTTTGTTTTTTTTTTGTAATTAGAAAGATTATTATCCCTCAGAGGAAAAGAAAACTGCTTTTATTCATGTGGAGAAGCTTGAAGTGCTTATCTGTGTGACTGCATTAAAGATAATCCTAATCTAATGTAGTACTATGTTCATGAGCAGTGCCATGATTGTGCTAAAGTTTATTGGGTTCTTATCTCAAGAACAGCATAAACGTTTTGATATTTCATCTCTGATTATTCACTTGAGATTTGCTATCCTGGTATTGAGTTTTGATAAGATTAATTAGACAGCTAGATAACTGCATAGATTAATTTCTGCTTGAAAGTGCAAATATAGACTTTATTTTATACCAGTGAAGAAAGATTATTAATTTATTGTTATTATAATGATAAATTGTCGATGTAGCTTAAGACATAGTAAATGGGATTTCACATTCTGCTTCCTCTTCATTTACAGTCTTGCCACCTAGTCTGTAGGACAAATAAGAACCAAATTACAAGAGCCTGATTGCTTACCTTGCTTCCCTCGCTCTAAGCCGGTCGAGTAACTTGCGCATGACCCTATATTGTTTGCTCAGCCATCCCTTTGCACTTCGGCCAAATTTGCATTAATGTGATTAAACCTGAGCAGAGGAATTGTTTCACACGGAAAGGCAGTTGGTTAATGGAATGGGAGGCCAAGGAATATAAAAAGGAAACCTTGCGAGCAGCTGCTTGAGATGTCTGAGATCTCAAGCGTATGATACAGTGTGACTGAGTTGGTTTGGGAATTAATGGAAGGAAGGAAAGGATTGTGAGTTGTTAAAGTAAATGGGTGAATCAATTTTTTTTTTTTTTACTTATGTTGGTGTATGTGAGCTAAAGTTTACTTCGTCATACAGTAAATATATGTAAAATCCCTTTTACATGGATATTTAGGGTCACCTGATTTCAGGGTTTGAATTTAATGGAAGGAAAACAACAGTTCAATACCATGAAGTCATGCATAGGCCGTTCCAGTGGTGGGAAATGGCTGTAGGAAAATTTGCCATGTGACATTTATTCCATATGTTCTAGTAGGGTACAGAAGAAAAAAATAGCCTACTAACTAGCTTCTGTTATGTGCAAGCTATGGAAAACAAAAGTTAATTTTATAGAGATGTTCTGTCGTTACCTTTACATTAGAGTTGGTATATAGTTTCGGACTATGCTGATCTGAACAGTGCATTCCTGGATAATAATAATTAGAACACTACTTATGATTACGAAGTATCTAAGCATTAAAGGCCTTTCTGCGATGTGACACACATGGTGCATCAACAGACTAAACAATAACATTATTCTATGCCTGTTTCAGTTGTCTCACAAAAATAAGTAGCATTTGAGGTATCAGCAGATCAAGACTGATGCAGGGCCTTTAGAGATTTCAAAGCATCACTGTCGAGTATTAGGAATATTGGTACACTTAGCCAGGCGTCCCTACCATATCCAACCATATTGCTTATCCCAGTCCACTTGCATCTTGATGTGGTCTGTGTTGGAAGGCCTATAATCAAACTTGTTCTATAGTGGCCAGTGTCAAGTAAAAACTGCAGCCAATATTACTCCTTTGGTGACCTGACAAAGGTCAACGCCCGTGCCCGACATGCATCATTGTCATTGTCATCGTCATTGTTGGCCGTAGGAGCAGTTATATGTATTTTTTTTTTATTGTTTATCATTATTATTGGCATTGACCATTATTATTGTTGTTGTTAGTATTACTTTTTTTTTGTCGTAGTTACGTTTTGATGTTGATTTAGTCTTATATGTATTTCTTTTAATAGTATTGACATTTATTTATTCTTTTATTTTTTTTTTCTTGTTAATTGGCATCATTATTAATGTTATTCATGCCATGTATTAGTTTCCAGGAATATTGGTTTTCTTTATTCCCAATATTCCTTTTATTATTAATGTTGATGATTATTTTGTTCATATTGTCATAGTTACTGTTTCAAATGATGTGCTAGTGTCATCATTGTTACAATGTATATCTATATCTATTTCTGTATCTATCTATCCATCTATCTAAACATACACAGTCTCTCTCTGTCCCCTTTTTCATGAATTTTATATTGTGTTTATTCATACCACTTTTTTATTCTTCATATTTTTATTGTTTTGACTTATTTTTTTATTGTTTTCTGGTATTATCATCATCATCATCATCATCATCATCATCATCGTTATTAATTATTATTATTAATGACTGATATTAATGATTATTATTATCAATGATTATTAATGTTGTTATATTATTAAAGTTCTTTTTATTATTATTGTTATTATCATTTTACATTAGTTTTAATGTTGTTGGGCTTGTTTTATTGTTATTGTTATTATTATTATATTTTTTATCATTGTTATTGTTATCATCATCATCATTATCAATGTTCTTGTTATTATTATTTTTAAAAAATATTATTGTATTGTTTTATTATTATGATGATGATGATGATGATGATGGTGATGATGATTGTTATTGTTATTATTATTATTGCTGTTGTTGTTATTATTATTATTATTATTATTATTATTATTATTATTATTATCATTGTTATTGTTATTGTTATTATTATTAGTGTTGTTGTTGTTGTTATGATTATTATTATTATGGGAATAATACAATTATTATTATTATTATCATTATTATTATTATTATTATTATAATAATAATGATAATTATTATTTTTTTTTTTTTTATTATTTCTATTATTATAACTATTGTTGTTATGGTTATTATTATGATGATTAATTTTGTTATTATTTATGTGATATTGTCATTGTCATTGTCAATATCAATTTCATCACTATTATCAATATCAATATCACTATCATCGTTGTCAACAGTTATATATGATTATCACTATCATTTTTGGCGATCGTTTGTTATGATTTTCATCATCATTGTCTTCATCGATTATTACTTATGATTATCATCATCATTATTGGTGTCACTGTTATATTTTTGGTGTTATTAGTGTTATTGTTATTATTATTATTATTATCATTATCATTATCATTATCATTATTATTATTATTATTATTATTATTATTATTATTATTATTAATACAATTATTATTATTATTATGATTATTATTATTATTGCTATTATTATTGTTTTTGTTGTTATCATTATTGTTAGATATTGTTATTATTGTTATTATTATTATTATTATTATTATTATTATTATTATTATTATTGCTATTATTACTATTATTGTTGTTGTTATCATTATTGCCATTATGATTGTTATTGTTGTTGTTATTATTATTATTATTATTATTATTTTATAATTATTTTTATTATTACTATTACTGTTACTATTACTATTACTATTACTATTGTTATTATTATCATTATTATTATTATTATTATTTATTACTACTATTACTGTTACTATAACTATTGCTTTTATTTATTTTTCTGTTATTTTCATAATGATTATTGTTGTCATTACCATTATTATTATTATTTATTTTTGTTGTTGTTGTTGTTGTCATTGTCATTGTTATTGTTTCTGTTGTCATTGTTATCATTATTGTTATTAATGTTTTTGTTATCAATATTGTTTTCATCATTATTGTGGTTACTATTGTTATTATTATAATTATTATTTTATTAGTAGTAGTTTATATTATTATTATTACTGCTACTACTGTTATTTTTTTCTATCATTTTCAATATCATTATTGTTATGATTATCATTATTATTTTTTATTTATTTATATATTTTTTATTTTTGTCTTTGTTATTATTATTGTTGTTATTTTTTCTGTTATGATTGTTGTTTCATCATTATTGTAATTGATTGTGATTATTGTTGTTAATATCCTTATCATTATTATTATTATTATTATTATTATTGTTATTATTATTTTTATTATTATTATTATTATTATTATTATTATTATTATTACAATTATTACTACTACTACTACTGTTATTCTTCTTCTTCTGGTTATTGTTGTTATTATTATTTTTATTATTACTATCATTATTATTATTATTCTTATTATTATTGTTATCATCATTATCACTGTTATCATCATGATCATTATCATTGTTATTATTAATGTTGTTGTTATTGTTATTGTTCTTACTATTATTACTATTGTTCTTAATATTGTTTTTATTTTTCCCATAGTTATTTACATCGTTCATGGCGTCATATTCTGTTTTAATATAGCATTTTATTACCTCCACCGAGGAGCCTTTGTCACTTTTACGGTTTGTTTTTTACTTATATGTTGAATTGAAAGGAAGATTGATTAATGAAAAAAAAAAACCCACATATTATTTGTTATTTAAAGAAACATGTATTTGTTTCGTGTTTCACTCTGATAACAGGCATTTCTAGAGGGGTGGGGGGGGGGGGGGTTGGCTGCAGGATGTTGCATGTTGCATAGCAGGTGGCATGAACGAGTTATTGATGGCGTTTTTCTCACTCACCGATCAGTTCTTTGATCTGGTGGTTTCAAGTTCCTTATTTCTGGGATCTTGAAAAGGGAGTTTGCGATTGTCGATTACCTAAGGATTAAGTTGTTTTATGAGAGAGAGTGTGTGTGTGTGTGCGCGCGTGCGTGCGTGCATGCGTGCGTGTACGTGTGCGACGCACACGTACACGCACACGTACACAAAGAAATACACGCACACGCATGTATTTCTTTGTCATTGTCTCTAGCGTTTCTCTATCCTCCCGTCAACCTCTTCCCCACTGCCTGTTCCTCCTCCATCCAATCACTGATCATAACAACCCCATCCCCGCCTGTGCATGTGCGTCCCGGGTGTTGGTGCGGGTCATAATCATAGATTTCCTTCGCGTTTACTTTGATGGTATTGATTAGTGTTGGCACCTTTCTCCCCCTCCCTCCCCTCCTTCCCCTTTCCCTCTCCTTCCCCCCCTCTCCTTTTACCCTCCTCCCTCCTCCTTTCCCTCCTTTCTCCTTTTTCTTTTTTCTCCCCCCTCTCCCTTTCTTTTTCCCCCCTTCTCCTTTTCCCCTCCCCCCCCCTTTTCCCCCCTTTTCCCCCCTTTCCTCCTCCTCCTCCCTCCTCCCCTCCTCCTCCCCTCTTCTTTCTCCTCCCCTTACCCCTTTTCCTCCCCTCTCTCCCTTTTCTTTTCTCCCCCTTTCTCCTCTCCTCCTCCCCCTCCTCCTCCTCCTTTTTCCCTCCTCCTCTCCTCCCTTCTTCCTCCCTCTCCTCTCCCTCCCCCTCTCTTTCTCCTCCTCCTCCTCTCCCTCTTCTTTCTCCTCCTCCTCCTCTCCCTCTTCTTTCTCCTCCTCTTCCTCCTCTTCCTCCTCTCCCTCTTCTTTCTCCTCCCCTTCCTCCTCTTCTTCCTCCTCCTCCTCCTCTTCTTCTTCTTCTTCTTCTTCTTCACTTCTTCCTCCTTCTCCTCTCCCTCCCCCTCTCTTTCTCCTCTTTCCCCTCTTTCCTCTCAATCATGTTTTCTGTCCTCTCCCATCCCCCTTCTGCTAATAGAATGCAGCATAGGCCAGGGATGGGAGACGGCGCATTGTCAACAAAGTACTGAGGCATATGCAGGTTGTAAAGCAATATTGAATTTCTATAAAAGGTGAATAAACGGACACGCACATGTAGACGCTGACGTACACGTGCATGCACACGCACACGTACACGCACACGCACATGTACGTGCACACGCACACGTATATGCACACGCACACGCACATGCACATGCACATGCACACGCACATGCACATGCACACGCACACGCACACGCACATGCACACGCACATGCACACGCATACGTACACGCATACGTACACGTACACGTACACGTACACGTACACGTACATGCACACACACAGAAAGAGAGAGAAAGAGAAAGAGGAAGAGGAAGAGAGTGAATTAGTGAATGAGTGAAAGAGAGTGAGTGAGTGGATGAGAGAGAGTGAAAGAGAGAGAGAGAGAGAGAGAGAGAGAGAGAGAGAGAGAGAGAGAGAGAGAGAGAGAGAGAGAGAGAGAGAGAGAGAGTAAAAGAGAGAGAAAGAGAGTGAGAGAGTGAGAGAGTGGGAGAGTGGGAGAGTGGGAGAGTGGGAGAGTGGGAGAGTGGGAGAGTGGGAGAGTGGGAGATTGAGAGAGTGAGAGTGAGAGAGTGAGAGAGTGAGAGAGTGAGAGAGTGAGTGAGTGAGTGAGTGAGAGAGTGAGAGAGTGAGTGAGTGAGTGAGTGAGTGAGTGAGTGAGTGAGTGAGTGGTGAGAGAGAGAGAGAGAGAGAGAGAGAGAAGAGAGAGAGAGATAGAGAGAGGTAAAAGAGATGAGAGGGGAGGGAGAGAGGGAAGAAGGGAGGAGGGAGAGGGAGAGAGGAGGAGAGGGAGAGAGGGAGAGGGGAGGGAGAGGGAGGGGAGGGGAGAGGGAGAGAGAGAGAGAGAGAGAGGAGAGAGATGATGAAGAGAGGAGAGGAGAGAGAGAGACGAGAGAGGGGAGAGAGAGAGGTAAAAGGGGAGAGAGAGATAGAGAGGGAAAGTAAAAGAGGAGAAGAGTAAATAGAGAGAGAGAGAGAGAGTTAAAAGAGAGAGAGAGAGAGTAAATGAAGAGAGAGAGAGGTAAAAGAGAGAGAGAGAGAGAAGAGAAGAGAGGAGGAGGAGAGAAAAGAAGAGAGAGGAGAGGAGGGGGGGGGAGAGGATGGAGAGAGAGAGAGAGAGGAGAGAGAGAGAGAGAGAGAGAGAGAGAGAGAGGGGATAAACGAGTACAGAAAATGAATTAGTTGGGAAAACAAGCAAGCACGTAAAGGGATGCAAGGAGGAGAACCGGGTTTTCGTAGTCTGTGTGTTTTGTAATCCCAGTGTTATGTAACCGGGGACGGAGGGCAATAATCCCCCCCTTCCCCCCCCTTCCCCCCCCTCCCCCCTCCCTCCCCTTTTTCCTCCCCTCCCTTTTTTTCCCTCCCCCCCTTTTCCCTCCCTTCTTTTTCCCCCCCCTTTTTTTCCCCCTTTCTTTTTCATTTCCCTCCCCTTTCTTCTCTTCCTTCCTTTCATTTCCTCCTACCCCTCCCTTTTCCCCCTCCCCTTCCTCCTCCCTTCCTTCTCTCCCTCCCCTTTTTCTTTCCCCCTTTCCCCATTCCCTTTCCCCCTCCCCCCCTTCCTTTCCTTCCTTCCTTCTTTTTTTTCTCCCTCCCTTCTTTTCTCCCTCCCCCATTTCCCCCCTTTTTCCCCCTTTTTCCCCCCTTTCCCTCCACCCTTTCCTTCCCCCCCCCCCCTCCTTCCTTCCTTTCCCTTTCCCTTTCTTCCTTCCTTCTTCCTTCCTTTTTTCTTTTTTCGTGCCATTCCATTCTCCCCCCCTTCCCCCCCCTTTCCTCTTCCCCTTTTCCCCCCTTCCCCTCCCCTCCCTCCCTTTCCTTCTCCCTCCCCTCCCTCCTTCCCTTTCTCCCTCTCTCCTTCCCTCCCTCGGTCCCTCTTTCCCTCCTTCTCTTGGTCTCTCCCTCGCTCCCTCTTTCTCTCTTTCCTCTTTGCCCTCCTTCCCTCCCTCCCTCGCTCCCTTCCTCTCTTCCTACATCACTCCCTTGGTCCGTTCCTCCCTCTCCCCCTCCCTCTTTCCTCCCTCCCTCCCTCCCTCCTTCCTCCCTCCCTCCCTCCCTCCCTCCCCTCCCTCCCTCCCTCCCTCCCTCCCTCTTTCCCTCTTTCCTCTTTCCCTTCCTCCCTCCCTTCCTCCTCCCTCCTCCCTCCCTCTTCCTTGGTTCCTTCCTCCCACCCTCCTTTCTCCTTCTCGCTCCCTTCCTCTCTTCCTACATCACTCCCTTGGTCCGTTCCTCCCTCTCCCTCTTTCCCTCCCTTGGTCTCCCTCTCTCTCTTGGTCCCTCCCTCCCTTCCTCCCTATCTCCCTTGGTTCCTTCCTCCCACCCTCCTTTCTCCTTCGATTCCTCCCTTGGTGCCTCCCTCCCTCCCTCCTGTCCTCCCTTCCTCATCTCCCTCTTTCCTTCCCTCCCTTCCTCCTTTTCTCCCTCTTTCCCACTCTTTCTCCTTCGCTCCCTCCTTTCCCTTCTCCCTCCCTCCCTCGCTTCCTTCCTTCCTCCTCCCCTCCCTTTTTCTTTCCCTCCCTCCCTTTCTCCCCCCCTCCTCCCCTCCCTTGTTCCCTCTCTTGCTCCCTCCTTCCCTCCTTCGCTTCGTCTTCGGTCCTCGTTTCTCTCTCTCTCTCTCTCTCTCTCTCTCTCTCTCTCTCTCTCTCTCTCTCTCTCTCTCTCTCTCTCTCTCTCTCTCTCTCTAGCTCTCTCTCTTTCTAGCTCTCTCTAGCTCCCTCTTCCTCTTCCTCTTCCTCTTCCTCTTCCTCTCTCCATGTTAACATCTCTTCGGTCTCTCTTTATTCATTCTTTTTCTTCTCCCATTTCTCCGTTCCTCAAAATATCGAAACAACAGTAAAGACGACAGAGGAAATAAATAAGAAATGGAGAAGTAATAGTAATAATAGCAATAATAGCAGTACTAGTGATGACAATAATGATGATAAAAATGACGATAATAATGATGGTAATAATGTTAGTAATAATTATATTAATAATAATAATGATGGTAATGATAATAATAATAATGATGATAATGATAATAATAATAATATGATGATAATATTGATAACAATGATGATACTGATATTAATAATAATAATAGTAAAAATAATAAACATGATAATAATACTCATGATAATAATACTAATAATGATATTCGTGATAAGAAAAAGAGATCGGAGAAAGAAGAGGATGAGAAGAAAGGTAATAACAATGATACCAGAAGTAACAGCAATATCAACCCCGACACACATCTCAATAACGTTTTCAAAAGATATCTAAATATACACATTTATCTATGAACTGCAGCTTATGTCTTTGTTCAACACGACACACTCGGCTGCCAGCGGACACCGTGTCATTTTAAGCGAAATGTTTCTCTCGCTCACAAGAAACACTGGGTGCTGGATGTGTGTGTTGTTGTTGGTGGTGATGGTGGTGGTGGTTGGGGTGACGGGGCGGCGATGTGTGTGTGTGTGTGTGCGTGTGTAATATATATTTATATATACATATATACACATGCATACATATATACATACATACATATATATATGTGTGTATATGTGTATATACACACACACACACACACACACACACACACACACACACACACACACACACACACACACACACACACACACACACACACACACACACACACACACATACATACACACACACATCTACACACATCTACACACATCTACACACATCTACACACATCTACACATCTACACACACACACACACACACACACACACACACACACACACACACACACACACACACACACACACACACACACACACACACATATATATATATATATATAAATATATATAAATATATATATATATATATATATATATATATATATATATATACATATATACATATATATATGCATGCATGTGTGTGTGTGTGTGCTTGTGTACACATATTCTTCAACATCTATTCTTTTTCCTTTCCATTTTCTCCATTCTGCTGCCTCCTCTTCCCGTGCTTGATTTTCCATCCGTTTTCTTCCTGCCACCAAGCAGAATTTCCCATGCAACATCACAGGACGTCATGCAGGAGTGATTCCGCAAAGCTACCTGTTTCCCGTGCTTGCAGGAGTCGAGAAGGGTCGCGAGAGGGGGGAGGAGAGGGGTATTGCAAGCACTCTCTCTTGCAGGGAATAGTATGGGCGAGAGAAAGGTTGAAGTAAACATGGTAAACACGCACTCACATGCATGTACAAAGGCTCAAGCCCATTCGCTTTCACATTCATACACGCACACGGACACGCACATGCAGATGCACAAGCACATTCATATTCGTAGACGCATATAGCGCTTACACGCGCGCGCTCGCACACACACACACACACACACACACACACACACACACACACACACACACACACACACACACACATACACATACACATACACACACACACACACACACACACACACACACACACACACACACACACACACACACACACACACACACACACACACACACACAAAGAGGAAAATAGTGAGAGAAAGAGAAAGCGAAAGAGAGAGAGAGAGAGAGAGAGAGAGAGAGAGAGAGAGAGAGAGAGAGAGAGAGAGAGAGAGAGAGAGAGAGAGAGAGAGAGAGAGAATATTCGATTGCAAGTAATGTAATCGCGGAGATAGTTTCTGCGAAGGCGAATATGTGCCTCCCCTTCTCTCTCTCCCCCTTTCGCATCTTAAGTACCCTGACTTCTTAGAAATCTCATATAGGCTCGCTTTCCCTTGACCGACACTCCTTCCAGAATCGGCGGGAAAAAAAAAGTTGATATAAAAGCAAGCAAACTCTGTTGTCGTCGGGTTGGATAATGACATCATATCTATTCTCCCATGTCACATATAAAGGGAGAATACTCATTAATACGAAGGTCTGTCGGCGGGCATGGTTTTTTAAAAGGATGTGACGTCACCGAGAGTGTGACCGTACCCTCACTGTCATTGAGACGCCGCTGCCCTGTGAGTCACGCGGAGGGGGTTGCCAGCTAGTCCCTTTCCCCCCCTCCCCCTCTCCCTCCGACGTCAGATTTCTGCGGTTGCCCACTCGCTTATTTTTGACGGAGGATTTAGTCGATTTTGACCTTTTTTTTTTTTTTCTTCAAATTCTGAAAGGGAGAGATGGTTTGGTTTTGGATTTATTTTGTATGTTTGTGTTCTTTTGCATTTAAAGTGCGTTGGGTTTTGTTGCTAGGGAGGACTGCATTATTTTTATTTTTAAAGGCGGGGGGAAAGACAAAAGAAGTATGACGGATTTTCACATGACAGCTGTTGCACTGAACGCCCGCCCATCCCGGATCGCCAAGGGTGTGTGTGGGGGGGGGGTGGGGGGGGGTGGAATGCGACGGCCAGGAGGATGCATTTTATTACTACTTAAGACAAAAGAAAAAAAAAAAAAATACAGACGATTTGATTTCTTAATGACGGCGTTAATTAATATACGTATCTTAAATGAGGGGCTGGTTATTCTCTGACCTAATTCTCGCCGTTAAAAAGGGCGAAGGCAGATGGCGTATGACGATCGGGTTTCGTATGTCAAAAGGTCCTCCTCGCGTGAGATGAGACTTGGGAAGGGGGGGGGGGGGGGCTGAAAAGGAGGAGGGGAGGGAAGGAGCGACGGGGGAAATGGAGAGGGGGTGGAGGAGTGGGGAGGGAAGAGGGAGGGGAGGAAAAAACGGGGTTAGAATGGGGGAGGAAGGGAGGGAAGGAGCGACGGGGGAAATGGAGAGGGGGTGGAGGAGGGGGGAGGGAAGAGGGGGGAGGGAAGAGGGGAGGGAGAAAAAGCGGGGTTAGAATGGGGGAGGAAGGGAGGGAGAGAAGAGGGTGGAGGGGCGTCGGGGGAAGTAGGGAGGGGGAGTGGGGAGGGAAGAGGTAGGGGAGAAAAGGGCGGGGTTAGAATGGGGGAGGAAGGGAGGGAGAGAAGAGGGGGGGAGGGAAGTGGAGAGGGGGATTGGGGAGGGAAGAGGTAGGGGAGAAAAAGGCGGGGTTAGAATGGGGGAAGAAGGGAGGAGAGGAGGGACGAGGAAAAATATGGAGAGGGAATGGGGGGAAGAGAATGGAAAGAGGGATAAATGTTTGAGTTAAAGAAATGGAGAGAAGGGGAAGGGGGAAATAGAGAGGGGATGGGGAGGTGGTAGAAGGATGGGGTTTAAAGGAGGGAGAGAGAGAAAGGGAAGAAGAGAAAGGCGAGGCCAAAAGGGAACGATAGAGAAAGGCAGGGTTTAAAGGGAGGGAGAAGAAGGAGGAGGGAGAAGGATGGGGTTAAAATGGGGGAGGAAGGGAAGAGGGAGAAGAACGGAGTGAAAGGGAGGAGGGAGAAAGGCAGAGATGAAAGGGGGAAGGAGAAGGGGAGAGGAAGGGAGGTTAGTATAGGGCAGGGTTAATGGGAGGGGGATGGGGGGGGGGAGGAAGGAGTGTTTAAGAGGGCTTAATGAAACAGTGGAAGGGCGGGGAAGGTGGGTGAGGAGATTGGGAGGGGTGAGGGAGGAGGGAGGGAGGGAGGGGAGGGGAGGGAGGGAGGGAGGGAGGGAGGGAGGGAGAGAGAGGAGGAGGAGGATGGGATTAGAAGGATATGCTGGTCTTTTTTTCTTTCTCTCTTTCTCTCTTTACTTTCCTCCTCTCTTTTCATTTTTTTCTTTCTTCTTCTTCTTTTTCTTCTTCGAAAAGAGACAAGATACCATCATAAATTATTTATCGCATTTCCTTCCTCTGTGTTTTATCATTATTGTCTTCTTTCATTATTTATTATTTTGTATATGTTTTTTTTTTTGCGGCCGTGTTATGTGGCGTATGAGCCCCTGTGTCTTCTGCCCTCACGTGTATTGTTTGGCTAAGAACAGCTGTTTTAGATCTCATAGGGTAGCGGGATTTGTGCTTTTAAGCTCTTCTCCAATCTCTTGTATCTTTTCTTATTTTTATCTTTTGTTTTCGCTTTTTTTCCTTTTTTAAAAATCTCTTCTTATTTCTCTTCTTTTCTCTACTCTGCTCTGCTCTCCTCTCTTCCCTTCTCTTCTCCTCTCCGCTCCCTCCCCTCTACCTTTCCTCTCCTCCCCTTTCCTCTCCTCCCCTCTCCTCCCCTCCCCTCTCCTCCCCTTTCCTCCCCTTTCCTCCCCTTTCCTACCCTCTCCTCCCCTCTCCTCTTCCCCCAACCCACCGTCTCCTCCCCTCTCCGCCCCTTCCCTCCCCTCTCCTCCCCTCTCCTCCCCTCTCCTCCCCTCCCCTCTCCTCTCCTCCCCTTTCCTCCCCTTTCCTACCCTCTCCTCCCCTCTCCTCTTCCCCCAACCCACCGTCTCCTCCCCTCTCCGCCCCTTCCCTCCCCTCTCCTCCCCTCTCCGCCCCTTCCCTCCCCTCTTCTCCCCTCTCCTCCCCTTTCCTCCCCTCTCCTCCCCTCTCCTCCCCTCTCCTCCCCTCTCCTCTTCCCGCATCCCACCCTCTTCTCCCCTCTCCTCTCTCTAGTTCATGGCATTTCCTGTTTTTTTTCTTTCTTTTCTTTTATTTCTTTCGCGAATAATGAAGTCGAAATTTTAGTTCACACTCCACGCTATATATATATTTATATATTCCTTGATTATTTTCTTTGACTTCACCAAAAAAGCCGAAAGAGAACACTGCGTAATGATTTTGCGATGTTAAGTGTCGCCTGAGTGCCGTGGTGTTAACTGCGTCTGTGAGCATTGTGGTGACTCATGGCGTAGAGGCGAGTGTCGTGCCGGGAAATTCGGTGAAGAGAGTTGACTGTGCCTCTTCCCACTGCTGTCCTGTGACTCTTGTAGGTTATTAGGATCTTTCACCGGGAGAGATTCTTTGGGTGTGGAAGAGATGTTGAAGGTGTTTTAGAGAGAGGGACGGAGGAGGAGAGAGAGGGAGGGAGGAGGTTTAGGGGGGGAGGAGGAGAGGGAGGGAGGAGGAGGGGAGGGAGGGGAGAGGGAGGGAGGAGGGGGAGGGAGGGAGGAGGAGAGGGTGGGGAGGAGGAGAGGGAGGGAGGAGGAGAGGGAGGGAGGAGGAGAGGGAGGGGGAGGAGAGGGAGGGAGAAGGAGGGGAGGGGGAGGAGGGGAGGGAGGAGGAGAGGGAGGGGGGAGGGGAGGGAGGGAGGAGGAAGGGAGGGAGGAGGAGAGGGGAGGGAGGAGGAGGAGGGGAGGGAGGGGGGAAGGGAGGGAGGGAAGGAGAGGGAGGGAGGAGGGAGAGGGAGGGAGGAGGAGAGGAGGAGGAGAGGGAGGGAGGAGGAGGGGAGGGAGAGGAGAGGGAGGGAGGAGGTGAGGGAGGGAGGAGGAGAGGGGAGGGAGGAGGAGAGGGAGGGAGGAGGGGGGGAGGAGGGGAGGGAGGAGGAGAGTGGGGAGGGAGGAGGAGATGGAGGAGGAGGAGGAGAGGGAGGGAGGGGGAGAGGCGAGGGAGGAGGAGAGGGAGGGAGGAGGAGGAGAGGGAGGGAGGAAAGGGGAGGGAGGGGAGGGGGAAGGAGGAAGGAGGAGAGGGAGTGGACGGAAGGGGGAGGGGGAGGGGGAGGGGGGGTGGGGGAGGGAGGGGGGAGGAAAAGGGGAGGGAAAAGGGGGGGAGGGAGGGAGGGGAGAGGGGGGGGAGGAGGAGGAGGGAGGAGGGAGAGGAGAGGGAGGGAGGGAAAGGGGAGAGGGAGGGAGGAGAGAGAGGAGGGGGAGGGGAGAGGGAGGGAGGAGGAGAGGGGGGGGGGAGGGGGGGAGGAGGAGGGGGGAGAGGAGGGAGGAGGGAGGGAGGGAGGAGGAGAGGGAGGGAGGAGGAGAGGGAGGAGGAGAGGGAGGGAGGAGGAGAGGGAGGGAGGTGGAGAGGGAGGGAGGAGGAGAGGGAGGGAGGTGGAGGAGGAGAGGGAGGAGGAAGGGAGGGAGGAGGAGAGGGAGGAGGAAGGGAGGGAGGAGGAGGGAGAGGAGGAGGGGAGGGAGGGAGGAAAGGGGAGGGAGGGAGGAGGAGAGGGGAGGGAGGAGGAGAGGGAGGGGAGAAGGAGAGAAGTGAGAGGAGGGAGGAAAGGAGGAGAGGGGAGGGGAGGAGGAGGGAGGAGGGAAAAAGAAGAAGAGAAGAAGAAGAGAGGAGAGAGAGAGAGAGAGAGAGGAGATGAAAAGAGGGAGAGAGAGAGAGAGAGAGAGAGGAGAGAGAGAGAGAGAGGGGGGGGGGGGATGGGAAGGAGGGAGGGGAGAGGATGGAAGGAGAGGAGGGAGAGATGGAGAGATGGAGAGATGGAGAGAGAGAGAGTGGGGGAGAGATGGAGAGAAAGGGGGGAAGAGATGGAGAGGAAGGAAGGGAGAGAGGGAGAGAGAGGGACGAAGAGAGAGAGAATATGAAAGTTAGAGAGAGAGAGAATATATATTATGATTATCTCAAGTTTGGTTGCATATGCACATGCTAACTTAGTTACGTCATAATTTTCTCGCATGATTTTTGTGGTCATGCTTACTTGCACACTCATAGTTATTCATCCGCTCGTTTTCTGTGGTCTTGTTCACTCATTCTGCCTGAGGTCGCTTCTTCAGGAATGTTTCGCTAGCTTGTGTAGACATTGTATATGTTTACATTCCCAACACTTAAAACACACACCCACGCGCGTTCGCACACACGCACACGTTCGCGCGCACCCGGACCACGCCAACGCACACGCCGCACGACACGCGCACGCACACGCGCACGCACACGCACACGCAACACGCACACGCACACGCAACACGCACACGCACACGCCCACCAGCACACGAAACACGCACACACACACCCCACACAACACACACACACACCCCACCACACACACACACCCCAAACACACAACACACAAACACACACACACCAAAAAGAAAGGGAAACACGCACACACGTTGTTCACTCAAGGGAGTTTAGGAAAAGGCCTGGGAGACGCTCTATGATATAAAATTGACGGCCAAAAAGCTCGCATTTTACATTAAAACCTAACGTTTTCGCTGAATAGTCCACACACACACACACACACACACCCCACACACTCACACTCACACTCACATTTCACACTCACACTCACACTCACACTTCCCTCTCACTCAACCCACTCCACTACACTCACACTCAACACTCACACTCACTCTCACTCTACTCTCACTCTCACTACTTCACTCATTCACCCCATCTCACTCACATTTTCTCTCTCTCTATCTCTCTCTTTTCTCTCTTCTTTTCTCTCTCTCTCTCCTCTCTCTTTCTCTCTTTTTCTCTCTTTTCTCTCTCTCTCTCTCTCTCTCTTCTCTCTCTCTCTTCTCTCTCTCTCTCTCTCTCTCTCTCTCTCTCTCTGTGTGTGTGTGCAGCGGTAGCGTTCTCGTTTTGCAATCTTGCTGACCTGCGTTCGAAACCCCTTTCGCCCCCCAGTGGATGGTAACCCGGCAATTCCTTGCACACAGGGGATAGTTTAGAAGCAAAAAAATGAAACGACACAAACGTCACCCAAGAATATCCATTGTAATAATGGAATCAAAACAAAAACTTCTAAAATTCTAAACTTCTAACTTCTTACTTCTAACACACACACACACACCACACACACACACACGCACGTTTACGCACGCCGCACGCCACGCACACAAACACACCACACACAACACACACACACACCAAAAAACACACACACCACACACACACACACACACATTCCCCTCTCTCCTCTCTCTCTCTCTCTCTCTCTCTCTCTCTTCTCTCTCTCTCTCTCTCTCTCTCTCTCTCTCTCTCTCTCTCTATTCACTTACGCATACGCATATATAGGCCTATATGTTTGCATGTACAGACAATTAAACAAACATACATGGATATATACAACTTTTTGTATACATAGATATGCAAATACGAACACGCTTGCATACATTCAAGCTACTCTGGGGGTACCATTTGTTGTTGTTGTTGTTGTTGTTGTAATGAGGACTATTGATGATGTCGTTATTACTGACAATTTCAGTAAAATATAGTTAATAGAATTCAGCAATTATTTTTTCTTTTAATAACTTATATACACGTTTGTGTTTATTATGGCCATAAACGCATTATTTATTTTTTTTTTTTTTATTTTTTTATTTTTTTTTCATTACCATCATCAGCATTATTAACTCCCACCCAAACAAAGAAAGTGACAGTCTTCCGCTAAGCCTGGACGGGATGGTGGGGTCGAGGGTGCTTCGGGTGTAAGCCTAGATGCCCCAGAAAGATTGGAATAGCATGGACGTCATTAAAAAAAAAAAAAAAAAAAAATGATAAAATAAAATAAAAAATAAAATAAAAGCGTAAAAAAGTAAGAAAAGGTAATGAGGATGTAACACCCCCACCAAATCGGGCCTTTTAATGAAAAAGACAAGTAAATCCAAGTGGAATTTCTTACAACGCAGCCGTAATCAGGATAGATCTCGGGAGCGTAGTGTACACGACCTGTAGCTCAGCCCGGAACCGTACTTAGAACACAACCTGAATGGAAGTGACGGTACAATCAGAATGAAAATGACAACACTCAACCAGTATAGAACTTACAGGTAGAGAGGGGGCAGGTTGGGGGTGTGAGGGAAAGGGGGTGGGGCGAGGGCAGGGAGAAAGAAAGGGGGGAAAGGGGGACAGGTTGGACGGGGGGAGGGGGGGGGGAAGGGGGAGGGTGGCGGCGGATTGGGGTGGTGGAGGGGGAAGGGGGAGGGGGGGGGGGGAAAGGAGGAGGAGGGGGGAAAGAGGGGGGTTTAGGGGGGGGGTTTGGGGGGGAAAGGAGGTAGGGAAGGGGGCGGTGGGGTTTGAGGGAGGGGGTGGGGCGGGGGGTTTGGGGAGAAAGGGGGGTAGGGGGAAAGGGATGGGGGGGAGAGGTGGGGGAAAGGGGGGAGGGAAGGCGGGGATGGGGGTGTGGGGGGGGGGAATGGTGGGTGGGGGAGGGGAATGAGGGTTTAGGGGGGGTTTGGGGTTGGGGTTGGGTTTGGGGGCTGGTGGGGGGGGTGGGATGGGGGTGTGTGGGGGGGGGGGGAAGTTTGGTGGGTTTGGGTTAGGGGGTGGGTTGGGGGGGGGTTTGGGGGTGGGTTGGGGGGAATGGGGGGGGGTGGGGGAGGGGGGGTGGGGGGGTTTGGGGTTTGGGGGGGGGTGGGGGGTGGGGGGGGGGGCGGGGGTTGGGGGGGGGGGGGGGTGGGGGGGGGTGGTGTTTGGTGGGGTCGGGGGTTGGGGGGGGGGTGGGGTGAGCGGGGAGGGGTGTTGGGGGGGTGTTTTGGGGGGGGTGGGGGGGGGTGGGTTGGTAGGTGGGGGGAAGGGGGTGGGGGGGAGGGGGAAGGGGTGGGGGGGGGGGGGGGGTTTGGGGGGGGGGTAGGGAATAAGTATTTGTTTATTTATTTGGTTTTGTGTTTGTTTTAAGTTGATGCGGCTGAATGTGTGGGTGGGGGTAGGGAGTTTTGGGGTGGGGTAAGGGGGGGGGGATAGGAAAAGGAGGGGAGGGGGGGGAGGGAGGGGGAGAGGGGAGGGGGGGAGGGAGGGGAGGAGGGGGAGGAAGAGAAGAGGGAGGAGAGGAGAGGCGGAGGAGGGGAAAGAGCAAGAGAAAAAAAAGTGGGGAGGGAGAGAAGGAGAAAAGGAGAGGAGAGGAGAGGAGAGGAGAGCGAGAGGGGAGAGGAGAGAGGAGAGGGAGGGGAGGAGAGAAGAGAAGAGAAGAGAAGTAGAAGTGAAGAGGAGAGGAGAGGAGAGGAGAGGAGAGTAGGAGAGAAGAGAAGAGAAGAGAAGAGAAGAGAAGAGGAGAGGAGAGACAGAGAAGCGAAGAGAAGAGCGAAGAGAAGGAAGAAGAGAAGAGAAGGAGAGAGGAGAGGAGAGGAGAGGAGAGGAGAGAGAGAGAAGAGAAGGAGGGTCGAAGAAGAAGCAGGGAGGAGAGGAGAGAAGAGACGAGAAGAGAAGCAGAAGAGAGGAGAGGAGGGGGAGGAGAGGGAGGGGAGGGGAGGGGGAGGGGAGGGGAGGGGGAGGGGGAGGGGGAGGGGGGGGGGGAGGGGGAGGGGGAGGGGGAGGGGGGAGGGGGAGGGGAAGGGGGAGGGGGGGGGGAGGGGAGGGGAGGGGAGGGGAGGGGAGGGGAGGGGAGGGGAGGGGGAGGGGAGGGGAGGGGGAGGGGAGGGGGGGGAGGGGGAGGGGAGGGGAGGGGAGGGGAGGGGAGGGGAGGGAGGAGAGGGAGGAGAGGGGAGGAGAGGGGGAGGAGAGGGGAGGAGAGGGGAGGAGAGGGGAGGAGAGGGGGGGGAGAGGAGAGGAGCGGAGGGGAGGAGAGGGAGAGGAGGAGGAGAGACGAAGGAAGAGGAGAGGAGAGGGAGAGGGAGGAGAGAGGAGGAGGAGAGGAGAGGAGGGGGAGAGGAGAGAGGAGAGAGGAGGAGAGGAAGAAGGAAAGAGAAGGAGAGGAGAGGAGAGGAGAGGAGAGGAGAGGAGAGAAGAGAAGAGAGGGAGAAGCAGGAGGGAGAGAAGGGGGGAGAGGAGAGGAGAGGAGAAAACGAGAAGAGCAGAGAAGAGCGAGGGAGAGGAGTGGTGAGGAGAGGAGAGGAGAAGAAGAGAAGTAGAGAGAAGAAAAGGGCGAGGAGCAGGAACGAAGCTCTCTCTCCATCGAGTCCGAATCGACTCGCCTCGAGTGCACCGTCTCTCTTCTTCTTTCTCTTTCTTTTCATTTTCTTTTCTTTTATTTTCTTTCTTTGTTTCTCTTTGCTTTCTTCTCATTCTATTCCTTCTCTTATCTTCTCTTCTCTTCTCTTCTCTCTCTCTCTCCTACTTCTCCTCTCCTCCTCCTCTCCTCTCCTCTCCTCTCCTCGCCTATCCTCTCTTCTTTTTCTCTTCTCTTCTCTTCTCTTCTTTCCCCTCTTCTTCTCTTCTCTCCTCTCCTCTCTTCTCTTCTCTTCTCTTTTCTTCTCTTCTCTCCTCTCCTCTCTTCTCTTCTCTTCTCTCTTCTTCTCTTCTCTCCTCTCTTCTCTCCTCTCCTCTTCTCTCCTCTCCTCCCCTATTTTTCTTTTCTCTCCTCTCCTCTCCTCTCCTCCCCTATTTTTCTCTTCTCTCCTCTCCTCTCCTCTCCTCTCCTCTCCTCTCCTATTTTTCTCTCCTCTCCTCTCCTCTCCTATTTTTCTCTTCTCTCCTCTCCTCTTCTCTCCTCTCCTATTTTTCTCTTCTCTCCTCTCTTATTTTTCTCTTCTCTCCTCTCCTCTCCTCTCCTCTCCTCTCCTCTCCTTCCTTCTCCTCCTCTCCTCTTCTCTTCTCTTCTCTCCTCTCCTCTCCTCCCCTATTTTTCTCTTCTCTCCTCTCCTCTCCTCTCCTCTCCTATGTTTCTCTTCTCTCCTCTCCTCTTCTCTTCTCTCCTCTTCTCTCCTCTCCTCTTCTCTCCTCTCCTCTTCTCTTCTCTCCTCTCCTCTCCTTCCTTCTCCTCCTCCTCTCCTCTCCTCTCCTCTCCTATTTTTCTCTTCTCTCCTCTCCTCTTCTCTCCTCTCCTCTCCTCTCCTTCCTTCTCCTCCTCCTCCTCTCCTCTCCCCTCCTCTCCTCTCCTCTCCTCTCCTCTCCTCTCTCTCCTCTCTCTCCTCTCCTCTCCTCTCCTCTCCTCTCCTCTCCTCTCCTCTCCTCTCCTCTCCTATTTTTCTCTTCTCTCCTCTTTTTCTCTTCTCTCCTCTCCTCACCTCTCTTCTCTTCTCTTCTGTTGTTAGCGTCCGTCCTCCCTCGCGGCCGCCGCAGACCCAGCCGCCTGGTGCTTCGAGGGCAGCGGGCGGAAGGCAGAGGGAGGGAGGCGGGGGGGGGGGGGGGTCAGGGCTGGGTACGTGAGGGTACTTCAGGGTTAGTGTTGAGGGTCGGCTGGGTAGGGGGCGGGGGGGGGGGGGTGATTTGAGGTGGGTTTTAAGTCTTTATGTTAATTTTTTTTCAGTTTATGATTATTGTTTATTGATTTATTTATCTATTTATTTATTTATCATTAGTATATATTTTTTTTTACTTTCTGTTTTTACGTACTTTTAAAATCTTTCTTAATTTTGATTATTGTTTTGTTTATTTATTTACTTTTTACTTATTTGTTTTAGGGTTAGTGGTAAGTGTAGCGTGGCTAAGTGAGATTTTTAGGCCTATTTATATTATCTTTTCCATTTTTTTTTTTTCTTTTTCTTTTTCATCTTTTATTTGGTATCATTTTGTTTTCCGTCTTTGCTTGTACTTTTTTCCTCGTTTATCTATTTTTTTTTTCTTCTGTTTTTGCTTTCTTTTTTTCTTTTCTTTCTTGGTTGGGGGTGCAGGAGGGGGAGGGAAGCGAGGGCGAGATTGGAGGGGAGGGAAGCGAGGGCGAGATTGGAGGGGGAGGGGAGCGAGGGCGAGATTGGAGGGGGAGGGAAGCGAGGCGAGATGGGGGGGGGAGGGGAGCGAGGGCGAGATTGGAGGGGGAGGGAAGCGAGGCGAGATTGGAGGGGGAGGGAAGCGAGGGCGAGATTGGAGGGGGAGGGAAGCGAGGCGAGATTGGAGGGGGAGGGAAGCGAGGGCGAGATTGGAGGGGGAGGGAAGCGAGGCGAGATTGGAGGGGGAGGGAAGCGAGGGCGAGATTGGAGGGGGAGGGAAGCGAGGGCGAGATTGGAGGGGGAGGGAAGCGAGGGCGAGATTGGAGGGGGAGGGAAGCGAGGGCGAGATTGGAGGGGGAGGGAAGCGAGGGCGAGATTGGAGGGGGAGGGAAGCGAGGGCGAGATTGGAGGGGGAGGGAAGCGAGGGCGAGATTGGAGGGGGAGGGAAGCGAGGGCGAGATTGGAGGGGGAGGGAAGCGAGGGCGAGATTGGAGGGGGAGGGAAGCGAGGGCGAGATTGGAGGGGGAGGGAAGCGAGGGCGAGATTGGAGGGGGAGGGAAGCGAGGCGAGATTGGAGGGGGAGGGAAGCGAGGCGAGATTGGAGGGGGAGGGAAGCGAGGCGAGATTGGAGGGGGACCGAAAATGGAGATTGGAGGGAGGCAGTGAACTGGGGGACGAATGGAAGTAGGGAGTGGGGAGATTGCTGGAGATTTTGTATTTTTTCCCCATGCTTTCATATCTTTTGTTCATATCTATTTATCTATATCTATATCCATATCTCTCTTTCTATCTTTCTAATTATATGTTAGTTTTTTAATATGAGGTTTAATTAACTTTTAATGTTTTTAAGAAGTTACAGGTTAATTTTATAATAAAGTTTGAATAAACATTTGATTAATATTTATGTAATTTAGAGTATTGTATTGACATTATGATTTTATAGCAACATGAGACATTTTATATTATGATTAGTCAAGTTACAAACTTTTTTATTATATTTTGATATCAAGTAGTTTTTGAACTACTTATTATGCAATTTCATTGTATAATAAGATTTTAACATAAATCATTCAGTTGAGCTAATAAAAAAAAATAGATAAATAAATAAATGATGATAATTATGATAATCTGACAAAGAGGCTGATATCACAATCCAGTACTTTAGTTTTGAGTAAAAATCCTGGATTTTCAGGTCGTGCGTGGATTTGCCTGTGCTTGAACGAGGGACAGCTGGAGAGCTACCTGCACGTCCTAACCACTCACCAGCTGTTACTGGGGTCACACTACGGATCCCAGGCGCTGCTGAGGGACCCCCATAGGACGCACCTCCTCCTCATGCTGGCTGCGGGACTGGAGCACATCCGATTCACCATTCCTGTGGTTCGTATTTTCTTGTGTCTCAGTGCATTTTAATATATTAATGTTTTAAGGGGAGTTTGATGGGGGAGGGATAGGCTTCAAGTTTTTAATTTTTAAGAAATTTTATATGCTTTTCTCTCCCCTCTTTTCAAAGTGTCATAAAGGCAGATCACGTCATTCTTTTAAGGATAAATACCTCCCTTTTTCCATGGAATGAAGGGAGGGAGCTTATACTCTTTAGTAGACTGTTTAACTCAGCAATTATACTGACTTTTTTCTTATGAATGGGATTATATTTAGATATTTTGATTACTGAGTCATTCATTAAAAGTGAGTGTAAGTGTTCTCTTGTGAAACAAATCACAGATTATAGAGTCCTGTCCTTATAGTGAATTGTAGTCATCTAGTGGAAGAAGGCAGAGAGATAGAATCAAAATATTTAAAAGGCTCGTTATGATCTTGCAGGATATTCCGGGATGGCTGGCTTCAGGGGGAAGTATGAGCAGCTCTTCGGCCACCAGCATGTCTGTGAGCAGCATGGGGTCATCCATCCCTTCCCCCTCGCAGCATGATTTTCCAGACCTTGATACTACATGCTCAGAGGCCCTCGAGGAGAGCTGGGTCAGTATCTCATAGAAGGAGTTGGAGACTAATGCGTTTTGTGTCGGTTTGGTTTTGGTGTAGATTTAGAGAGTTGGATGATGTCTAGGGTATGGGAAGAATGTGGTTGGATGATGGTTGGGTATTAGGAGAGTAAGGGCAACAGGTGCTAAGTCTTTTATAGCTAATCTTTTATTGATGTTGAATGGGGTTTGTGGATCTGAAAGAAAAATATTAATCACTTCAGTTAAACGTTACTGACTGATTATCTTTTATATAGTATATCAAGACTATAGTGTACTTGTGTCTCTTTTTTGTATGTTCATATCTTGCATGGCTGTATGCATGTATTCAAAAAATAAGGAAAAAGATAGTACTAATTTTGAGACCTCTGTTTTTTTATGTCATAAAGTGTATCCTGCATATCATTAATTTCATCTGCATAGTTTTTACATCAAACTTATGGTTTGGCTTTGGTAATATATCATGTTTTTCCTCATTAGCTGTAGTAAATGGTGGGGTATTTGATAATCCTGCTTTAAATTTTTAAAGATTTTTGGATAACAATGATTTTTGTTACCGTGTGAATATAATTTTTTTTCTCTGAACGTTTTTGGTGCAATGTCCTTTGTATCCATTTCATCTGTGAATGAAAACTTGCATTTTTGAGTAATGAGAGATGCATTTACAGCCATTATTTTTCTCAAAGTGAGTGAGTAAATGAGAGTGTGAATGAGTTAAATACTTTGCATGTACAACTCAGCTGCATCTAGATTGTTTGAAAAGGCAGTGTTTAAGAAACTTGGTTGTAATTAGTCCTTTGGGACATGATAGTTTTTTTGCAAGAAAAAAAAAAAAAAAAAAAAAAGGCATATGGCTCTCCTCTAAACTATAGAGGCCAGGAGAAATAGGGGGTCACCTTATTTTTTGCATGGTCATTATATCTAAGGAAAGGTACAGCTGAGGGTCTGGGAAAATGGCTAAATTTATTAACATAAACATATGGTGTTCAAGGAATTTTTTAGGATCTCGTGGTAATTTCATATCTGTTTTAGATTTTGGAGTTGGGTCAGGCAGAGGAAAGGAGACATGTATATCATTTCTGTTTAAAAGGGACAGGTCTTTTTTGTAAGTTTAGCAGTTTTCCACTGAACATCTTAGAGTATCTTACCTGTACTACTGTTTTCCAGCATTCCATTGAAGGGGAGTTACCTGTCTTTCAAGCTACATGTGAACAGTTGGACACATCCATAGAAATAGAACACATAGCCAAGGTAGCCTAGTATCTCTTTCTTCCTGAATTGCCTTACTAGCAGTTGAAAGAATCTCCGCCTGTAGCAGGAATTTTAAGTTACCACTATCATTGTACTACTTCTGTGGCACTTCTACATGCTAAGCTTGATGACTTATAAATCATGGTGCATGAAAATGTCCTTTAAAAGTAATCTAAGTAATCCTAGATTATTTTTTTGTAGCTTGCTGATTTTTTTTTATTTTGACTTTTAGTGCAACTTTGACACAAACAAACACCCTTTCTTTGGCACAAGGTAATTTTTTATGCTTATGCTTAGGCATTTTCATACAATAGATGCTTTTGGAAATTTACTTTACCAGTTTTTTTAGGCAATGTGATGTTTTTTATTTTTGTTTTTCTGTTATTGTTATTATAATTTTATTCATTTTTTAATCATTTTTATTATGCTTTTTTGTATTTTTATCAATATTATTATGATTTTTTTTTTTTTTTTTTTTTTTTTTTTGTCATTACTCGTTTTCTCATCTCCAGCTGGTTTCAGTAGGATTGTATTTAACTATACTCATATTGACAAATGTAGAAAAGGTATGAATGAGAATTAAAATTTCTTGTAATGTGAAAAATAGTCATTCTAATTCAAACCTTTTCTACAATTGTATTGTTCCATTCTTTTGCTTGTTTTCCTTATTACTTGATTAGAGAAGAATAGCTAGATTAAAGTATTTGAATGTTGGGTAAAATGGTTACTACATTTTTATAATGTCATTGTGGAAAGTGTAAGCATTTTGTGAATAGTTGGATGTTTTTTTGCAAATATTTTTAGTTCCATTTTGAACTGTTCTTGTATATTTTTTATTTGCTTTTCTGATTTAATCATTCTTAACTATTTATTTATTTGCTGAATTTTTTTTTATATGTATGTTTAGCCAGTTTCAGTATTAAACATTTATCTTTTAGGGTTTCATGATATATGAAGAAGAAATACCTTTATTAGTGGTTTATATATATATATATATATATATATATATATATATATATATATATATATTAGTTGGAGTACCTGAGTATACATTTAATTTTGTTTTGTGTTCCTGTTTTACAGAGCATGACATGTGAAAGCATAGATTATGTATATCAAATAATTTTCATTTGTATTTTGTTTTGACTGCATAAGAATAAGATGTTTTGCATGATGTTTAAGAGTGGAAGACTGTGGTTTGTGGACGAACCTTTTTTCTGTTACCAGGATATTCTGTTAGCATAGATTTCATGAGTTAATGTCTGTTATCATGAATATTTTAATGTATTTATATTTTGTTGGTTAGTAAGGGTTGACATGTCATATATTTCAAAAAAAATTAAATTGATTCCAGATAAAGGAAAGAAAACTTTATCAGTCTGATTAAAGTACGTAAGATATTGTGTCAAAGTAACACTGAAGGAACTTGAGATAAGATATGATCTTTTCTTAAGATGCTTATCAGCTGACTAATGCTTCACAATCTCAGGACAGATAAGAAACCCTGCTCACTTTTCCCTGAGCCCTTGGATGGCAAACGCGTCTCTTGCAAGATCCAGAACTATTCATCGCAGGGCCTTGTTGTAATTTTCCTCTCAAGGTCATTAACTTTTTTCTGTCGGTTGTTCCAGGGCTCTAAGAAGAAAAGGAGGAGCAGGTCATCATCGCAGAGCTCATCCAGAGTGTCATCGGGGGGCACAACGCCCACTGATGCCAAGAGCACAAACCTTAGCACGACGAAAGTGCAAAAGGATGAAAGTGGAGAGATGGGTCACCGGCACAGCACCTCCACGGCGACCACCATAACAGGCACACAAAGCAGGACAACATCTACGATCCCTTGGGACTCCTCCTCGTCTTCCTCTCCAACCATTACAACTGCGGAAGGAACACCAAAGCAAAACTGTGATAATTATGATAGGAACGTCAACAACCTCAACTGTGAGAGCAAGGAAGACGGGCAGGAGAAAGGGTACAAGGAGAAGAGTGAAAAGGGGGACGAACTCGCCAACACTCTTGAAAACAGGAATGTGAACGCGACCTGCAACGGGACCGATGATGGGAACACGAGCAAGCAGATGGGGAATGAGGTGCGAGGGGATGAAGTGACTGTGGTGCGACGAGGGAGGCTGCCCAATGCCAAGAATGTGGAGAAAAGGGTCTCTTTCACCGACATTTCTGACCTGGAGCAGCACAAGCCTCAACACAAGTAAGAAATAATGAGCATTTATTTATGGTTAGGGAAAGAAGTTTTTGCTTATTTTTAATGTTATACTTGATCTCTCTTTTGCTCAGTAATTTATGAAATTTAGCTGTCTTGCTTCAGGTTAATTGTACAAGGGGCTAAGGTCATGCACAGGATTTAAGGGGAAACAATTGTTTGATAACATCGTTTATTAATATTTACAATAAGAGTACAAAGGGTAATGTAATGCAGTGTACATGACCTTTTCAAGAACGGACAAGGGAAGTGGGAAGAGGATCAGCAACTTCTTTCTCACTTTCAATAGAAAATGAAGTTATTATTCATCATTGTCTTTTGCCCCAATGACTATGGCTCTATGTACTGTCCCTTGTAGCTTTTTGTGAATTTTGTTACATACAGATCGCTCCACATGTGCTCAGCCAGCAAGGAGTCTATCAATAGTCCCTAGTGATTGCACCTGATTTCCCCATTCCTTGAATTTGCTGGAAAATGAGTTTTTAATTCTGATACAATTAATATTGATAATGTTATTATTCCTATTGATATTATGATTATTAACCCCTTCCCGACGGGTCACACCGTGAAGTGTCAAAACAAACTGCTCGATCTGTGGATCTGTGGCGTGCAGCTAAACGCCGTGGCAGCGCACCAAAGCGCTCCTGTGCTCAAAGTCTGCGCATTGCCATAGATCTCCAGAGCATAGAGTATCTTTTTGATATTCTTCATCCATCGTCAAGGGGTTAAATTGTTATTAGAATGTACGCGGGAGTTCGGTACATCAAGCCAAATCACCGGCTCATAGCGCTTTGGTGCGCCGCCGCGGCATACAGCCGCACACCACATTTTGAGCGGTTTATTTTGACAACTATCGGCGTGACCCGTCGTTAAGGGGTTAGAGACAGTAAAATAATACAAATGAAACTTTACAAAAATCAAGGGAAAGGGTAAGCAGGTGAGAGAGGTTGGACTAATAACTGACTCCTTGGTGAATTCACACTTGTAGAGCCATCTATGTGTAAAGACAGTAAATTAATTTATATTACATGGCATGTATTCTTTCCATCCGATTGGGTTGAGGAGCTCACTTGGTTACCCATATCTCCCCTCCTGTTTTATTACAATTTGCCAGCTTCAACAGGTCATAAACTTATGTCATGTATGATATTTGTCCCTTCAGGTCCTAATGCACATGCAAAATTTGTTCATTGTCATAGTTGAAGGAAGAGCATAAATCTTCAAATTTAAGGCAGAAGTTTATCCTTTTTCTGTATATTATTGCACAGACTTAATCTGAATTGTGTTTAAGTGTGAAGCATTGTGAGTAATGATTATGTTTATCTGCTGTTGTTTTAAGGTTGCACTTGTATTTACCTTACTTTGTTAGCATTGATCTCACACTTCTTCACTTACAGTCGGCTCAGTCTCTGCGGATATTCTGAGATTCGTGATCTGGGTGATCTCCGTGACTTGCTTTCCAACCTGAAGGACCGAGGGCTGCTTCCAACATCTATAGCATTAGATGAACTCTTCACCAGCCTTGATCAGGTGAGTCCAGGGTTGATATAGTACCCTGGTAGGATATGTTTATATATGAATTAGATCAAAAGCAATGTTTCTTAAAATGTGGGAAGTAATTTTATCACCTCTTGTTTTACCTTCACAGTCTACCCCTTCCTTGAGTGAGCGGGCTCCACCAGAGGGCCAGGAGGACCCTCCTCTACACCAGTCCATTATCAGCCTTACACCGAGCAATGCAGATGATGACAGCAACAACAACAACAGTGGGACAGACATCTCAAGTGACCTGTGGAAGTGTCTCCCAGGGGAAAAGCAGGAACAGGGGGTGTTATCGGCAGCAGTGGTGCAGCGAACCAACATCATCGACGGGCTGAGATGGGAAGAGCTAACCAAGATGGGACATGAGCTGCTGGAGAAGGCCACAACAGACCCTAGTATCTTGAACAGCCAGCAAGTCACGTCCACCAGAGCCTTACTGAGCCAGGAACAGCTGGCCACAGGGACAAGACCCAAGCAGAAGCAGCTGATGGCCATTAAGGCAGAGGCCCAGATGCAGAGAGATGGGATGGGGAGATTGCAGGGCAGGAGGTCCAAGTCGATGCTCTCATCTGATGAGAGGAGGAGGCTGTACAAAAAGAGCTTTCGCAAGGATAAGGCTCCCCCAAGTCTTTACATTCCAGTCAAAGTAGATGGCAAAAAATTTAGGGAAGAGGTAATCCTTTTGTTTATTAATTTTGTTGATATGAGTAATTGATCCATTGTTACTTTTAACTGAAATTATTCATGAAAGGCTTTGATTCACTGTGAATGGTCATTATACTGATAAAAGAATTTAGATAGAAATGGTCCCGTATTCATTGGTTACTTTTTTTTTTTTTACTTTCAGGAAAGGCGCCTTGCCCTAGAGGTTGCTCAGGGGCAGTCAAACCTTGTAACCCCAGGCAGAATTATGGATTATAAGTTGGATGAATGGATTATGACTCACGTGCTAGCAGTGCCTGAAGAGAAGCTCTATCGGGTAAAATGTCTTTTATTTTGATATCTATTTTCTTGAAGGAAAGTGTAAAAATATTCAGACAATTTTCTGTGTTATTGGTACTGTGTCTGTCTTGTGTTGTGTTTGTAAAAGCCAGAGTTTTTTATTACCTAGCTTTTTAGTAGAATTCTAGTTGGATTTAAACCTCATATGAGATTCTAGACATTTCATGTATACTGATTGAGAATTGGGTATTTGAGAATATACAAGGTTCTCTCCACATGATGATAAGAGGAAGTCCAATCTCTTGGAGTTAATACTAGCATTAGGGACTTCACCACAGGAGCAAGCACTGTATGATAATTGGTTATTTATAATCTCTTTGATGACAGGTGTTTGCTGCTCGAGAGGGTCACAGTAGTGGGCACAGCATAGGAGTCCAGGTTGTCTTATCAACACAGACACTCTATATACTGGCACCAAGACTGAAGGGATCCAAACCTCGACATATTCTACCTTATCATGATATTCACACCATCATAGTAAGTCAAGGAAGATTAAATTTTTTGCTTGAATTTCCTAGGTTTTCAGTATAATTTAGTGGTAATGATGTTTCATACTTTTTTTCTTTTTTTTTTCAGAATAATGTTTATACATGCATTTTATAGAAAGGACATTCTGTGTTTTATATAGTTATATTGTGTAAACTTTAGCATATGGTTATGTTTGTTCCAGGTGGGGGCCAATGATCAGTGGGTTTGTGTGTTGAGCAAGGAAGCAGTGCATGATGACCTTGCCACCACAGGCAACAACACTGGCATTCAGTTAGACATTGGCGACCCTGATGTGACTCATGCCATCGTGAGTTGCCTTGAATTGGCTATTAGGAGGCACTTTGCTGCTCTCAAACTAGGAGCAGCATTAAAGAAGGAAGAAACATACATTGATTATCGAGACTTATTCCCACCGGGGAAATTGAAACTCACTCGTTCTATCACCAGAGAGTGTGAAGACAATTTATCAAACTCTTTATTAGAGGAATCTCTGCTCAATGCGTGGGACACAAGGAAAAACTCGGCTGATCACAGTCACGAGTCCTCTGAAGTAACACAGGACCTTTCAGCCGCCACTCCGGGGTCGGTCGTCAGTCAGGACTTGAGCGAGGCCAGTCAGGACCTCACCGAGGCTAGTCACGACCTGACTGAAGAGAGTCATGACCTTACGGAACCCAGCCATGATCTTACCGAGGCCAGTCATGAGTTAATTGAAGACAATTCTGACTTAACTGAAGCCAGTCAAGATATATCTGAAGCTAGTCAAGATATGACAGAAACAAGTCAGGATTCCAGTGAGGCCAGTAATGATTTGACAGACCCAAGTCCAGAGTCTGTTGACGAGAGTCCAGACATGACTGATGCTAGTCAAGCCTCAGTTGATGCTAGTGAAGAAGACATACTTAATGAAAGCCAAAGTCCAAGATCAATGGAAGGAAGCCAACAGTCTTCCTACATGAGTCAAACACAGTCAAGCAGAACACAGATACACTCAAAGATGATCCAGACATCAGTGAACACTAGCCAGGAGTCATACCCAGAGGAGAATGAAGTACCAGCCAATAAGAATGAAGTTGCTGTAGTGCAGGAGGAAGAAAAGGAGTCAGAAAATGGAAATATCACTGAGAAGGAAGAAGACAAAGTTGAGGAGTTGGAGGAGGAAACCTGTCCTGCACATATCCACCTGGAAAAACAGTATGGCATGCCCATATATGCAGATGGTTATTCGCGGTGGAATGGGACTCTACATGACCGAAGTCTACCTGCTGTTGTGGTCCATCCAGCCTGGGAATTGGCTGGGCTGAGAAGGTGGTTGAGGGCTCAGCTGCGACTACAGGTAGGAATGCTGCCTTGGTACTCATGTTAATTACAGTGACTTGCGTGTGATTGACAAATCTTAATGCTGTTCACACTTAGTTACTGATATTGCTAAAAATTGAAAATAATTATTTTCTTAATGATCTTTTGCAAGCACCATTATGAGACAAATTCTCAAAATAATTTGCATGGATTAGCATCCTTGTTTTTTGTTAAGACAGACTCCGACAAGCATGCTATGTCTTCAAATTATTTCTTCAACATTATATGGATACCGAACCAGTGTGCTGGAGCATTAATTTGCTGATAACAAATCTCTGTGTTCTTTTTCTTACATTTCATAAATAGATATTTTGTATTAAAACCAGTCAGGGAATCATATATAATATGATCTTTTGATGAAGTGATGTTATTTGAGTGATGCAATAGTCTTGTTTTCAAAGGGTTGAAGACTGTTGCAATGTGTTATTAGGTGGTTGTTCTTTTGTGAAGTTGAAAATATTGCAGGAATTTCAGTTGAAATGTGAGAGCTCGTTGCCCTATTGATGGCTGCTACCTCCATTTTTTATTTTTTTATTATTTTTTGTTTTTGTTTCTTTAGCTATATATATTCTTTTGTTATAGTTGATAAAGATCCCATTTTGTACTTTTGTCATTTTGAATCCAGTCTTCTTGATATCTTTCTGTTTTTATTTTTTAATATCTTTTCCATGGCTGAGTGATTATGTAGAAAGACATTGTGTTTTTATTATATTTTTAAGATGATGTAGTATTGTGTAGTTTTCATTTATGGTTTGTAGTTCTGTTTAGTTTATCACATTTTCGTCTTGTTTGTTTTAGTATTATTTTTTTTTTATTAGAGTATAAATCCATGATTCTAATATTACTTTTTGAAATCATAGATTGCATTAACACAGTAAGAAAAGAAGCCTAAAAATTGTGTTTTTAGTAAGTATATTAAGATGAAAAAAAAAGGGGGAGTATACTACTGAGTTTTCATTTACAAAAAATATTTCCTTTTTCAAAAAATATTTCCTTTTTCAAACTGCTTCATTTCTTGCTGTGTTTGGCAACATATATTCAGATTGTTGTGTAGATTTAGAAGTAACGTTTTGATTAAAAAAAGATTAATTTTCATAGGTTTTTAGTTTAAGGCTAAGGAATATTTAGTTCTTTGTTCACTTTTGCATTCATATATGTATGTTTGTATGATTGTTTTCTGAAGATCTGTGACAGTTATTTATTTATTTATTTATTTATGTTTTTTGTATTCATTCGTCTGAGAATTGTTTTCATCTCTATTATAATGTAGTTTCAAGGTCTTGGTTGTCTTCATTGACTGTCGTCTTAATGTTGTATCTCTGTACATGTGATAGCGTTGTTTCTCATGTTCTGAAATGGTGATTAGATTTTAAGGCAGTTCTGTTAGAATTTCCACTTCAATTGGTTGTTTCTGAGGTTCCTTATTTATTTTTTAATCTTTTTTTCTTCATTTATCTTTAGGGAAGTTGATTTTTTAGAATTTATTTTATTATGTATATATATTTTTTTTTAGGATTTAAGTGTAGGAGGTTTGGTTCTTGAGTTTTTTAAATAAAGTTTTCATAAAGCTGTAGCATGGTTTTATGCATTTCATTTATTTATGTAGCTTTTTAAGAGTTTGATGTGTCTTTAATGATGAGAGAATGGGAGAGAGTGAGAGCAAGAATGAGGTTGAGAGCAAGAGTGAGGATGAGAACAGAAAATGAGGGTGAGAGTGAGAGCGATAACGAGTGCGAGAGTGTGAGTAAGAACGATTGTGTGTGGGTTCGTGTGGGGTGTGGTTCTGACCCTCACTGGAAACTGGAAACCCTAACTATGGCATTGGTTGATGAAATTCAACTCAGACCATGTTCTGGCCGGTGTTGATTTCCTTGATGTCTTGCCAAAAGAAGTAAGTAAAGGCAGTGTTTATGGTTGTATTGTTCTGCTGTAGAATGTAGAATGCTTTTGTGCAGGAGCATGATGTTAGGTTAAGTATATGAATTGCATTTCAGGATAAAGGTTTTACGTTCGGCTTATTTTCTATCTTGTATTTATGGAGTCGGAATGGGTCTTGTATGACAGTTTATATTGTTTTGTAAATAAGTTCTTTTATTATTGTAGATAACTTCTGTATGTGCAAATGTGAAAGTCAGAAATGGGTGCATGCTTGTTTGTACAGTTTTTAGTTGTAAATCATGGAGTTTACTTTAGTTTTTTTTTGTTAAGTTATTCATTTATTTACTTTCTGTAGAAATGGAAGGCTGGGAATATTCCTTTTGAAAACATAACATTGTAGAGCAGAGTATGTGATGTAGTTGTCTTTATTTCTTCTTCTTCTTCTTCTTCTTCTTCTTCTTCTTCGTTTATATACTGAGCATATTATATTACATATTTGTTTGTGTGTTTATTTGTTTATTTTATTTTACTGTAAAATGTCAGGATCTGAATATTTCTCATGAAGGTATGAGCATGAGGTGTAGTTGTTGAAGTGGGTTTTGAGGCAATAGGTATGTTGTCTTTTGTAAATAGTGTGGATGTGCTGTTTACTAGTTTCATGACTCGAGTTTGATTTATATTGCATCTTCTACCTTTAGGATCTAAGACCACCCAAGTAATGGTGATTGATATTTGTTATGATGTATTTTAGTAAGTTAAAGATTCTGTGGGGTTTGGATATTTGTCCTTTTGTGTTTGTTATAGCAGGTGTTTTCTATAAAAAGAAATTGAAAGAATTTTAGTTTTAAAAGGATTAATTTAGATGAAGATTAGGGAGGTTAAATGGCAAGGGTTTTGAAGATTTGCCAGAGATTCCTTTTTATCGGGACAGCAGATTTTTTTTGTTTATTATTGTTTAATTTTAGTGTTATTTTTCTCTGGGGTGGGGGGACTGGTAGGCAGTATTGTTTTGCAGCATTTTCTGTGTCCTTTCTCATTTCTGTTGTTTACTGTAATGATTAGTCAAATGACTATTTGTATTTTAGCTGTAGTGTGTTCCTAGGATGAATTTCAAAGAGAAGGTCGACACCACACACAATTCTTAACACAGCTGTCTTTATCTTGATAACCTCTCCAGCGACTCTACTGTAACCCCCACCACCACTCCGTCACCACAACTGACCATCACTACCGCAACTACCACACCACTGATACTAGACAGGAACTACAAGTTTTCTGCTCTAAGTCATTTCAGCAATGTCACCCCACAGTTTGGCTAATACATCTCTCATTGTATGCATACTTCAGTTTCTTTCTTTATTTTACTATGTTTGTTTATTTTATTATTTATTTATTTATTTATTTATTTATTTATTTATTTTGTTTGTTTGTCAGCTGCATTCTCAGAAGTGACCCCCCCATTTCTTGCAGAGTGGGCCAGAGGTGGTTGGGTGTTGGATGGCCGACTGGGAGGATGGCAGCAGCCTGGGAGGGGATGCTGTGTCCGGGCCTCTGGGACCTACCAATGAGGGCCCATTGATGTTTAAGCCTCCAGGGATCTTGTCCTCGTGGAGACCCGCCTTTTTCATCCTCAAGTAGGTTGACATTTTCTATGGCATTGATAGCATACGTACATGCATACACACACGATCATGCATGTGCGCGTACACACACACACACACACACACACACACACACACACACACACACACACACACGCACACGCACACGCACACGCACACGCGCACGCGCACGCACACGCACACACACGCACACACACGCACACACACGCACACACACGCACACGTACGCACACACACACACACACACACACACACACACACACACACACACACACACACACACACACACACACACACACACACACACACACACACACTCACTCTTGCCTCATGTACTCACTGATTCATTAACTTGTTCCTCTCTCTCTCTCTCTCTCTCTCTCTCTCTCTCTCTCTCTCTCTCTCTCTCTCTCTCTCTCTCTCTCTCTCTCTCTCTCTCTCTTCTTTTTATCACTTTGATAAATTAATGGAGGGAAAAATCAAGTGGGTATTAAGTGTCATTAATCTCCCTCAGAGCTGGTGTTCTATACCAGTTTAATGATGCTCGGGAGAGATTGCCTCACATGATTGTCGAGGTCGTGCAGTGCGTAGGCTGTGTGCGCATATCTTCAAGTCACCGGCCCTATGCCTTCCAGGTATGGACATGGGTTGTACTCTGTGCGTCATTATTTTTAATGGAAATTCTAGTCTCCTTTGTTTTATATATTTGTTCTTCTATTTTACATAATTTTTGAGTATAATGAATTTATAGATTTCATTTTGGGTGGCTGATGATTTAGGATATATGTATCATTTTGACCCACAGTTACTGAGGAAGAAAGCACCTCCTGTGATGCTCGCAGCATCTGATGAACATGAGGCCTCCCTGTGGCTCCAGGCCTTCCTTATGATTATCAACAATGGGGTGAGTGTTTCTGTGTCTGTGTTGGATTTTTAGATTCAGTAAAAGTTAGTTACTAATGTGTTTGTTTATCTTTTCTATATGATTAGTTTTAAAAAATAGTCAATGCTAAATATTCCATCATTGGATTTTCAGGTCCCAGACGTGAGTGAACGTAAGCAGGTCTCGTGCAGAGTGATCCTGCTGGAGTCAGGGGTGTTGCTAGCTCAGCAGTCAGACCTAATACTGGGTCTTCCACAAGACATTGGCCCTTCCTCCTTTGACCACCAGAGTGCTACCGACCCTAGATCCTCTACAACAAACCTGCAGCAGTCTCAGCAGCAGGCTTTGGGCTCATCTCCCAGACATTCACAAACAGCTCAAGCACAGCTGGAGAGGAAGGACTCTCAGAAGCCCCTGAATCTGGCTCTGTCCAACCTCAAGGAGCGCAAGCACCTAAGTTCCTCACTCACAGCCCTCAATCGCACCAACAGCACTCCCTCAATGCCTGGCAGTCCCCTAAAGCGTGCAAACAGTGTCAACAAAACCTCGACCCCAAAGAAACTCCAGCACCAAGGAAGCCTGACAAGACTGACAGACTATGGATCTTCAGATGTCCAAGCTAGCTCAATTGCAAAAGATGAAAAGGATCTGTCGCCCTACATTAAAAAGAACAAAGAGGTGTTGGCGAGGAGCAACTCTGTACCGAGAAGAACGTTGGATGAGATTACGCAGGGAATTCAGGCCAAGGGAGAAGTCAAGGTCCTCACCTACAGTGCCCTTGAACACCTGTCTTCACTATTCCTGTATGCAGAGTGTCCAAACACATGTCTGATGGTAGGTTTGTGTGTGCATGGAGAAGGATGAGCCGCATAGTGTTTTTTTTTTTTTTTTTTTTTATCTTTACATGAAAACTAAGAAATAAGGATTTGAACAGAGAATCTTATTGATTTTTGTATTTTGCTTGCTATAGTTTGAGATTGAGAACAAGTCAGAAGAAGTTAACATTGGGCACCTCTTTCAGGAATTTGAGTGCAGTGAAGCCGGAGAGATCTCTGGTGACTGGGCTCTCTACTTCCGTACTGGCAGTCAGCTGCATGAGTTCATCACTACCTTGTCTCGAACTTGGAGCAGCATGTTTGAGGTCTGGCTTGATTTCTTACTCATTATTTTAACTGTGTTTTATATTTGCACAAGTGAGAGAAGGAATTAATTTTATCCTGAATGTTCCAGATGATCAAATTCATTCTCCTGCTCATACAATGCATTTCTTTCAGATGGAGTTTCCTGTGCGAACTGTGGAGGATGCGGGAGTGCAGCAGTACCTTCTCGAAGGCTCACAAATCTCCACAAGTGGATGGTCCTCTTACCATTTGTAAATATATCATATGGTCTCATTTCTAGGCATTACACTTTACTTCAATATCCCTTGCTCCCATACCCCTCCTCTGTTCCTGTTTCATGCGTTAGGATAAGCATAAAGAATATATATATACATACAATATATTGAGTTGTAAATGTGCTTTTAAGTATATTGTGGATAAATTTAAATAGTGAAACTGCTACAGTTTGTACAGTTACTCTTCCTCAATATATGCAGTAGTTTATATGTGATATAACATACCAGAAGTTGCAGTTATTTTAGGGTTAGTTCCTTGGAAAAGACAGGAAACTGGGTTGAGCCATCAGTGCTGAGTTTATAAGCTTTGTAAATTATTTGTTCTCTAGTCATGTTATGATACTGAGCTTTAATCTATCTGTTCCTCTGTATACCCCTATACAAGTATACATAGCCTGAGGTACTGCAGATTCCTGATGTGAATTGAAAGGAGGAAAGGTCCTTTTTATATTTCGGTGTTGAACTGGATGTAGGGGGAAGACCTGCCTAGTGGTAATGTGCCTATTATGTCATACTGTGTTTGCAAGAATTTAAAAGTTGATTTCCTTTCTGTTTATTTATGATTTTTCTTAAGGTTTGTAATTTTTTATCATGTGGAAATATTAGATTGTATTAGACTATATTGGAAGTATATGTAAACCATTTTGTAGTAAGAAAAGTAAATGGACTTGTATCTATGATAATGCCTAAGGTAATGTGTATACCTATAATTATGAATGTCTCCCATGTGTGTATACCTATTTTCATTTCATTTTCATTGGGGTGTGTAAATAAGGGGATTCATCAGATAGCTTGAAAGAGATAAGAAACAAAAAATTCCACAGTGAACTACAGATGGAATGTCTGATTAATGACTTCTCTCTGTTTAAGTGTAGATTAAGTGAGTGTGGAAGTACCTTTAGATACCTTATGATAGGTAGATCTGTTCCTTCTAACATCATTCACTTTTCTGAAAACATGGAGATGATTAGAAGCCAGTGGGGATTTGCATTTGCATCATCCTTTTTCTTTTTTATCGCCTTTGCCATTTTGCTTTTCCTTTCTTGTATTCTTTTCCTTTTTCGAAGACCTCCGTCCTCCACAGACTCATTCAAGGTGCAAAACCTAAAAAAAGAAAAAGAAAAAAAAAAAACTTGTGCACTCATTAATCGGCAGCATCAAAGTGTACCATCATCTCACGCAAATATATCTTAGGTTTGTAGCTTTTATACAGATTAGGCTTGTGATTGGTAGGTCACATACAGTCATTCATTTCCGCACCAGCTTTAACTAGGATATGGCATTTCCTGAGTGCAATGCATAAACACTCATATTGGAAGCTTGTTGTTCTACCTAAGTTAGTTTTGTAGTGTTGCTGGATGTATATAGGTTAGGGAGTATGTTGTGATAAAAGTGTGAAGTGGGTATGTGTATAGGAGGGTAATGTTTACCAAAATTGGGAAAGGGGAGTTTTGTAAAGGAGAAGGAGCTGCATTTTTATCTTTATTTCATTATTTGCTTTTTACTTTTCTTTTGTGTATTTAGATGCTGTGAAGAGTTTTGTGGGATGGGTTTTCCATACTAATACACAACACGAATTAGCAAAGGATTCACAAAAAAAAATGAAATGGAAGGAAAGGAAATTGTATGCAAGAATGCAATGATATTTTTTGTTCTTTATTGAGTAAGGACTTTAATATAAAATGTCTGTAGAAAATGAAAGACATTCTTTAATGAAAACCTGTCCTTCTTGGCCATAGGTCTGGGAGGGTAGATGCATATTCATTCTGATAACTAATGTGAAAAGATTTGTGAATGCATGAGTGCCTCCATAAGTTAATTCCTTAAGCATTTATTTTCCACTTGGTTGAATGATATTGAAGTTTTTCGAAGTCAGTGTTTTACTATTATTGTTTTTAATGTAGATGAATACTTGAAGCTTTCTTGAAAAATGATGGTGCAGCTTCAGTTGTGGTTTTGGTTAAGCATCTAACTTGTTGGTAGAAAATGAAGGGGTGTGAAATAAAGTCTGTCTTGCATTCTGTTTGAGATTATTTACTTGTTATTGTTTATAATTTTTTTTCATGGTGGAGAATAATAATTTATCATTATTATTATTATTATTATTCATTATTGTTGCTATTATTATATTTGTAGTAGTAATTAATCATGTTAAATTACTGTGGTCGGGACTGATTGAATCTCAAAACAGTACCTTGCTGAGACTGGAGTATGAGTTGGTTGAACTTGTTTCTTTTCTGCAATGTCTTGTTTTCAAGTCTTTTTTTGTGTTCAGATTTATAGATATATATATTTTTAGCTAGTGTATATTTTTTAAAAATTGTGTCTGTAACTTGTTTCATGTGTTTTTTAAAAGTTAGTAAGTTATTTATTATTGAGACTGTGTGACACATTTTCATCTGCAGTATATGTAAAACCAAAACTTATTCTAAAAAAAATTTAAAAAGTGGATGGTAATTTCATTTTGCTACTCATTTCTCATTCTGATATTATAACATCAGTAAAATGTGAGTATCTATATTAGATTTCACTTTCATCTCACTGTCAAGCTAATTCTGATATAGGGGCGAGGATAACTCAAGTTACTCATCCTTTTGAGATGTAAGCTTTTGTCTCAATAAACTTCATCTCACTGTTAAGCTAATTCTGATATAGGGGCAAGGATAACTCAAGTTACTCATCCTTTTGAGATGTAAGCTTTTGTCTCAATAAACTTGTCAAATCAAAAAAGTTTGATATTAGTTCGAACATGACAGTTGACTACCATTTTAGTTGATCTTCCTTGCTCCTAATCTATTTACCCAGAGTCTCTCTTTTATTTTCTATCAGTTATTTGTAGTGATATTAATTTTTTTTACTCCTCACTATTTTTATGTTCTTTGTGGCTAATATTCTGTGTGGCCTGTCAACGAGGCAGAGGCTGGTTTAGGGTGGATATGTGAAAGGGGTCTTAGTTTTGGGGGTTTATTGCACTTCGAGGAAGGTGGTTGTGTGGTTGTCTCCCTGGGTGATACCTCTGGTGTTAGGGATGTTTTCCCTTTTTTTGTGATGGTTCCCCATGAGGTCAGGTGCTCGTTTTCACCTGTTGGAGTATCGGATTCATTTGGCCATAGTGAAGGGGATGAGTTTGCGGGACTTGCTCAAGTGGGAGATGTAGGTCAACCAGAAGGCACTGACTTTGGTTCAGCTCAAAGAGGAACTCTGATAAGAAGGATAGTTTTGCTTGGCTGGGGACAGATGTGTGAAGCACCACCATCCACACTTGTTGGCTGTTGTTAATATGGCCTTTAGTGATATCCATTTTTATGTGATTCAGGTGTATTGTGCTGTCATGAATTCATTGAAGGGAGTGGCAGGTTAAAGAAGGTTTGTATCTGTAAATAGACATTGTGAAAATATTTACATTTTGGAGTTATCGTTTACAGTTCTCTGTTGTGAAGGTTTATTTGTGCTGGAAACTGTTAAGATATCTGAAGTCTAAAGCATTTTTGTGGATTTCTGGACAAATATTTGGTGCAGTTTACAAAAGTGGTAGGCTCAGGGTTGTATTACATAGAAATTCACAGTTATGACATTGAAGAGTGCCAAATTATCACTTTATGTTGAAATAAGATGTTGAAAACTCATGATAACATTGAAAATGTGCAGTTCTAGTTTTCATCTTTTTCACTGAAATGTGAGAACATCATCATTATTTTTTTCTTGAATTGGTATTAGCTTTTCTGACAGTGCAAGGCAAATCTTTCGTTCTTTGTCTGACTTGTGTTATTGCTCCACTACAGTTCTCCTAAATTCAGGGGGCTTGATACTTACAACAGTGCTGAGAGAAGTTTACCGTGCAGCTGTAATGGCTACAAATAAGTATGGTTATTGATGAAAAGGGCCTCGGCACGCAGTATCGGGAAAAAAATTAAGAACAGTTCTCAATTTTAATTCAAATGCAATTTCATGTTGAAGTTGTTTTGAAAATATCTTTTGCAAGAACTTTTAATGGATGATTTTTTTTTATTTCCAATGATGACCCTTTTATGGAAATAAATGATCATTTGTATAGTTTTTGGCAACTTTCATGATAATTAATTTTAGAGTATATAAAAGATTAATTTTTTTTCATGAGTGAAAGACTTTGAAGAAAGAAGTTGATAATTTGGGAAATATAGAAGTATAGACTAAATTAATTTACAGACAAAGGAGAGACTTTATGAAGGTTTTGGAATTCAAAGCTTTTGTCTATATAGAGATGATGCGATTTATGTGTCGCTGATATCTTGGTCATATAATCCAAGGTGTTACTATATCTTCCAGATTAAATGTTGTGAAGAACTTGCGAAGTATTCTGTTTTCGTTATTTTTTTGTGCATTAAATGTACATAAATTGTAAATTCGGTGGCTTTCTTTTTTATGGTAGATTCTGTGTTTATATTATTGTTGCATTTCTTATCAAGTTCATAGTGGAGCATCTTTCAGAATTTGCTTAAATGGAATTCTAAGACCCTGAACGAAAATTCCAGTGAATGTTGAACCACTTCTTTCGGGTAAAAGTGATACTCTGCATGTATAGTACGTGTTGGATCATACATGTGCAGTGGACTTCCGTCTATATTCTTTGGATAATATTGGGTTATTTCTAGATCTTTATTTTCTTTTTCTTCTTCTTCTTCCTCCTCTTGCTTTTTTTTTCTTTTTCTTTTTTTTGTCTTCTTCTTCTTCCTCTTCTTCCTTTTCTTCCATTTCTTCCCTTCCTCTTCTTTCCTTTCTTCCTTTTCTTCCTCTTCTTTCTCCTCTTCTTCTTCTTCTTCTTCTTCTTCTTCTTCTACTTCTACTTCTACTTCTACTTCTTCTTCTTCTTCTTCTTCTTCTTCTTCTTCTTCTTCTTCTTCTTCTTCTTCTTCTTCTTCTTCTTCTTCTTCTTCTTCTTCTTCTTCTTCTTCTTCTTCTTCTTCTTCTTCTTCTTCTTCTTCTTCTTCTTCTTCTTCTTCTTCTTCTTCTTCTTCTTCTTCTTCTTCTTCTTCTTCTTCTTCTTCTTCTTCTTCTTCTTCTTCTTCTTCTTCTTCTTCTTCTTCTTCTTCTTCTTCTTCTTCTTCTTCTTCTTCTTCTTCTTCCACTTGGGGTTGTATGTAGTGTTCATAAGATTGTGTTTGATGTTTATGTATTTTTTATTCAGGAATTACATTTTAAATGATGTTTTAAGAAGCTGTGAAATTATTTTGGTTTATGTATAATATACTTATTGTATGATTATGTAATATAAATATTTTTTTATATTGATTATTAACCTTTTGAGAAATATTTATAAAATGGCTCAGGAAGAGAACCTACAATGATATAGAAAGTTACATATTGCTCATATGTAATTAGAAATAAAAAGATCTATTGAAATTTATACATAAAAGGGAAAGTCCACATACATCATTTGCTAACTTATATTACCTAACTCCATCTACCTCTCTTTACTCTCTCAATATCAGTTACACACTAGAAGTATATCTAACCTTTGCATTACCCTTCAGTTTAGTAAGTTATAATGATAATGTTCAAGTTATAATGGTAATGTTCACTTTATTCTTTCATCAGAGAGGAATACAAACCCTAATTCTAGTCTCTGTTGATAAAGAACTTTGTACTGAAGTGTAATCAAATATATATTGCCTACAGTGTGTTCCTTGTGTGTAAATATGGTAGTGGAATTAGGCAAAGGTATGATTGTGACTCAAATGCTCATGTAGTTACCAGCTGAGTGTGTATGACAGCAGTTCATTCATTCCCTTCATTTTGCTTTTTCCTTTACTAATGAAAAGAATATTTTTGGATACATGTCTTACTCAGAAATTATTTTATTTGTGTTTTTTTTTTTTTCTCCGTATATTGCATATTTGCCACAATGTAATGTTCACATTTTATTCATAATATTATCATTTTTGTGTGCTATAAAAGGGATGGAGGTGCAAATATATTAGCATTTATAGAAGTGAGTTTTTCCTTATACCTAAGTTTTCTTCCTGTTGTAGCTGCTTCTGAAGTATAGGTAGAATTATGTATACTTATGCTCTGTCTGCTTGCTCTAATATATTATTTATGTTACTGCATAATAGAGCACTTGTTTATTTTGAAAAAAAAAGGGAATTACATATGTGCATTTTGATTAGGAAAAATCTCAGTCAGAATTAATATAAATTGGTTTTCTTTCTTTTGGGTATAAATAAAATACAGGTAATTGTAGTGCAGAGGTCCTGCAGGTATTTTGAGACTAGATTTGTACTTCACTTATGAATTATTCATATACAGAAGAGTATCAGTAACTGCAGCTGCAAAGCTACCAGTATGACATCTCGCAGTACTAGTCCCCCAAAACAGTGGCGGAACTCTTAATAGTGTTTAAAAAGTCCACCAACACTCAATAGCAGTATATTTTGATTGTTGGTTCAATTATTTTTGGACAAGTACAACTAAATGTGTTTCTGGTAGTTTTGGATCAATTTTCAAGTGGTTGCAGTAGTCTTTGCATTTTAATATAATGGGAAAACCAGTACTTATTTTTTTAGTTTCACACATGGGACTTCTCATACTCATTTTCATTAACTTCTTGGATCCGGGTGCTTCATGGCATTCACATTGCCCCAAGATATGGGCATTAGACTTACATGCACAGCCACTGAGCTGTGTGCATGGCTTGTAGGCCAGGTGCACACGACACTTGTGTGTGGTGACAAGACTCTATACATCCCCGATGCAATGTTATCTTCTCTTATTATGCATAATTTGTTTTTAGCTTTTTTGCCATTTTCCAATGTCCATATTTGTTATTTGATTTGCTTTATCCAGATGGTAATAGACTTTTTTCCTTGCATAGACTCCATATCATTTCTCTAGGTAATCAAAAACTCAGTGCAAGAATAATAACAATAATATTTTCTTTTAATATTCAATTTCTTGTAATACAACTTGCGCCACCAGTCATGACAGCCAGGAATAGGATGCTGAGCATGGAAATGGGGTCCTCCCCAGAGCCAGAACTCTTCCAGTCCTGGCTCATGGATGCAACATTCCACACTCATTTTTTTTGATGGAAATGATGCAAAAGCTCCTTTTTAAATGCTAAATGAGCCTAATCACCCTCCAAGATGTTTGTTCACTCATGGGGGGTCTTTCCCATCAACCTAGCCCTCATTTGAAATGCTCATGACGGCAAGTTCACGTCACCCTGGCCCACAGCCAGATTTTCCCATGAGGGCATGTTCACGTCACCTGCCCTACATGCCAAATTTTTTCATATCATGATAGTCACTTCATCCGGATCGAAGGAGTTGAGCTTAATCCCTCTGGAGTTTCCACCAAATGTTATTATACAAAGAGTCTTCATTATGTCTGCAATATAAGGTCCCCTAGATAAGGTTTGTAAATATTTAAGAAGTAGTGAATATTTATATACTGTGGGCTGCACATCCTAGTCCATTTCGGTCAGCACATGATGGGAGCTTCGTGTTTATATTAAGTGTAATTGAGGGAAAGTCATTGTAAAGCTCTTTCAACTAGGATCTGTATAACATGTAAATCTTTCTTTTTTAATATTACTCATTGAATTTGGTACCTTAGTGTGGTCTTTCATATGTCCATTATTGTACTTGAGATTTAAAATTGAAGTAAATGGGAGTAATAGCTAAGAGTCAGGCATAAAAAGTAGAAATTGTATGCCATATAATTCCATGTGAAGTGGTCTCTGTAGTTTGTGCTGATTGCAAAGTATAATACTTGAAACATATCTGCAAGAAGACCTTGCTAGTTATCTGTAGTGATGAAAAAAGTCAGGAATATTCTCTTTAAACATTCAGCACGGTTTACTAACAGTGTTACTAAACGGTGTTGAATTTTAGCTCATAGATGTCTTACAGATATTCTTCTATCTGTGTGTTGAATTGACCTTTAACATCATGATTTTTGTTTAGTTGTTTTATTTTATTTATTATCTTGATTTTGTTTTTTACTTGTAACTCCTCTGACTTTTAGTGTATATACATGTTTTATCATTCATTTTCATGGACCATTAGATGAAAGTAATTGATTCCTTTGGTAAACACTGGATCACCCAGGCTGTCAGTAATAAAAATACAGTGTAACACAAAAGAAAAAATTGAATAAAGAAGACCCTGTTTCTTTATCGATTGCAAAGTGTCCTTAGTAACTTCATGAATTTCATTTTTAAAAATTCTTTTTAAATTAATATCTTGTGGAACTGAGAGATATTATTAACGTTTTATACAGGTCAAGTACTTTTATACCTTTTCCAGCCCATGTATCTTAATCTTTGCTCTTTGATATGAAAGTGAAAACCCATGAACTCTTACCACTTAAAACACACCCACAGGAAGTACATTGTATATGTGAGGGTAATGTCATATCTGTGCCTTTGTATGTCTTGTTCTCTTGGTTTTAAATGTAAATCAGTTTGTTTAAGGAAATATGACTTTTCTGATAGATGTTACAACCTGTGTAATTTGTCATAGAACAGCAAAATGTCATGTGGGCAGATGCTTGATACATATATATTTTTTAGTCTGGTATTTAAAAAAAAAAAAAATATAAGTATTCTATAATTATTTTCCATCAGTGAAAGTGACGTAGAGGTACAAGTAAACACTATTTTGTTGGATTGTCCAGTAATGTGCTTGCTAGAAACCTTGACGACATTCCATAATTATTCCTTTTTTACGCTGCAGGTTTTGGTTTCCTGCAATTAAAATGATAGATGTATGCTGTGCTTAGAGTGAACAAGAAGCAATAACTCTTTTTGATTATGGTGGTTATTATTTATTTGAATAATTTTTTTTGTGAGAATGATAATGATGGTAATGACAATATTAATAATAGATGTAGTGCTGATGAAATTACCATTATTATTGGTATTATTACAATGATGATGATGGTCTCCCATTATTATTATTATTTTTTTTTTTTTACATTTTTATTATTACTATTGCAGTGACAATTATTATTGTTATCATCATTGCTAATATCATTATCATTATTATTTTTTTTTTTTATTATGAGAATTATATGTTTTACTTTATGATGTTTGTCACAGTTTTATTTTATTATGAAAGTTTTTAATGTCTTATTTTCATAAGTATATAGCTCCACTTGCATTATAATATAAAATTCCATTGATAATTCAAGGCTACTAGTAACACTTGTTAGCCTTGAATTCCTTATATATATTAATATATATATAGATATATTTCTGTTTAATTTTTCAACAGCGTGTAAAATGGCAATATAGTTATCTGTGAACAATTCTTGGCTTCAGTATGATAAAAAAAAAAAAGGTAGTATTATGTACCCTTTCAAAATATGTCCACTGGCTGAGAGAGTAAGGTAAACTGATATGGTAATTGTTGGTGTTTTGAATTAAGAGGAGAAGTGTCCGATCGTATTAAAATGGTTAATTTTGTCTCTGTTTGTTTGGTGCTGATGCGTGACAATAAGTGTAGGTTTTTATTTAAACTGCTATATTGGTAATGCTTGCTAAAGATCTGACAGATTGGTATGGTTTTATGAAAGGTAATTTATATGCATCAAAACCCATTTTTTCTTTTAGTTTGCCAGATTCTTTCAGTATTGGTTGTACTACGAAGACTGTGTTAGCCTGTGCAAGTGTTTATTTATGGGACCCAGATATCTGTGCATTGAACATTCTTTTTCGTTTTATTGCCAAACATTTTAAATATTTTCAGTTTTCATATAAACATCCTTTGTTAATACTCTTGCATAGAAAATTCTTAAAAAAGAAGTTAGGGCATGGTTCCATAAACATTTATGTATTTTTAAGCAAAGGGCGGAAGCATCTATCACTTTTTAGATATGTATATAGGACTCCTGCACATATATCCAGGTAGAGTGCATAAGTACCACGTTTACAAGAGGGTGTTTAAGTGGTCGAGTTAAGCCATCAGGACATATGCACAATAACCTACACTCTGTTGTACTTTCTGTATTGCTTGTGTAACCATGTACTTTTGTGTCATGTATGATTTCTGTTTGTAATAGGAATTCAACTTTTGTGCATATGTTTTATGTATATAAAAGCCTTTCTCTATATATATATGTATGTATACTTTATGTATACTTTGTGTATATTTATATATTCACAAAATTACCTCTATTTCTATTTTCCTTGTATGAATATTTTTTGTAGTTTTCCTGAAATCTTGTGATATTTATTGATATGTATATTTATAGTTTGAGCTTGTACATTACACTTCCAAACATAAATCAACTGTGATGATGCAGTACTAAAAACAAAAACAATGGGAAAGATTGGATGCTTATAAAAAAGAAAGAAAGAAAAAGTCGAAGATTTTTATTTTTTGATGCAGTTCCATGATCCAAAGAGCAGGGAGATGTAGGTGTTGTATTTCTTCAATAGATTCCAGGAAAAAAAATGAAACACTAAAGATTTTAATACAGTACTGGTAGCTCAGAAAACCATTGCTTGGCATATACTGCTTATGACATGATAGACACATTCTTGTATTACGTAGTCAAACATAAATTATTAGGAAAATAAAGGTTTCATACAGGAAGTTGTTTCATTATAATGTCCCACTTCTTTGAGTGTTAACCAGAAATACAACTTGATTTGAAATTAATGTGTATTGAATGAAAATAAGTTCTTACAGAAGATCATATTCCTTCTGCTATACTTATTGCATAAATTTAAAATTCAGGGATTCAGTGAATTTTAAATCGTTATAACCAAAGACATTCATTCATAAAGAAAGTTGCCTTTACACCATATTATATTTATGTTGTTACAATTCTTTATCTGATTTACTATCCACCAAACTTATATGTAATAAATTTTGTCTTTTGAAGCTTGGTGCAATATAGATTTCACAATTATGGATGTACATTTATGTATGAAGTTGACACTGGCAAAACAGTTAGGAATAATAAAAAACATTTCATAATGCATCTGTATATTTTACCATTTCTAATAAACTAAACAATTCCATTCTTATGAAAGGAAACCATTATGAAAAATATTCCAGTAGACTTGTTCAGCTATAATCAAACAACGTCTCCAGCGACTTTTTTAATGCAGCACAAGAACGCTCTCTATGAAAACCCTTTGTGTAGAAAAAGGGAGGGAAGAAAGTTTTAAGAAAAAAAAAAAAAAAAAAAAAAAATGCAAGAAGCATCCTATAATTTAATGTAAAAAAAGGTAGTAGAATTGAGCTAGTTCTTTTTAAAAACAAGATCTGAATATTCACCCAGTGAAATTTCTTTTGGGAGACATTAGCCTCCAATTTCTCTTTAGTATTTGTGACACTAGTAGGAACTTTTAGAAAGAAATCTTGACTCTTTTTATCCTTTTTTCTTGGAATTAGTCATATAATTATGGGAAATAAATCAATAACGTGCAACCCTCCTTTGTGACATTGTTTTTATTCTATCTTTTACATACCATGGAACATAGATATTTAGTAATTTTGTTAAGTATCTTTTACTTTATAGCAAAGTCCCACACATAATTTTAAAGCCCGTAATTGCATGATTCACTTTTATAAAATTATAAAATTAGATAAATAACAAAGAGAAGTATTCCCTCTTTTCCTAGAACATGGTAAAAAATGTTCCTAAACCATCACTTTGCTGTAAAAAAAAATATTTACTGAATACATCTTACTAACACACACCTACAACTGACATAAAAACTAAAGATCAAAGTGATGATAGACAAGTCATTCCATATAAAAATACTGTAATTGTTATAATAGTAATGCGTGTATGTCATCGCCTTGTTGCATTAGCTAAACTTGAATAACAATGAATGCTCAATCTCTAACTGCCTTACTAGTCCACTAAATTACAACAGAACTGTAAGTGATATAGATAAATGTGATTTATATTATATAATAATATTGATTCCACTGGGAATATCTGGGTTTCTGAATGCTTGAAATCTGCATGTCATTTGGAATAATCTTTTTAATCTGCAGTACAAAATTACAATAGAAAAATATATGTAAAAGCAGACTGTCACAATGAAGGGGAAAAAATAACCCTGGTTGACTGCTATCAACAAGCAGAAGCAAGCAAGAGCCCAATGTTTGCTTTTTTATATATTTTAAATATATTCACCTAATCAACTTTATCTTGTAACTTAGGCTATTCACATGACCTATCAATTATATACACTATATTGGCTCGACTACCCAAACCACTTACTGTAAGGGAAATAAAAAAAGAAAAAAAAAGGAAGAGAAAAAAAAAAAAAAAAAAATGCCGCTGTATTGTGACCATGTTTTCAAAATCCGTGATGCAGCTACTTGTATCATTAACTGACAACCACTACCTAGTTTTCTCACTCGCTGGGAAAGACGTGAGGAACCCGAGCCATGTCATTTTCAGTATTCAGCATGTAGAGCAGTCGACCATCACACTACTGGGCTTCTCCTACTCATAAGATAAAACTGAAGAGGAAGTAACGATTCCTTCTCCTTATGACGTCAAAATTGCAATATTTGATTGTCTCACACTGTCTCCATCTACATCATGGAGGCATTTCATAAGATCTACAACCATCATCCAACTCCTCTGGGTTTTGTGACAAAATCATGTGTCTATATATATATATGCATATATGTGTCTCATATATATATATATATATGAATATATGTGTCTCATATATATATATATATATATATATATATATATATATATATATATTTATATATATATATATATATATATATATATATTTATATATATATATATATATATATGTGTCATATATATATATATATATATATATATATATATATATATATATATATATATATATATGTATATATATATATATGTACACAGTACACATGAAGACCGAAGTCCTTATTCCTTTCTCCCCTTATAAGAAGGAATTTATTTCAAGGCTTCTTCGTGCCTAACTGCAATTATGGCCTCCACCATAGAAAAAAAACTAGAATAAATATGAATTCAAAAAATAATAATAATAACACATGGTTTTGTTGATTTTGTCTGATCATCAAACATGTTGCTCCTGTATTTACCTTATTATCATATGTGGAAGAAAGGTAATACCTTCTCATTGACCAGATTAGTGTAAATGCACTTTTTGAGGAAAGTGATTGTAATGCTAGTCAAATTACTTTCTCACTGCATAAAAAAAAAAAATTGGTCCTCAATAAAATGAAATTCCAATCAAAAAATAAAAAAAGTCTAACAAAAGACTAGGATATGTATACGTGTAATAATAAAAAAAAAAGAAGACGTCTTATACGAATCCTGAGCGCAGAAAAATACCATCATTTTGCATAAAGGACGTCCCTCTCAGTCAAGGATGAACATCAAAGCTTTGAGGAGGAATCGGCCCAACTTGCGAAGGGGTCCTTTCCGCTTCTTGGAGAAGCTCGGTGTGTCATATATGGTCGAGTCCACGCTGATGTCATCAAGGGGAGGGGCGTTGGCCTTGTGGGAACCTGTGACAAGAGAAGTAAATATCTTATAACTGCAAAGTAAAAAAAAAAAAAAAAAAAGAAAAAGAAAAAAAAATGAAATAGAAAAAAGTTCAATATTGAAGAAGATGAAACGCTATAAAAATGATTATCTTTAACTAGAATATAAGGAAGTAGTTACATGAGATACTTAAAACTATATCCTCTTCATGAACAATAAGATTAAAAATACCTTAAATACTATCTAACATTATTTCCTTGGCAAGCAAATCACCTAAACATACCGTCTTTAGAATGAGGACAAGCCGACTTGGCTACATTCGAGAACCAAACCATGAAGTCTGTGTAGCGCTTGATCTCTTCATCTGAGACACTTCTGTAGCCCTTTGCGACCACCTCCAGAACATCGGCCTGAAAATGGGAAGAATGGGAATTAACATATGGAAATGGTAGCAGAGGAGGAGGAGGAGGAGGAGGAGGAGGAGGAGGAGGAGGAGGAGGAGAAGAAAAAGAAGAAAGAGAAAGAGGATGGGGAGAGGAAGAAAAGGAGGAGGAGGAGGAGGAGGAGGAGGAGGAGGAGGAGGAGGAGGAGGAGTAAAAGAAGAAAGAGAAAGAGGATGAGGAGAGGGAGGAGGAGAAGTAAAAGAAGAAAGAGAAAGAGGATGAGGAGGAGGAGGAGGAGGAGGAGGAGGAGGAGGAGGAGGAGGAGGAGGAGGAGGAGGAGGAGGAGGAGGAGGAGGAGGAGGAAGAAGAATAATAATAACATCAAACAAAAAGATGAAGAAAAAGAAGAGGAAAATCATCACTCATTCTTGAATACAGAACCTTTCACAGTAAACAAACAAAAATAAAACAAAACAAAAAATCCATAAAGAAACACACACGAACGCCAACACCACAAAACCACAAAAGAGCGCCACCAATAAACTCACCAGGCTGATCAACTGAATGCTGATCTCCCCGAAAATCGCTGAGGAGAGAGTTGAGACCCCCACCTCCTCCTCCCCCCACAGCCTTGGCCTCTGTGGGGGTGTCGTACTCACTGCCACGGTCGCTGTCTGCTCGATTGTGTCCGTCCTCAAGCCCTTGTAACCTTTCTTCAGAATCTGTTCTGCATTCCATGGTCTCTCCTGGAAGATAAGGGCAATGTAGTGCTATGGAATTGGTTGATTATGTATGGCTAATGGAGGGAGAAGGCTAGAGAACGTGTGCATTATAAACACAAACTCATACCTAGGCTTAAAATTTAAAAAAAAAAAATAGAAATGAGAATCATCAAATGGATAAAAACATGATTAATAATGAATGGATATTGAGCTTCTAAATACTTAACACTTACCTGTTTCATTACACGTGGCAGTGGAGATGTCTGAAGAGGGGACGGTGTGGGTATCACTGTGGTCGAAGGATGAGTCGCTATCATCTTTCTTGCGTACCTGTCAAGAGCCGCACATATTTATTGTTACATCTTGCTTATACAACTTGTAAATACTTTATTCATTTGCTGAATCCTCATTGATAATACTAAGTGAGCTGCACATTTTCGGTGGATACTTAATGCTTGAACAAAATTAGAATTGGGACTTGTAAAGAACAGCGTATCAGAAATAATATTTGGATGTTCCCTACCTCACTGCTTGTGGATCTGCCCGAGGCGTGAGTGCCACTCCCTGAGCTTCCAACGGTGCCATTATGACTGGAGCCTTCGCTGGGTGTCGGGGTCGGGGTTGGAGACAGGTTGGGTGTGGGCGTGAGGGGCCCCATCGGCTCGATGGGCGTCGAGGTCTTGTTGACGTCAAGGTCGTGGTCTGGATGCAGAAGGGAGGCCAGCTCCGAGGGCTCGTCCAGGTGGCGGTCGCGGCGCTCGCTGCGGGCGGAGCCGGCGGGGCGGGACAGCAGGCTCAGCAGGATGGCGTTCGGCGCCGACTCCTGGTGACGGTCGTCCGCCAGCATGGGCTCCGGCAGGTTGGACGGCGCCAGCGAGATGTTCGGTGGAATGTCGTCTAAGGAAATGTTGGGGGGCCCGCAGTTGTCGCCGACGTCGACGGACAGAGGCTCCATGGGAGACATGCCCGAAAACGCCACGCGGCGACCGCCCCTTGAGCGAGGGGTCTCCACTACGTCATTGTCACTGTCACTGTCAATGGCACAGTTGTCATCCCGCATGGGCTCTGGAGGTTCACTGTAATGCAATTCGAACTCGGCGGGGGTTCCGACCCGCCCCTCGTCATTGTCACAGTTTCCAGAGTTTTCTGTCGTGTTAATATCGTCTTCCTTCTCATTATCACAGTGAGCACCTTCACTTATGGGTTCCGTCTCCCCCTCTTCCTCTACCACTAAGCTGTCCTTTTCAGCCGTTTCCTCCCCGCCTTCCCGACCCTCCCTTGAGCCTCCGAGGGCGCCCGCGTCCTCCTCTACCTTCGGTTCACTGTCACTTTTGGCAGGAGGGGCGTGGTCGCCGGCTTCCCCGACTCCCTCGTCAACTATTGCACTGCTATCACTACTATCACAGCCTGAAGAGGTCACTCCACTACTACTGCTCTCCGAGGGCGTCCGTCGGGGGGGCGCATCGTCCTGCTCCACAAGTCTCGACGGGGCGGCCACCTCCTCGCTGCTCTTGGACATGCCGATCGCAGAGTCCGGGGACGGCACGGAGCCCTCGTCGCCCTGCTTGCTGCCCGGGGACGCCGAGCTGCTCCCCTTCCGCACCAGCAGCGACTCCTCCAACACTCTCGTCGGCGCCTGGGGGTCGTTTGAGGCTATTTTCTTCTGCAAACATGGATTTACACTGAGGTCAATAATGATAAGTCCAACTGACAGGTCACATTTGTCTTTTACTTAGTCCTGCTTTTTATTGTTAACTCGTGGAGAGCTACGTCAACTTATGCAAATGTGTCCGACCAATTCCTTTAATTCATAAACAATATATCAAACCAATTTCAGTCATCCATTACTTCATGCAGGGTTATAACTACTGGTAATCATATAACTACTGATAATGAAGCAGTCACCCACATTAGTGAACACATGTAATTTCCTTAAAAATAATAATAATATTATACAAATAGAAAAATCACAAAATCAATGAAGCCGCATGGCCCTCGACGCGAGCCTCCGTACCTCGTCCCGCTGACTCTCGGGCGAGTCGTGGGGGCCCTCCGTGTGCTCGTCCTCGTCGGAGTCCCAGTCCTTGCAGATGGACGTGACGCAAGGGGGAGGCGTTGCCGGCACCTTCTTGTTGGGCGCCACCGGCTTCAGGTCCTTCTTAGGCACGGCCCCGCTAGCGGCTGCGACGGCTGCGGCCACGGCGGCGACCGACACCACGCCGCGCTTCATGTGGCTCTCCGACTCCGGAAGGCCGTCGAGGTCCGACTCGGAGCCGGACTGGGGGGGGGGAGGGAAGGAGGATTTATATGGTGGATTTTTGCGATGGATCTGCGTTTTTTTTTTGTTTTTTTTTTGCTTTGCTGGTTTCTATAGCAAAAGGTTTTAAGGTAAGTTGCGCTATAGTTTCAGTATCGATCATTTCGTGAAATAATCTACGTAAAGTTCAATGAATGAAAAAACCTAATTCACTACATCATCCACTTTTAACATTTGGTTTCAAACCTTAAAACTAAATATGAATAACTATCGCACCTTCCCAATAGTCCTTAACTTCAAACAATTACAAACCTTTCATTCGCCAAACCAACAGCACACAAACATCCCCAAAAATGCTTGGCCTTACCTCCGACATCTCCGACGACAGCGGCGTTCTCGAGCCCGAGGAGCCGAGTTCGCTGGAGCTCCCGTCGACGGACCCGACGTGGGGGGAGGTCATGGACAGGAGGTACGAGAACTGGCGGTACGTGAGGGTCTTGACCACTACCATGAGATCAGCGGGGGTGAACCTGCACGGGAGCAAAGGGGGTCGATTAGTGTCTTGTTTGGATTCGGTTCGTTTTCGTTTGGATTTGGGGTTCAGTAGAGTTTGATTTGTTCGTTTTAGCTTGATTTGGATTTGGTTCATTAGCGCTTTCCTTGCATCTATTGTTTAGTTATTTTATTTGTATTTGTTCCATTCATCCTTTCGGTTCTATGTAAAAAAATAAGCTGAAAACTGTCACTTCAGTTCTATATATCATAACGTATTGTGATCGAAGCTACTCAAATACTACCCACGAGAGTAAGAAACAGGTGTTCTGCGACAAGAACCCCATAACGCTTACCCTTCCGTCTTCTCAGCGACCGTCATGATGTCCTTGTCGCTGAGACTGTGGTGGACGTCTTGAAACAGCGTCGTAAGGAGGTTGTATCTTGCCTGCTTGTCCGGGAGACCCACGAGGTACACTCCGCGAAATCGGCTGAGCAGTTCGTGGTCCTAAGAGCGTGATGAGGGGGATTATTTTGACTGGGAAATAGTGAGTGGGATTAAAAAGGTGAAGTTTGGGTAGCAGTAAAATATTATGATGGCATAAGGGTGGTTAGCATGGGAGACAAGTAGAAAGGATATTATAGCATGGGTTTAACAGGTATAACGGTGGAGGTAATAAGATACAGACGACTGCCTGGCTATGTGCAAAATGCGTCAATAAAACAGAAATAATAATTACTATCATGAGAAAAAAGTAATAATAAAAAAGACCATAAAAGCGAAGATGACGAGAGAGGAGGGAACTTGCCTTGTAGAGCTGCCAGGGGGCGCTCGTGGCCGCGACGACGATGATGCCGTTGTTGTCGGGGTAAGGCGAGTCTTCGTCCTCGGGGTACACGTCCTCCTCGTCGTCGGGCGGAGCCGAGGGGCGCGGCCGGGACATGGTCGACGCCCTGCTGGAGGCCCTGCTGCTGCCGCCGACGCCGTTGACCCCGCGGCCCGAGGACGAGCAGGAGGGCGAGGGGAGCGCGCTGCCCGTCGGGTTCTTGGACGACTTCGGGTCCACGATCTTGAGCTTGCGAGGCCCCAGCTGCGTGAACAGCTCGTCGCGGATGGCCTGCACGTAGGTGGTGCAGGGCGGCTCCTCGTCGTGGTTGGCGAAGATGGCGTCCACGTCGTCCATGAACACCAGCGACGGGTAGTTGTCCCTCGCCTGCTCGAACAGCTTCCTCGTCTGCGCCGCCCCCCGCACCTGGTGGGTGTGCACGCCGTACAGCGGCATCTCGCACACGTTGCTCATCTGCTTCACCAGGTACGTCTTGCCGGCACCCGGAGGCTGCGCACAAACAGGAATTAATTACAAGGTGACTGGGTTTCATTTATCTTTTAATGATCATTTTAGAAAATCCAGGTAGATTGGATCGCCTGAAATTAACGAGTATCGAAATGATTTTCCCAAGCAAGAGAATCAAAGGAGGAAGAAAAAAAATAATATGGTGTAGAGAGAGAAAGAAAAGAGAAAAAAAAAAAAAAAACGAACAAAATAATACCAATAACAATAATAACAACGCAGACGGACAAAAGCAAGCCCAGGACTCCCCCCTCCCCCCCTCCCCCTCCCCCCCTACACACACGCAGGCCCGACCGAGGAGACCGAGCCCTTCATAAATTCCGAAATGAACCAGGACAGGACCGGCGGAGGAGGACACGCCGCCGACAATAATCACAGAGCACGCACGCAGGCAGGCTCCGGACCTCTCCCTCCTCCCTCCCTCCCTCTCTCCCTCCCTCCCTCCCTCCCTCCCTCCCTCCCTCCCTCCCTCCCTCCCTCCCTCCCTCCCTCCCTCCCTCCCTCCCTCCCTTCCTCCCCCCTCCCCTAACGCCCCCAATCCCGTCCTCCTTCCTCAGCCCCCCTCCGATCCTCCTCGACTACCCCCACCTCTCTCCCTCCTTCCTTGTTGTCTTCCTCTCCCTCTCTCCCTCCTTCTTACCTTCTTTCTTAACCATCTCAGCTTTTCCTCTTCCTCCTTTATTCTTAATTATCCTCCACCTCTCCCTTCTCCTTCTGTTGCATTACACTCTCTCCTTCTTCTCCCCACTCGTTCTCTTCCTATCCCTCCTTCCTCTTTCTCCCTTTTCCCCTTACCTTCTTGCTTCCCCCTTCCCTCCCCTTCCTTTTCCTCTTCCTCTCCCCCTCCCTACCTTCTTGCCTAGCCCACTCTCTCCCCTCTCCTCCCTTGCCCTCTTGCCTAGCTCATTCTCTCCCCCTCCTCTCTCACTCCCATTCCCTCCCCTATCCCTCCCCCGTCTTCTTCCTCTCCCCTACTCTCCCCCTCCTCTTACCCTCCCCTACCTTCCCCGTCTTCTTATCCTCCCCCATTCAATCCCCTCCCCCTCCCCTACCTCTCTCCCCCCCCCCTACCTCTCTCCCTCTCCCACCCCCAAATCCTTACCCCTACCCCTCCCCCGTCTTCCTCCTCCTCCCCCTTCCCTCCCACCCCACCCCACCCACCCCCCCACCCCTCCACCCCCCCATAAACCCCACGACCCTTCTTCTCCCAAACGCATTCCATCGCCTAGGACTACCTCGCCACGCCGCCCTATGCCGTTCCCTCTCCCACACACACACACCGGTAGGCATAGGCTGCTGCTGCTGCTTTCCTGCTGAAGGAGAAGGTCGATCAGGAGGTCCTTTTTCTCCTCTGGCGTGATGCTGGATGGGAGAAGGGATGTACTGCGTCCTTTGTTTGTTTGTTTGTTTGTTTGTTTGTTTGTTTTGGCGTTTGGTGGGTGGGTGGGGGGAGAGAGAGGGGGGAGGGGTACTCGTGTTCGCTTTGTCGGTTTCTCTGTCGGAGTTTCGGTCTTCCTGTTACTCTTTTGTCTGTCAGTCTGTTTGTCTGTCATTCTCGTTTTTCGTCTCTATTTCTCTCTCTTTGATTTTACCTAATTCTCTCTAATTCTCTCTCCCTCTCTTCCCTCTCCCCATCTCTCTCTTAAATTCTC
>NC_061834.1:36700096-36702596 GCF_019202785.1 Penaeus chinensis | reverse complement strand
CACGATCGCATACCTAGTTACGTCCCGCACGGCTACCCCCATACCGCATACCGAGGGATACCAGAGCGACCACATACCAACATGCGAAGGGAAATTAATATGCAGGTTCCCGGTGCTCTACATGCCTGCGAAACCACATGGTTCGTCGCTCCCTTTCTATGTTGTGGCTTTATTTATGTTCTTGTTATTCTTATTTTGTACTTATTGTTCTTATTTTGTTTTTTGTTATTGTTCTTATTTGGTGCTTGTTATTCTTTTTTTCTTGTTTCTTGTTCTTTACTTCTGTTCTTGTTTTTGTTCTTTATACCTATTCTTGTTCTTGTCACTATTCTTAGTTTGTTTCTGTTGTTCTTATTGTTTATTTCTATTCTCGTTCTTGTTATCATTCTTATTTTCTTTCGTTCATGTTATTCTCATTTTCTTATCCTTGTTCATATTCTTATTTTTGTTTTGGTTCTCTTTCTTTTTTTTTCTTTTTTTTTGCGTAGAGAAAGAGGGGGAAAAGAGATGGAGGATGGGAGGGGGGGGGGGAGAATGCTGGAGGAAAGAAAAGAGGGGATGGAAAGAGAAAGTCAGGGAGGTAAAGAGGGAGAGGGAGAGGGAGAGGGAGAGGGGAGGAAGGAAGGAGGCAATAGGTAAGGGAAGAGGGGAATAGAGGAGGAGGGAAAGAGGGGAAGAGGAGAATGGGGGAAGAGGGGAATAGAGGAGGAGGGAAATAGGGGAAGAGGAAAATGGGGGAGGAGGGAAGGAGGGGAAGAGTGGAGGTGGGAAAGAGGTAAGGAAAAGGAGAGATAAAGGAAAGAAAAGGAAGATTATTGTGCGAGAAGGAATTATGTAAAAAATAAAAAATAAAATAAATTAAAAAAAGAAAGTAAAGAAACAGAGAAAATGATCAAGAGAAAGAGATAAGAAAGAGGACGTGAAAGCAGATGAGAGACGAACGAAAAATGATAATGCCGAATGAGGAAGTAAGAAAGATAGAACAAAAAGAAACGTCTGAAAAAAGGTAAAGAAAGAGGTAAAAAAAAAAAAAAAAAAAAAAAAGTGAGATACAGAGTGAAAGACGAGAAAGGAAAAGACAAGAAAAGAAATAGAATGGGAGGAAGGAAAATGGAAAAAACACGAAAAAAAATAATGAATATGGAAAGTACAACACGCAGAAAAAGAAGGAAAGAAAGAAAGAAAGAAAGAAAGCACTCAACAGAATGAAAAATGCAAAATTAAACTCGCTCGCTAAATTCAAACCCGCAGCAGAGTTTCGCCGCCCACGCATTATCACGTTTCCCGCCGCTCGAAAGCCGCGATTCAAGGCTTTTTTGCTTCTACAAATTGTAGGTACAAATCATGGCCTCAAGCCATACATACATACATACATACATTTATATATATATATATGTGTGTGTGTGTGTGTGTGTGTGTGTGTGTGTGTGTGTGTGTGTGTGTGTGTGTGTGTGTGTGTGTGTGTGTGTGTGTGTGTGTGTGTGTTTGTTTTCTTCCCCTTCCCCTTCCCCTTCTCCTTCTCCTTCTCCTTCTCCTTCTCCTTCTCCTTCTCCTTCTCCTTCTCCTTCTCCTTCTCCTTCTCCTTCTCCTTCTCCTTCTCCTTCTCCTTCTCCTTCTCCTTCTCCTTCTCCTTCTCCTTCTCCTTCTCCTTCTCCTTCTCCTTCTCCTTCTCCTTCTCCTTCTCCTTCTCCTTCTCCTTCTCCTTCTCCTTCTCCTTCTCCTTCCCCTTCCCCTTCCCCTTCCCCTTCCCCTTCCCCTTCTCCTTCTCCTTCTCCTTCCCCTTCTTTTTCTTCCTCCTCCTCCTCCTCCTCCTCCTCCTCAAACCCCTCTTTCCCTTATTTGGTCAAACTCTCGTACATTCTTCCACGCAAACTCACCGGTAAGATCCGCTCCCTCATATACACCCTCCCCCCTCCCCTCTCCCCTCCCCATCCCCATCCTCCCCTATGCAATGAGCTCATGCAACCAACCTTCAAGTGCGGACTGCAATGGCTGTGGTGAAAATCCCGCTAAATTTAGCCCTTTCGCGCTCGCCGCCGTATCGACCTTGGCTCTTTATTCGGCCCGCATTCTGGTGGAAACATTATCGTCGCTTGCAATCCTATTCGTCCGCGCAGGTTAAAAAAAAAGAAGAGAGAGATAAAAAAGAAAGAAAAAAAAAGGGGGGGGAGGAGAGGAATATGTTTGTGAAGAAACATGGCACGTCTCCCGTTCGAAAAAAAGGGAACTGTTTTCTACGAGCTGATGATGTGAGTGAACAGGAGATTCGAATACGCTTCGAACCGGAATGAAACACCTCCCTGAAAAACGACTTTATTTACACGTACGAAATCCTACGCCAAATGGCTCGACGTCGTTTCAGAACTACTAGTACGAAATAATAACGTTTTGAAGGTTCACATCTTATGAACTGTGGCTTTGAGGTTTTCAGTTCAGGCTCAAAGTTCGGAATTCGCGACGCCGAGATGCAAAAAAGCTCGATTTGAACCACCCAGTGTCG
>NC_061834.1:36687596-36692596 GCF_019202785.1 Penaeus chinensis | reverse complement strand
CTGCTACCAATAAATGGCAATGGCTCGTATCCCCTCGTTAACTTCACCGGCAATGATGTTAATTTCACCGACACTAATTTCAAACAATTTCCAAGGACGGCAGCTGCATCGGCGAATTCCGGTCCACAGGAAGGGAAAGAATGACTGTAGTAGTGTTCAGTACTAGTAGTGGTACTAGTAGTGTTGTAGTTGTAGTTGTATTTTTTGTTGCTGTAGTTCTGTAGTTGTAGTTGTATTTATTGTTGCTGTAGTTCTGTTGTTGTAGTAGTTGTTGTATTTGTCGTATTTGTAGTAGTTGTATTTGTCGTATTTGTTGTAGTTGTAGTAGTAGTAGTAGTAGCTGTAGTAGTTATAGTATTAGTAGTAGTTGTTGTTGTTGTTTTAGTTGTAGTAACTGTTGTAGTAGCAGTAATGCTATGATGCACGAAAAAACAACAACAGAGAAACTCCTCCAACCATCTCAAATAAACAACAAGCAAGGACACTCACCCCGAACCTCAAATAACAACTCAAAACAAGAAAAACAAACACCACAATACCACAATAGACCCTCTGACAAGAACTCAGACAACTAACAAAGACAGCTACGTTTTCCTGTTAGAATCCAGCCCAAACAAGTGAAAACAAGAACAAACCGAATAAAACAACAACAAGGACCTGCATTCACTCACCCCGACGAACTTTTGATTTTTTTATTCACAAACGAAAACAAAAACAAAACCGATAAACAATACCGTACAGCCTTCTCAGACAACAACAAAAAACAACAATAAACAAACAAAAAAAAAACACACACACCATCCTACGACCTTCTCAAACAAACAAAACAAAACAAAACCCCCCTCAGACCCCAAGCAACAAACAAACACAAAACAAAGAAACACCCAGACGAACTGCAAAGATTCTACTCTCAAGCAAACCAAAATATAAACATCGTACAACCTTCACATAAACTCTCGTACAACTTCCACAACTCACAAACAAACGCCAAGCAAAGGCACTCACCCCGACCAGCAGCAGCGACGGGGGCTTGTGACAGTCGCAGCCGACGGAACGCTCCGCCTGGTCCACTAAGTTCCCGATGAAGCTCCTCAGCGCCTGCAGGTGTCTGGAAAATGGGAGGAAAAAGGGGTCTGTTAGTAAGTTTATTTTTATTTATTTATTTATTTTTTTTTGGGGGGGGGAGGGGGGTGTCTTTCGTTGTTTATGGATTTGTTTGATTTGTTTGTTTGTTTTGCGTTTTTTTTTTAATCTTTTTTTTTATACTTGTCTGTGTTTCTGTGTCTCTTTCTCTTTCTCTCTTCTCTCTCTCTCTTTCTCTCTCTATATATATATCTAACTTTCTTTCTTTCTTTCTTTCTCTCTCTCTCAATGAGCGGGAATTCTGTTTGAAGAGAAAAAAGTAAAACAAATATACGGTTTCTTTTTTTTCATCTTTCCTTCTTCAACGAAACAACACTTTCATTTTCTCCCGAGATTAATTGCATTCTGTTGGACGGGGAAGATAAAACTGTTTATTATTATTTTTTTTATGAATGGAATGTCTGTTGCCTGGCGAGGAAATGTTTTAGAAGGAGTGGAGCGAGAAACGTTTGTTATTATTCGAAAAAATGGGTACAAGAGGAAATATTTGAGGTATAAAAACGTTTATTTTTCTTTAAGGATAATAGACAATTCATTTTATCTATTTATTTATTTCTATTTTAGTGAAGAAAACAAGAAGCTGGATTTTGTTTAATAGCCGGAAACGTTTTTAGAAATAAAAAAAGACAAAAATGATGGCACTTTTATTGGCACTATTGGTGTATCTCACAGACCCGTTTCAGAAGATGAAAAGATAGTTTATAAAGTAGCTATCATAAGAAGCTTTTTATTTTAGTATGAATGCAGTTGGTGAGCATAAATAAAACTAGTTATGGCATTTATATCTTTGTCATTATCATCACGACCGCTATTTTTCAAGGTTATTACCCACAATGCAATTTCCCCATCACCATTACCAACTACCCACAATATATCTTTCACAAATATTATCAGATTTATCATCGACAAAGTTGCACACGTCATAACGTTTCTCTGAGAATATCCACAGGAAGGTAATTTACGATGACGCATTTTCTCTTTTTACGAGAAAACGGGGAAAAAAAAAAATATATATACGCTCGTAATGCATGTCTGGATATGCGCTGTTAGGAAGTGTGTTCGTCGTCGCCAGGTAATTCAACAATTATCATAATGATTATAATTAGGATCATTATCATTTTCCAAGACAAACGTGGAAGTTAAAAAAGGAAGAAGAAAACAAAGACGAAGGACTTTAATCAGGAATTCGAAGGACATCTTGCAAGGTTCTGCTAGCTCTTTCCCTCTCTCTGTTTCTCACATGCACTCTGGCCCTGTTTTCCAATCTCCTCCTCCTCAGTTTCCTTCTCTCCTATTCTTCTCCTCTCCCTCTCCCTCTCCCTCTCCCTCTCCCTCTCCCTCTCCCTCTCCCTCTCCCTCTCCCTACTCTCCCTCTCCCTACTCCCCCTCTTCCTCTTCCCCTATCCTCCTCACCCCTCCACTTCCCCCTCCATTTCTTTTTTTCTTTTCCTTCCTCCTCTCCCCCTACTCCACTTCCTCATTCCCTCCTACTGCTGCTGCTGCTCTCCCTCAAATCGCTTCCGACCCACGTGGGAGGAAGAGAACAGCACATGACCGGAAGTGACCACCTACTTCCACCACCACCCGCTCACTCGCACGCACGCACGCACGCGCCGGGAAGGAATGCAGGGAAGAGAGAGAGAGAGAGAGAGAGAGAGAGAGAGAGAGAGAGAGAGAGAGAGAGAGAGAGAGAGAGAGAGAGAGAGAGAGAGATAAAGACAGAGAGAGAAAGAGTGAGAGATAAAGACAGAGAGAGAAAGAGAGAGAGAGAGAGAGAAAGACAGAGAGAGAAAGACAGAGAGAGAAAGACAGAGAGATAAAGACAGAGAGAGAAAGAGAGAGAGATAAAGACAGAGAGAGAAAGAGAGAGATAAAGACAGAGAGAGAAAGAGAGAGAGAGAGAGAGAGAGACAGAGAGATCGCTGTGGAGAGATCAATGCTCTTGGCTGAGAGTGGCTGCGGTGGATGAAAGTGGTTGTTAGGTGGATGGATGGGTGGATGAGTGGTTGTGGTAAATGAGAGGAGATAAGGGAGGTTGTTTGGATGGATGAGGTGAAGGGCCTGGGTGGATTAGGTCCTTGGTGAGTGAGTGGATGAGTAGGTGAGGTGGTTAGTGGGTGGATGAATGAGGTGGATGTGGCTGGTGCGTGGATGAATGGGTAGAGGAGGTGGATGGACTTGGCGGGAGTTGAGACGTTGGATGGATGAGATAAAGGGGTTGGGTGGATGAGTGAGTGGATGAGGTGGATAGATGGAAGAGGTTTCCAGGTCGATGGGTGAGGTAAGAGAGGTGGATAACTGAGCGTAAACAAGAAAACAACAAACAAACGGAGGTGAAGAGGAAGAGGGAGAAAGAGTGAGAAAGAAAAGAGAGAGAGAGAGAGAGAGAGAGAGAGAGAGAGAGAGAGAGAGAGAGAGAGAGAGAGAGAGAGAGAGAGAGAGAGAGAGAGAGAGAGAGACAAAGAGAGAGAGACAAAGAGAGAGAGACAAAGAGAGAGAGACAAAGAGAGAGAGACAGAGAGAGAGAGACAGAGAGAGAGAGACAGAGAGAGAGAGAGAGAGAGAGAGAGAGAGAGAGAGAGAGAGAGAGAGAGAGAGAGAGAGAGAGAGAGAGAGAGAGAGAGAGACAGAGAGAGAGAGAGAGACAGAGAGAGAGAGAAACAGATCGAGAGAGAGAGAAACAGATCGAGAGAGAGACAGAGAGAGAGAGAAACAGATCGAGAGAGAGACAGAGAGAGAGAGAAACAGATCGACAGACAGACAGACAGACAGCCGATGCCTAAAACCATCTCCCCAAAGCCCCGAAGTCGCCTCTGGAGGTCGTTGTCATCATCAGTGACGTCACAGTGGTCGTTCAAGCCGTAATTCATATAAACTTCCCTGTTCAAGTCGTTTAGGCACAAGTTAATTGCAACCTTTCATGACAATTTTTTTGGCAGTATTTTTGCGGGCCTGATTGCAACAGCCTCCCGTTGGATATTTTTTTTTTTTTTTTTTTTTTTTTTTAGGCGTGAGGGAAGGGGAAGGGGAAGGAAAAGGGGAAGGGGAGGGGAAGGGGGAGGGGGAAGGGGAGGGGGAGGGGGAGGGGGGAAGGGGAGGGGGGAGGGGGAAGGGGAGGGGGGAGGGGGAAGGGGAGGGGGAAGGGGGGAGGGAAGCGATAATCATAGATGGCGATAATTGATAGTGATGATGGTGATGATAATAATAATAATAATAATAATAATAATAATAATAATGATAATAGCAATAACAATATCAATAACTATAATAATAACAACAACAACAATAATCATTCTTACTATTACCATTATCATTATCATTATACTGACAAAAAAATGAATGATGATGATGATGCTAGGAACAACAATAACAATACAAATAAAAAAACAAAAAAAACATGAAATAATGGAGTCACAGAGAGTTCACCATATCCACCAAGTTTAAAGTCAACGTCAAGAAAGCCACATGCTAATTAACACTTCATTGCTAATTGTGTTTGACCTTAATCTCAAGACAAGGAAAAACAAAAAACAAAAAAAAAAACAAAAAAACAGGGATAAAATCATTTGTATTTTTTCACCCGATTATCAATATAATAAAAAAATATGGAGGTAGGTGTTAATTCCGTACATACTATAGTAGGAAGGCGCGCTGTGCGTACGTACACTCCATGACCGTACAAGGCAGGAACCCGGACATGAGAGCGTGTACACGCCACAGTGTACAGACCGTGAGCGAACAGAACAATAGTAAAGAAAGAAGGATGAGCAGACAAGGAAGAAAGAAGGGGAGAAGGGGAAGGGGAGGAAGAGAAGAAGGGAGAGGGAGGGGGGGAGGGAGGGAGTAGTGTGTGTTTG
>NC_061834.1:36676980-36687496 GCF_019202785.1 Penaeus chinensis | reverse complement strand
GGGGGAGGGAGGGAGGGAGGGAGAGGAGAGAGAGAAGAGGGAGAGGGTAGGAGAGAGAGGAGGATGAGGAGAGAGACGAGGGAGGGAGAGAGGAGAGAGGAGGGATGAGACGAGGGAGGAGAGGGAGAGAGAGAGAGGAGGAGAGAGAGAGGAGGAGGGAGGAGGGAGAGGAGATGGAGAGAGAGAGAGAGAGAGAGAGATGAAGAGAGAGTTGAGAGAGGGAGAGAGGGAGGGAGGGAGGGAGGGAGGGAGAGAGACGAGAGAGAGGAGAAGAGAGAGAGAGAGAGAGAGAGAGAGAGAGAGAGAGAGAGAGAGAAAGTAAAAGCCAAAGCGAGAGAATGAGAAAGAAAATGAAAAAGGCAATCAAAAGAAAGATAAAAAGATGGAAAAAAAAGAGAAGAGCAAGAACACGAGAAAACAATACAACAAAATCAAAAAAAAAAAAAAAAAAAAAAAAAAAAAAAAAAAAAAAAAAAAACAAGACAACACAAATGAAAGAAAAAGAGAAAAAAGAAACACAAAAGCGAGAAGAGAAGAGCAAAGGAAACCCTTCTATCACGCAGAGATAACTCCATAATAACTCCAGCAAACGGCTATTGAGTGATATACTGCACAACCGATCACAAATCAGTTGGAGATAAGCCTTATCTTCAAAGCCTCTCTCTCTCTCTCTCTCTCTCTCTCTCTCTCTCTCTCTCTCTCTCTCTCTCTCTCTCTCTCTCTCTCTCTCTCTCTCTCTCTCTCTCTCTCTCTCTTTCTCTCACTCTCTCTCTTTCTATCTCTCTTTCTCTCACTCTCTCTCTTTCTATCTCTCTTTCTCTCACTCTCTCTCTTTCTCCCTCTCTTTCTCCCTCCCTCCCTCTCGTCCTCCCTCTATCTCAAAACCTAAAAAAAACGTGGACTTGAACATCACTTTATCCAAACTATCACAATATATACGAAGAAGATCATGAAAAAAGAAAATGAATTACACGAACACAGATATTATATAATGATTAAATTAAAGATAGTAATTAACATATGAACATATCAACCACCATTTTCTAGGCCTTTATACTTAACAAACTCAATAAACATTCTATAAAATAATCAGTTAATTATTCAGTAAACTGCAACACAACACATAATGAAATTTCGACACAAGAATTACAAAACAATAATAATAACAATAATAATAACAACAATAATAAAATAATAATAATAATTACCCAAACAACTGAAACACTCGTAATATAATTTCAAATCGAGAACAAATCACATAAAAATAAAATTGAAATAAACGGCAACCAATTGATGGATCAACTCGACGGAAACAACAAGATTTCGAAACACACGAACAGAAATACAGAAAAATATTTAACCGACCAATCAACCGACACACACGAAGAGATTACAAAAAACAACAACAAAAAAACAAAAAAAATTATAATAATAACAATACTAGCCTATCTAGAGAGATAGGCTGTGATAATAACAATACTAAAAAAAATAATAATAAATAAAAATAGAAATAATGAAAATAATAAATAAACAAAATAAAAATATGAAGCAAATAAAAAAAAAATAAGGTAAAAACATTAAATAAATAAAAGAAAAATAATAAATAAATAAAATGGAAATAATAAAAATAATACTAAATAAAAAACAATAATAGCAATGCTAAAACGCTGTGATAATAACAATACCAAATAAAATAATTTAATTAATCAATTAAATAAAAACAATAAATAAATACAATAGAGACAGTAAAAATAATACTAAATATATAAATAATAATAACAACACTAAAACGCTGTGATAATAACAATACCAAACAAAAAAATAAACAAAAACAATAAACAAATAAAACAAAAATAATAACCAAATAACCCACAGACAATAAAAAAATAACACTAAACATAAAACTAATATTAACAATCCTCCAACACTGTGATACTAACTCGTCATGGGATATCCGTCAGCCAAACCTTAGATTATCGCCTCGGAAAACGGGCCCAGGATTACGCCATCTATTTTCTGAATAGATGGCGTCATCACGGGATACAATAATTCCCGCCCGTAACGAGAGCGCGTGTTCGAATATGTATTTCGGTGACTGATTCGTTTATCTGTCTGTATTTATTTGGTTGAATTATTCATCTGTATGTATGTTGGTTTATTTGTCTATCTGTATGCCTGGCTGTCTAGCTGTCTGTTGACTTGTGTTTGTTGATTTATATTTATTTAGTGATTTCTGTCTGTTGTCTATCTGTCGGTCTGTCTGCCTGTATGTATGTATGTATGTATGCCTGCATATCTGCCTGTCTCTAAGTCTGTCTGTCTGTCTGTTGTCTATCTGTCTGTCTATCTGCGAGTATGCCCGTCTGTCTGTCTATCTGTCTGTCTATCTGTATGCCTGTCTATCAATCAGTCTGTCTATCGATTCATTCAGTTATGTCTGTTCGTCTGTCTACCAATATATCTTTTGGTATCTATCTATCTGTCCGTACGCCTACGTCTGTCTGTCTATCACTTGCATAATATTCGAGAGTAGAATTTTTAAGAAAAAAAAATGTTTTGGCCTTCACATTGAACAAAAAAGGAGGCACGATTCCTCTAACAAAAATAAAACACATACACAAAACAAAAACAATACGTACAAGATGGGGAAAAATAGGCCTTGGGTTTACGAAGGACAGAAGGGGAAGGGGGGGAGGAAAGGGGGAGGGATGGGGGGGGAGTCAGTCGACCCCCCTCTGGCCTTCTTCCTTCGCCTTACAAGGGAAGGTAAGAGGGTGGGGGTGGGGCGGGGGCGGGGGTGGGGTGGGTGTAGGGGTGGGGGAGGGGGTGGGGGGCAAAGGTTGTATAGGCCGTGGAGAATTCAGGGTCCCCCTTGTGGAAGCGGTGGGGGGGGGGGGGGGGTAGGCGGTAGAAAAGGGGGAGGAGGCTTGAAGAACGTTGTAGAAATGGAGAGAGAGAGTGGGGGTGAGGGAAGGAGGAGGGGGAGAGAAGGAGAAAGAGAGGGAGGAGGGAGAAAGGGGCAGGGAGGAGAGAGGGAGAGAGGGAGGGAGGGAGGGAGGGAGGGAGGGAGGGAGGGAGGGAAGGAGAGAGGGAGGGGGAGGGAGAGAGAGAGAGAGAGGAGAGGAGAGAGAGAGAGAGAGAGAGAGAGAGAGAGAGAGAGAAGAGAGAGAGAGAGAAAGAGAGAGAGAGAAAGAGAAAGAAAGAAAGAAAGAGAGAGAGAGAAAGAGAGAGAAAGAGAGAGAGAGAGAGAGAGAGAGAGAGAGAGAGAGAGAGAGAGAGAGAGAGAGAGAGAGAGAGAGAGAGAGAGAGAGAGAGAGAGAGAGAGAGAGAGAGAGAGAAGGAAGGTTGAAAACGTTGTAGAAATGGAGAGAGGGAGAGGAGGGAGAAGGAAGGGGGAGCGAGGAAAAAGGGAAAGAGGGGGAGTCTGGAGGGAAAGGAAGAAGGGAGGGGTGGGGAAGCATGGGCCATTCAGAGGAAGGAGGGAGGAGAGAGGAGAGAGAAAGAAGGAAGAGGGAGGGTGGGGGATGCTTGGGCCATTCGGAGGGGGGGGAGGAAGGATGGGGTGTCCTTGGCAGTGACAGTGGCAGTGGGGGACTCACAGCCTACACCCCCTTACACACACTCCCACTCTCTCCCCCGCCCTCGTCCAAACACGCACGCATGCACGCACTAACAGCGTTGTATACTCACGCCCCTTGTGAGCGCTTAGGTGTGTATACACTCTTCTGTGTCTTACAAACCCGCGCCTACAGTCTGTTTGTCTGTCTGTATTTGTCTGTCTGTATTTGCCTGTCTGTCTCTGTCCGTCCGTCTGTCTGTGTATTTTTATTCTCTGTCGACACGCGTATATAGCTTTTGGAAAAGTTTTATTCTCCCCTTCAAAGAATCCTTTAGCAATACATATTTTCCTCTTTCTCTCTTTCTCATTCTCTTTCACACACACACACACCTCTCCTTTCCCTCTCCCTCCCTTTCTCCTTCCACCTCCCTCATTCCTTCTCTCTCTCTCCTCCCTCCCTGGCGAGTCTCGACTACACGAAGACCTCCCCTCCCTTCCTTCTCCTTCCACCTCCATCATTCCTTCTCTCTCTCCTCCCTCCCTGTCGAGTCACCGCTACACGAAGAAGTCTTTGGAGACGCAGCCAAGCGGACACCCCCAGAGCAAGGGAGTCCGGAGTCACACCACACTTAGGTGACTTTTCGAACCTTATGCTTGTGGTAGCACGCATGTTTTTACTCCTGAGTTTAGCGTGAGGAATGTAAGGGAGAAGGAGGTGGAGGAATGGTGGATAGGCGGATGGATGGATGGATAGAGGGAGGGGGGAGAGAAGGAGCGAGGGAGGGAGGGAGGGAGGAAGAGGGAGCTACGGAGATAGATAGATGGATAGATAGATAGGTGGAAAGAGAGAGAGAGAGAATCCAGCATTTTTGTTCCAGTTTATTTATCGATACATGCTACTAGAAGCCAAAGTCTGTACGTACAGGCCTACACCGACATAGGCAGATTCTTATGCAAACAGATAAACGCAGACCTAGACACACACATTTCCCAACAGCAAAATAAACAAACCCCAAACGAAAGAGAGAAAGAAAGAAAGAAAGAGGGAGGGAGAGACAGGGAGAGAGAGAGAGAGGGGGAGAGGAGAGAGAGAGAGAGAGAGAGAGAGAGAGAGAGAGAGAGAGAGAGAGAGAGAGAGAGAGAGAGAGAGAGAGAGAGAGAGAGAGAGGGAGAGAGAGAGGGAGAGGGAGAGAGAGAGAGAGAGAGAGAGAGAGAGAGAGAGAGAGAGAGAGAGAGAGAGAGAGAGAGAGAGAGAGAGAGAGAGAGAGAGAGAGAGGGAGAGAGAGAGAGAGAGAGAGAGAGAGAGAGAGAGAGAGAGAGAGAGAGAGAGAGAGAGTGAGAGAGAGAGAGGAGAGAAAGAAGAGGAGAGAAGCGAAGCGAAGAGAAAAGAGAGAACAAAAAACCACACACCTTTCAGAAATTTAAATCACAGCCAATCCATCCTTAACAAGAATGTGTATTTCGTAGCCTGCAGTGCGGCGTTCCCCAAGGGTAGTAACCCAGTTCCTCCCTGTTCGCACTAACCCCTACCCTCCCCGTCCCTCCCTCTTCCCCCTTTCCCCTCCGGCCTTCACCCTAGCACCCTAGGGGACCATCAGCTCTAAGGGAGAAATGCGAAATTGAGAAAAACCGAGGGAGAAATGCACTTGCACAGGCCGGTAGGTTCTCATCAAGGGGAACTTAGATGCTGCCACCCAACTTTCTCCAGGGAACTCACCTCAGCCCTTGGATATCCATGGCGGCGTCCTTCGTACTTCACACACAAATATCCTCACAGTACACACAGGTGCATCAGCACGCGCGATAATATATCTCTTCCGATGTCGAAATGCCTAGAAATTGCCTCACATTGCACCTTGGCCACGAGCGCGAACATCACTCTCGTCACATGGTCATCGCTACACTGAATTCGCGCTGGTGAATACACACTGTTTTGCTCTCAGTGTGACCTCATTGCCACACGTCGCCGGATGGGAGCGCCCGGTCCCCCCCCGCCTTTTTCTTTTCAAAATCTGCTCTCGAAGCCTCATTTCTTGGCGATTTAGATGCCTCCTGCGCGTATTGCGGATTAGGATTAGAATTGTGGGTTCGGATTCAGGTCTGTGTTGTGTCTAATGAAGGACGAAACGCCCGGTTAAAAGTTTGTTTTAAAATGTGACGTAGGTTCTCCAATCGACGGGGTTGCCGGGTGTCGCCATCGCGGGATTCCCGAAATAATACCTGCCTATATTGTTAATTTTTGGCGGAAACTGGCACGTAACTCCTCTCAATTAATATAAATCAGCATCATATCAGACTCTCTAAAATATGCCACACAAACCCATATATAATGCGGCTCGTTGCTATCGAGAAAACACCCTCAAAAATTTGGGAGAGAATGAAAAAAAAAAAGAAATCTACCCATGAATACAGCTGATCGATAAATTTCCAATCCTACAAAGCTACATCCAGTCCGATCAGCAGCTTCCTGCCCAGCAAGCACGCAGACGGACTGTCAAATAACAGCCAGACGCCCCACGCAGGAGGAGCAAGCGATAGGCACCCGAACTCCCGCTTCTCTCCCTTTTTACGAGTTGAGTGGCTGAGTTTAGGCTCGCCAGACAGTGGGCGTGGGGGAGGAGGAGAGGAAGAGAGGGAGGAGGAGTAGGAGGAGGTGGGGAGGAGGGGAGGTGGGGGTGGGGAGCTACAAGCGAGCGCCACAGGTCTACACCTCCACCTCCACCTCCCTCCCTCCTCCCTTTCCTCTACCGGTCGCTGGTGCCATATGTCTGGAGCGAGCCTCTGTATCTGCTCTATAACAGTCCTTGTGAAGTCTCACAGTTTCTGTCTCTTCCCCCCCCCCTCCCTCTCCCTCTCTCTCTCTCTCTCTCTCTCTCTCTCTCTCTCTCTCTCTCTCTCTCTCTCTCTCTGTTTCTTTATCTTCGCCGTCGGCACAGGCACGTTCAAGCATGGGAATGAAGACAAAACGATAGTGACATTCTTTACCAAATTCAAGTTATCTTCTTTGGAGTAAAAAAAAACAATACTATAAAACCGCTTTGGGAAGTTGCTCTCACAACCAAGGAGAGAGAGAGAGAGAGAGAGAGAGAGAGGGGGGGTGGGAAGGGAGAGAGAAAGAATGAGAGAGAGAGAGGTAAAGAGAGGCATAATAAGAGAGATAGACAGACTCAGACAGAGAAAGAGATAGAATCAGAGGCAGACAGAGACAGAGAGCGAATTAACAGAACAGGAGATAGAGCAAGAACGAGAGAAAAAGGGAGGAAGAGCGAATGAAAAAGGGGCGGTTTTGTGAACTAGTTGGTATGAGAGTGGTAGTGATACCTCAAGGTTGGTGTGAGGACCCGTACTGTTTGTCTGGCGCAGGTACCTCGGCCACCCTGCCCGCCCCTGACAACACTCCACTCCGCTGCCCCTCCTTCCCCCCCCCACCCCCTCTGCCACCACCGCCGTCGACGCCTCTGGTCTGCGAACATCTCTTTTCCAACGCCGCCCACCGGAGATAGAGAGCTCTGTTCTTGTCGTTGATAGTTTGATTTTAAGGTCATCGCCGGCGTCTTTTATTTTCTCTTATTAGGGATTTTACGGGGATATCACGAATAATTTCAAAGCTAAGAGAAAAAAAAAAATCAGATAAAAAAAAAGGGAATTCGTAACAGGAAATTGACCTTAAGTAATATACCATGTTACACTCCTCTTTTCCTGAGAAATAATCAATAGCAATAAAAAATACATGGATTAAGAATATATACAAATACCAATAAAAACAAAACAAAAACAGATACTGTCATAACTAGCAAAAGACCTTCACTAGTCTATCATATTACGATCAAATTCCCTGTTATCTCTTTATCTGTGAATGACTACCATTACACGCTACTAGCCATCATCACCTTTATAAACAATCTTATCTGTCCCTTGTATACCTTTTGTCATATCACTGTATCTATAAGAAACAGCAGGTCATATTCATGAATCTAAAAAATAATGATAATAATAATAATAATAACAATAATAATAATAATAATAATAATAATAATAATAATAATAATAATAATAACAATAATAATAATGATAATAACAATAAAATAAGTTAATAAAATGAAAAAAAAAATAGAATGAATTATTTCACTGAGAAATTGATGATATTCGTGGTTTTCGATTATTTTTATTTCACAGAATGGCGGGTCAATTATTTCTCGTAATTATGTGATTTTGATGAAAATTTGAACCGAGAATTATAAATTGTATTTCACGGTTTGCGATTTTATAAATTCTTATTTTCATTTTTCTATATTTTCTCAATTCTCATGTTCATCTTTCTATATCTTATCAATTCTCATTCTCATCCCATCTATTCATTATTATCTATTTATTTATTCATGTCACATTTAACATCATAAATTTTGTTCTTAAATGGTAAAAAAATTAGTCACTTTTCGAAAAGTAGGGATTTTTAATTAAAATATAAACAATGGACTTATTACATTTTCTCTTCGTTTATTCTATGGTATTGTGATCTCAAGATAGTGAAATATTACCGGTGGTGCCAAACCGTGTTATTTACTGGTACCAACATTGTCTGAAGGTGGTACCAAACCGTGTCAACCGGTGGTGCCAAACCGTGTTATTTACTGGTACCAACATTGTCTGAAGGTGGTACCAAACCGTGTCAACCGGTGGTGGCAAACCGTGTTACTCAGTGGTGCCAAACACTGTCTCTAGGTGGTGCCAAACCTTGTTTTTCTGTGGTGCTTATCCATGACTTATAGTGGGGCCAGTAACGTCTTTCAGTGGTGTTAAGCTGCGTTTTTCAATGGTGCCAAATCAGGTCTAGCCGTGGTACTACATCGTGTCTTCCAAAGTTGCCAGCCGTGTCTTTTAGCGGTGCCAAACATTGTCTTTAAATGTACAAATCCGTGTCTTTTATTATTGCCAAACGTGTCTTCCTGTGGTACCAAATGTCTCTTCCAAAGGGTGCCAACCGTATCTTTCATTGGTACCAAACCACCGTGTCTTCCAGTGGTGCCAATCGCGCTTTTGGGTGGTCCTAAACGTGTCATCCAATGGTGCCAAACCGTCTCGTTCAGTGGTACCAACGGGGCTTCCTCCATCTCACCTTACAGAGATAAGGGGAACCCTGAGCTTTATATCCCTTGGCATCAGGGTATTAAAGAGGGCAGGGAACAGTGCCACCCGGTGACAGAGTGCCACTTTCAGCACCAGGAAGGAATGTCATCAGTGCCACGATACCTCGAGAATTGATGACAGAAAGTTGATTTGTGTGATCACGGTGCCAAGTGTGTCGAGATACCACACTGAATGTATAGATTTTGGGTGCATAGAGATGTGTGTATGTGTGTGCATTTGTGTGTGTGTGTGTATGTGTGTGTGTGTGTGTGTGTGTGTGTGTGTGTGTGTGTGTGTGTGTGTGTGCATTTGTGTGTGTGTATGTGACTTCATCTATGTATTTGTATGTTTACATATGTAAGTGCGCACGTGTGTGCATATATACCTGTACCCCGAATGTGCATATCCGTATATACATGTAAGCACACCCTTCAAAATACACCCACCCACACGAACATCCACACACGTACCCAAGCGAGTGTGCGTGCAAGTGCGCGTGCGAGCTAACGAAACCCAACCCGAGTCTTGAAAACGAACCGAAACGAACCCGCATTACCCGCGACTCGGAGACACACGGCCGGAACGAAACGCAAGTGGGACGCCTCCGCCTCCGCCTCCTCCTCCTCCTCCTCCTCTGCCTCCTCCTCCTCCTCCTCCTCCTCCTCCTCCTCCTCCTCCTCCTCCTCCTCCTCCTCCTCCTCCTCCTCCTCCTCCTCCTCCTCCTCCTCCTCCTCCTCCTCCTCCTCCTCCTCCTCCTCCTCCTCCTCCTCCTCCTACTCCTCCTCCTCCTCCTCCTCCTCCTGTTCCTCCTGTTCCTCCTCCTCCTCCTCCTCCTCCTACTCCTCCTCCTCCTCCTCCTCCTCCTCCTCCTCCGCCTCCTCCCTTCCAGACGCGGCCGGTCTCTTGAAGGAGGAGGAGGAGGAGGAGGAGAAGGAAGGAGATATGGAGGAAGAAGAAGAATGAGATGTGGAGGAAAAAGAGGAATAGGGGGTGGAAGGACGAGAAGGAAGAAGAGGAAGAGGAGATGGTAGAAGGGGTGGAAGGAAGAGAAAAAGGGAGAGGGAGGAAAAAGAGGAAGAGGAGGTGGTAGAAAGGGTTGGGAGGAGGAGGAGAAGGAATGGGAGAAGCGAAAGGGAAGAAGAAGAGGAATAGGAGGTGGTAGAAGGACGGTGCCAAGTGAAGAGAGGAGGAGGAGAAGGAATGAGAGAAGCGAGAGGGAGGAAGAAGAGGAAGAGGAGGTGGTAGAAGGGGTGGAAGGAGGAGGAGAAGGAACAAGAGAAGGGAGAGGGACGAAGAAAAAGAAGAGGAAGTGATAGAAAGGCTGGGGAGTAGGAGGAGAAGGAACGAGTAAAGGGAGATGAAAAAGAAGAAGAAGAAGAAGGAGGGGGAGGAAGAGGAACAAGAGGAACAACAACAACATCAAGAAAAAGAAGACTAAGAGGAGGAAAGAAGAAGAATCCTTTCTTGGAGGAGGATCTCTTAAGGATCTCGCGAAGGGTATACGGGTCCAAGATGCTGACTCATCCTACGTGCCGAGCAAAGGAGTCTGAGGCGACGCTTGAGTGACGGGGGGGGAGGGGGGGGGGTGCACTTCGTGTTTGCCCCCGACGCTGGGAGATGGGGAGGGAGGGAGGGAGAGGGGAAGAAAAGGGGAGATTGGGGAAGAGGAGGAGGAAGGGAGAGGATGGGGAGGGGGGAGTGGGGAAGAAAAGGGGAGATTGGGGAAGAGGAGGAGAAAATGAGAGGATGGGGAGGGAAGAGGGGAAGAAAAGGGGAGATTGGGGAAGAGGAGGAGAAAATGAGAGGATGGGGAGGGAAGAGGGGAAGAAA
>NC_061834.1:36666980-36669480 GCF_019202785.1 Penaeus chinensis | reverse complement strand
GGGTGTCGAGGCAGTGACAATGCTAAAAATACAACGCGACGATAAATAGACAGGCAGATAGATTGCTCCAGTCGGTATATATATTCATATATACGAATATGTATATATATCTATCCATCCATCCATACATACATAATACATACAAATATACATTCATATATATATATATGTATATATATAAATATATGTGTATATATATATATATATATATATATATATATATATATATATATGAATACGTACATGAAAATAGAAAGATAGAAAGAGAGAGACAGAGAGAGACAGAGACAGAGACAGAGATACAGAGACAGAGAGACAGAGAGGCAGAGAGAGCGACATCGAGGGAGAGATAAAGAGAGAGACAGAGAGAGAGATAGAGAGAAGAGAGACATAGAGAGACAAACAGAGACAAACAGACAGACAGAGAATCCCTCCCATCAAAAATGTGAAAGCAAGGGAACAAGTTCGAAAAACATCACCACAAACATTTCTCACACACGTAAGAAATGCATAAATAAACCCGAATTGAAGTCAAGTGTGATGTACGCATTCGTGAAGTCACTGCAGAATACAGCTGAATGCAAAATGGGTGAGGCAGCCACGAGAATGTTTTTTTTTTTTCTCTGTCGGTCTGTCTCTCTGTCTCTTTTTCTTCCTCTGTCTGTCTGACTCCATATCTGTCTCTGTCTATGTCTGTCTCTATCTGTCTCTTTTTCTACCTCTGTCTGTCTGTCTCTATATATGTCTCTGTCTTTGTCTGTCTGTTCTGTCTCTGTCTGTCTCTATATCTGCCTGTCTCTATATCTGTCTCTGTCTCTATATGTCTCTTTTTCTGCCTCTGTCTGTCTGTCTCTATATCTGTCTCTGCCTCAGTCTCTGTCTGTCTCTATACCTGTCTCTGTCTCTGTCTGTCCCTATATCTGTCTCTGTCTCTGCCTCTGTTTGTCTCTGTCTCTGTCTGTCTCTATATCTGTCTCTGTCTCTGTTTGTCTCTGTCTCTGTCTGTCTGTCTATGTCAATCTGTCGATATCTGTCTGTCTATGTTTGTCTGTCTGTCTGTCTCTCTTTCTCTCTCCCCCCTCTCGCTCTCTCTCTCTTTCTCTGTCTGTCTGTCTGTCTGTCTCTGTTTGTCTGTCTGTCTGTCTCTCTTTCTCCCCCCCCTCTCTTTCTCTGTCTGTCTGTCTGTCTCTGTCTCTCTCTCTCTCTCTCTCTCTCTCTCTCTCTCTCTCTCTCTCTCTCTCTCTCTCTCTCTCTCTCTCTCTCTCTCTCTCTCTGTCTCTCTCTCTCTCTCTCTCTCTCTCTCTTTCTGTCTCTGTCTGTCTGTCTGTCTCTGTCTTTCTGCCTCTGTCTCGCTGTCTGTCTGTCTGTCTCTGTCTCTTTGCCTGTCTGTCTCTGCCTCTCTGCCTGTCTGTCTCTGTCTCTCTGCCTGTCTGTGTCTGTCTGTCTGTCTCTGTCACTCTGTCACTCTGCCTGTCTGTCTCTGTCTCTCTGCCTGTCTGTCTCTGTCTGTCTGTCTCTGTCACTCTGTCACTCTGTCTGTCTGTCTGTCTCCCTGCTCTCTCTCTCTCTCTCTCTCTCTCTCTCTCTCTCTCTCTCTCTCTCTCTCTCTCTCTCTCTCTCTCTCTCTCTCTCTCTCTCTCTCATTCTCTCTTTCTCTCTCTCTCTCTCTCTTTCTCCTGGTACCGTGCCCTGAGTGCCAATCCTGTGGTGCCAGACCCTCGCAGGCACTTCCTTCTAAGGTGCCACATCTCAAGAGCAAACTTAGACTTTCTTATTAATAATTGAGTGCTGTTATTGTGTGCCAGTCCTCTGGTGCCAAGCTTCCACAGGACCAGATCCCTGTAATAATTTCTTCGGCACTATTTCCCAAGTGCCAACCCATTTCTTTGAGTGCAACAGCAGGTAAAGCATCTCCAAAGTGCCTGGCCGAGGTGTGTGTGTGTGTGTGTGTGTGTGTGTGTGTGTGTGTGTGTGTGTGTGTGTATGTGTTTGTTTAAGTGTATATTTAAGTTCGAACGTGCATTAAGAGTGAGTGTGAGTGTCAATTTAATATGCCAATGCACTCCTATTCCACATGAAAATATCTAATTCGACGCCATTTCCAATATAAATCATCAAACTAACCTTTCCATCTAAATCCAAGTACACCTAAATATTATAGGTGTGGCTTTAGGGCGGGGTATATGAAGCTCCTCTGTGTGTTTGTGTGTGTGTGTGTGTGCGTATGCTAGTGTGCGTATGTACGTGCGCATGTGTGTCTGTGTTTGCATATGTACGTGTGTGTGTGTGTGTATGAGTGTGTGCGTGTGTGCTCGCCTACGTGGACTGCATGTGACGCACGTACAGAGGCGGTCTCTGGCGGGCAACCTCGATGGGTCCGACATAAATATTAATGATTATCCTCGATGCGACTTCCGCTCATTATCTGTTATTCTAATTTACAATGTTTACTTTTTTTCCCTTTGAAGAATAAGCAAAGTTTGCCTGAGATTTTATGCAA
>NC_061834.1:36641980-36651980 GCF_019202785.1 Penaeus chinensis | reverse complement strand
TGAGTTTTTCATTTTTTATTTTATTGTCTGTTTTCTTTCTATTTTCTTTATTTTTGGGTGGGGGGAAGGTGTTTGTTTGTTTTGTTTTGTTTGTGATGTTGGTGTTGGTAGGGATTTGATATTGATTGATTAATTGTGTTCTTTTGCGCGTTTGGAAATTTGAAAACGTTTTTTGGGGGAAGAAATTTGAATCTTTTTTTTTTTCTTTTTTTTTTAATATTGATTGTTAAGTGTAGATTCTTTGCTCTTCTTTTGGTCAAGAAATGTCGTAATCAAGTCTCTAAAGTATGAAAGATAGTGATTGAAAATAATGCATTCTGGAGTATTAAGTAAATCGATTTTTAAATTCTTTATAAAATCGTACAAATTAACTGACAGTGTTTCTTCACTAATTACTTTCCTCAAATTATGTCACCTTTGTTCTGTACACTTTTAAAAAACTCGCATTAATCCACAAAGAAAGTTCGTGAAATAAGAAACTCGACCAAATATGACAGTTAATTAAGTCTATGTTCCTTTCTCCCTCGGCACTCCGGCAAAAGCCAGCGGACCTTTGCAACTTGCAAGTAGAACAACGGAGGGAAGTAAAGGAAAACACACGAATATGCATATTTGGCAAATTCGTGTGTTTTCCTGTACTTCCCTCCGTTGTTCTCCTTGCTATTGGTTCGACATTTAATTCCACTACATTTGATTCCATTTCTCTGCCGTTTTAAAGTATTTTCCACTATTTCTTTCTTTATCGTCTCTGTCTGCTCTTCTCTAATTGAATTAGCTCTTCAGAAATATAATTGAAGTGACTTTGAAACTGAAATGACTTTAGTATCTTATGCAATTTGGAAGCACTGTCCTGTTCCTTAATTCGGGTAATGTAGGCAGGGGAGGAGGTCAATGAGGTCGGTCTCGACAGAACAGGCTGTAGGTGGCTTGAAGGGGGGTGTTGGCTTTTGCTGGAGTGGCGATGGGTGCGGAGGCCGAGTATGAGGTCGTTGGAGTCTTGCATTTTATCTTATTTTTTTGGTGTGTTTGTTTTATGTATTATTAGTCAGAGTCACTCACGGCAGGAGAGAAACGCGAACTCCTGGACGTTAGATCAGTTGTTATTGAGTTATTGGACATACATAAGTTATTATATGATATAAGCTTATAGAATTTAAACTGCCATAGTTGTGTAGATGTTATGCGTAAATGAGAGACAGTGTTTTCGCGAATTACAGTGGCATATCTCTTGGGGCCACAATATTTTTTTATATTATATGAATTAATTTATATAAGGCACATTTATAAGCCATGAGAGTATGATACCTTTAGTACGTTTTAGTATTCTTGAAATTTTATATACATATTACTGTTTTCAACCTATGTCAAATAAATCTAAAACTGGTGAATATATAGGAGTTTTGTGTTTTCTTGTTAGTGTTTTTGATTATATGGTCGTGCAATATTCACCTTATGCTGAAGTTCGGATTAAAGGAATGTACACTGCTACACTACATTTGATTCCATTTTCTCTGCTGTTTTAAAGTATTTTCCACTATTTCTTTCTTTATTGTCTCTGTCTGCTCTTCTCTCATTGAATTAGCTTCTCAGAGATATAATTGAAGTGACTTTGAAACTGAAATGACTTTAGTAGCTTATGCAATTTGGAAAGGATTGGAGAAACACAAGCAATACCTTCACTAAACGAGACACAGAAAGTGACACTTTTTTTTTATTATGTAACTAACATAGAGAATGCAATACATCTTTGGTTTTTCTTTTTTTCTTTTTTCTTTCTTTCTTTTTCTTAATTTTTATGTTGACCTTGTATATCTCTCTGTAGTGCCCAATTCCAATTATATTGCACAGGGACTTGTAAGAAGAGTGATACGTATAAATGTATATCTGTGTCATTTAACCTGTTAGGTGGTAATAGTAATCTTATAACTAGTCAGGATAATTGTCATAAGTAATTTAGAAAATGGGTAAAATTTGAAGAAAAAAAAAAGGAAAAAAAATATCACTGGTTACAGGGAGGTTTATGGAGTTCTGTTAAAAGAACATCAACTATCCAGCGGCTGGAACACTAAACTAGCGAACCCTATTATCATTTTCTTTCTTGATGGTAATACTATTACTTTAAATATTACTTCTTTTTTTCTTTTTGTCCCATTAAAATAGGTGTGGTTTTGGTAATTTTATTCAATATGTATGAAAGGTTGCAATGAAAAATGAAAAAAAGAAAGTTTTGTGTATTATGTTTTTGTGTTATTATATATATATATATATATATGTATTTTATATATATTATATATATTTTATATATTATATATATATTTTATATATATTATATATATTTTATATATTATATATATTTTATATATTATATATATATTTTATATATTATATATATATTTTATATATTATATATATATTTTATATATTATATATATATTTTATATATTATATATATTTTTTATATATTATTCATATATTTTATATGTATATATATTTTTTTTTTTATATATTATATATATATATATATATATATATATATATATATATATATATATATATATATATATATATATATATATATTTTATATATTATGTATATATATATTTTATATATTATGTATATATATATTTTATATATTATATATATATATATTTTATATATTATATATATATTTTATATATATATATATATATATATTTTTTATATATATTATACATTGTATATATTATGTATTGCATGTATTATGTATTGCATATATTATATATTGTATGTATTATATATATATATATATATATATATATATATATATATATACACAATATTTATATATAATAGTTATATGTATGTATTTATATAAAAATGTATGCAGCAATATATTTTACTTAGAAATGTAAATTACCAGGAGATTGGGTTTGTCCTTGTTTGGGAGGGTATTTACATACATATACAGTATTCCATGTTTAAAAAGAAATATGTGATCAGTCAAAATTAAACCTGTGGATTTGAATTGTTGTAGGAAAATGTAATGTGTAATTTTCATCACAAGATACCATTTCTGCTTCACCACTGTTGAATGTAAAAGTAAATTTTATCAGAAAAAAAGTAACCTTAAGTCAGTCAGTAATTCAGTAACTAGTATATTATATCCTGTTGCTACTTCAGGTCGGAAGCAGAAATGGCATCTTCCCCATCCAAGGTTCCTGTAAAATCTCCGTCCATAAAGTCCTCCGGAGGCTCCACGCCCACAGGAGGTATGCGGGGGCGCCCGAGCCTCAACCCCTCAGACCTCACCCTCCCCACTCAGCGCGTCAAGATGATCATGAAGAGCTGTCCTGACGTGGAGACGGTCTCGCAGGACACTCTTCATCTGATTACGCGGGCCACGGAGCTCTTCATCGAGTTCCTGGCCGTCGAGTCGTACGAGTATGCCGAGAACAAGGACCGCATGGACTACGAGGCCCTGTCTTCTTTGGTGCACAAGACCGAGCACCTCGAGTTCCTCAGGGAAGCTATTCCGAAGAAAGTTACGTGGGCAGAGGCACAGAAACTGATTGAGGAAAATAGTAACAAGTTTGAAGGGTTCTTCTAGAGTGAAGATGCGAAACTGTGAATGAACATAGCCTCTTAAAGGAACATGTCTATGAAAGAGCAACTTGAGAGCTGTGAGTGACACGTTGAATGGTTGGCTTCGTCTTGACAAGATGATAATGTACCTTAATTTTGGTCCAAGATTACTGAGGGATCATTCTTAGTGATTTTCATAGTGGGGATTTATCACTTTTAATTGTAATTTCAGTGTTATGCAGAAATGCGGACTATAAGATATACTATTTTTTTATGTTTTGTCAGTATTTTTTTTGTACTATAACTAAATGTTCCTGAATTCATATGTGGAATAAATATTATAGTTACCTCTATCTGAAATTATATGTTTTTTTACACAAATTCTGTAAATCTGCACTGAGTGCAGATGTAGTGGCACATTTATAGCAGTAGTCACATATATCTTTAATCAGGAATCTTATGAGGGAAAATTTTAATGTTAAATTTGAAATGAAAGTTGTACTTATTTCTCTTCAATATTTTTTTAATTATTGACATGTAATGTTAGATATTTTACTGCCATTTCTCATTTGGTATTGTATGGTTGTATGAAGCTGAGAAATCTCAGGTACAGAGATCAATGAATGAAGCTTTACTCTTGTAATCTTTTGTACCATTTTTGAAATAAATGATATTGAGGATTTATACTTATTTAGTTTGTATATCCCTGATGTTTCCTTGTGGATTCAGTGTTATGAGAAATCAGTATTGCCAAATTTCACGATAGTTTTCAGTGAAAAGGAAAACATTTATATTCATATTATACACATCTCAATATAGTAGATAATATTAAGATTTTATAGATTTGATAAGTACCTTTTGATACATAGATGAGCAGTAGATAAAAAGTGGAAGTTAATAATAAACAAAATTATAAGCAGAGTAGTACAGGAAAGATCATCCCTTAGTACTGCCTGAGTACTAAGCTTTGTTGTTGTATCTGAAGCCCATGACTGGCGTGTGTTTCGAGGACTCGTGTTAAACTGGTGGTGTTGAGTGGGGAGCTTAGAATGGGAGGGGACTGCACATGGTGATGGTGAATGGCCATAAAATAGGTGGATTGTGTGGTGTGAATTGAATTTGTAAGATATTTCCATGTTGAGATAGGAGATAGTGATAATACAGAAGTAAAAGAGAAAGAAAATATAATTGAGTAAGTTTCCTGATCTTAGATTACTTCTGATATACAGTTAAGAGACAAGAGTATATTTTCAGTGAGAGGAAAGAACTCTTTACCAAACGGTTTTCGTTCGCAGCTGAAAGATGGCGGAAGATGGAGAGCCAACTACCGGAACCATGGCGGTCGAGGAGCCCCTAGACCTCATCCGCTTATCGCTGGACGAAAGGATCTACGTCAAGATGCGCAATGAGAGAGAGCTTAGAGGACGTCTGCATGCATATGACCAGCATCTCAATATGATTCTAGGGGATGTGGAAGAGACTGTGACGTCAGTGGAGGTATGGATGATTTTTATTGCTAATATATTTTTTTCCAGTGTGAATTTTTATATTTTAGTTATTGCTGTGAGAATATTTGTGATGGTAAAAGCTCTAGGTCTTGGCTTCATTACCAACCTTCAGGTTACTTGAAGTTCTTAAAGAGACATTTTTATTTTTGTAGATATTAAGATACTAATGGAATAACTGTAAACAGCAGTTTACATATGAGTGGGGGAAAATCATAAAGAATTGTTTAAAATATCTGACTAAAGTGTATTTAAAACTTACTTTAGATGGTTTAACCAAAATTCAGTCATAAAGCTAAGGACTTTAGCTCTCTTCATGTCATACTGATACCATACCTTCCTTCCAGGTTGACGATGAAACTTTTGAAGAGGTTTACAAAACAACAAGGAGGAATATTCCCATGCTCTTTGTTCGAGGTGACGGCGTGATCCTTGTAGCTCCCCCAATGAGAGGCGGAGGGGTATAGGAACTAGAATTGCATATTTAGTTAAAAAATTACATCTGTGTTTTATGGGTGGGAGAAATGTCTAAATCCCATCTGTATTGTCATTAGGATTTTATAATGGGTATTGCTAGTATTTTATGTTATAATTATGGACTTTAAAGATTTTCATGTAATGGCTGGAGTTCATGTTTGAGATACCTTTTGTGGAAGGTAGTGTTATAAATGGTTTTAAAATTCTATTTTACATTTTTCTATTATTTAAAAGATTTGTTTTTTTTTTGCAAGAAGGTACCTTGTGTTCCATAAGTAACTTATCATACAGTAGTATGAAAAAAAGTCAGAACATTTGTTTCAAGATAGCAGTTCCCAGTTTCCACTTTTCCAAAGACTGGAAGTAGGTAATAAAAACAATTGCAAAGCATTTCAGGATTTTCAGCTTATTCAATCCTTTTAATGAGAAAATGATGTTAAAAATTAAAGTGTTTAATTATATTTGTAAGTTTTTATCCTCCTCTTAATATTCTTTCCACATTAGTACCAACCTTATAAGGGAGGGATATTTTTATTTTTTAACGTAAAACAATAGTCTCTCTGTGTACTCCTATAAGAGGGCAATCTCTGTTCTTGATTGTTTTTAATGTTGTAGTCTGTCTTGGAGAAAATAAAAATACTAGAAGGCAATCATCTCACATGCATTTCATATAAAGAGCATTTGAAAAACATTTACAAATTATAAAGTTGAACTATAAGTCAGTCTTAAAAATATAAGGCGTAAACAGCACTCGCCGACTGATTAGTGTTCATTTGTTATTAGATCAACAATATGCACAAACCAGGTTAAGGTTAAAGAAAACAAAGAGTAGTTGCCACATATAAGTAAAACAAGTTGATGTATAAAACAACAGATATGTATGAATTCTTAAGGGCCTTAAGAGTATGAAGGAAGCTTTCCATATGTGATAGGTTGAGAAATTATTTGGAATAACAATGCCATCTCTAAAGGGTGATTGAGGGAAATGGGTCTGTCTAGGTCTTAAAGAGCAAATATGGTTAATGGCCTGTATGCAGTGGTATGGGCAATGGCAAGAAAAACTATGCTATTTTTTTTTATTGTTATAGTGATGAAAATCATTTGACAGTTGATAGGTTGGTGATGATTGTTTTAAATGCAACAGTTTTATTGAAGTCTTGCATTCAGCCAGTCATTGGCAACATCTAAAGTACATCTTTGCCATGAAAGAAAGAGAAAGAGAGATAAATAAAGAGTACAGTTTGATGATTGTTATACCTATGAATCTACATTAATGTGATGTCAGGTACTTAGATAAATGATCTACAGTTAATTTTTGATGTCAGGACCGAAGAATTACTTCAGAATTGTGAATATTATTTAGGCAGTATTCAGTTGTTTCTCCACAATTCAGGTAAGACTGTAGGGATCACCCCTGCCTTGGACCTCAGCCCTCGCCTCAACTAATTTTGCAGGGTTTTTTCTTCTCCCCCTTTACTTTTCCTCCTCTTCTTCATCCCCTCTTCTGTTCACTTTTCCAAATTGTTAACTTACATTTACCCTTTTTGCCACAATACTTTCTCATAGTGTTGTGTAACCTTTGATGCCTGGTACATTTGTTTGTTTTGACCTTTGACCATTCTGGACATCCACAGACATTGCCTTACTGAACCAAAAAACTTTAGATGGGGGCTTTTCCCCTTTTTGTTTATGCTGCTAATGACATTGCATGTTGAATTGGCAGAAAGTTTTCATAAATGAAACATATCCTGCTTCATGTCACTATTACGGGCCAACTGCGCTTCAAGAGCCAGTCACAAACAAGGGAAATTTCCAATAGGTGCCAAGAACCTGCATTACTGGCTGCTAGCCAATTTTTAATACTGCAGTTAATGGGGTAAAGAGAATAGACCAATAAGTAATTTATCAGGAAAAGGGATATATCCATGACACATGTTTCTGTGACAAAGTTAATATTTAAATGTGTATGAGTGTATGTCTTTGTCTGTCTGCCTATCTGTCTTTATATTTTGGTACCATAACAGTGAAACTATTAGTTTTGTCTCCTGGAGTAGTCATAATGTAATAGCAGCCTTGAATATGTTAAAAGAAATTGTAGTAGTGAAACTTAAAAGCAAATAATTTGCTGGAAAGAAAGCAGTGGTAAGAGGGAGACTAAAGGATTACTATTGATAACTATAACTATCATCAGCAGCTTTGACATTGCACTGAACATTGTACCTGGACTGACTGATTGCTATTTTGTTATTTTTCAGTATACATTACATTTTATCTTGTGTCCATGATTTTCTTCCATGTCAGTAATTTATTTTGACAGTGTGAGATCATATTAATGATTGGAATCCATGCAATTTACACAAGATATTGTACAATCATCTTAAGCATTTATTAGTTTTTTCTTGTATCACAGTTCACACTTCAAGCACAGAAAAGATGGGCCACACTTTTTAAAAGGTCTACCAATCCCATCTGCAACTGCCTCTTTTTTCTCTTCTCTAAAATAAATCTGGGACATTGTTTACACGACCCTTGTTAACAGAAGCACACAAGAGGACACTGGTAAATCTAGTTAACTACAAACTGGGCTGAGTGACTGTGTATAAAAAGGAATCCAGTCTGTATTAACTGAGTAGTTTCCATTTTATACACCCAAAACAGACCCCACAAACATAAACAGGTATTATAAAAATCAAAAATATTAAAAAGGTACACAAAATCAGTATAAAACTGACAACAGTATAGGAAAACTTAGAAAACAAATAAAATATATATATCTAACTTTTTTTCTTATACACAGCAGGTAAACATAACATTATACTGTAAGTAAAAAAAAAAAAGAGGTTAACATAAAAACTAAAAATAGGGTACAGTAAGACTTAATTTACAATTCCCATTAATTGTAAAATTCCTTTCATCATGGGACAGAAAGTGTAATTAAAATGAAAATGCCATTTCCTTGAAATTCTTATGCCAGAGATAGATATTCCTTTACAAATAATGATTGAGATGCAATCAGAAACTTATGATATATAATTTATCTCCATTACTCCGTTCTGTGAACAATACCTGGAATTGCTGTTGTAATCTTGTCCAAACCTTCAACCTTAACAACAAGTGACCAACCTCATGGAAGTTTTTTTTGGCCAAAAGTCTATATATCCATAAGAAATTACACAATAAATCACCATAGTATGACAAAGACTTGCACTTTTTTTATATGGATGTATAGGCCACTAAATCATCACCGTGTTTCACAAAGAAATGAGAATTATGAGTTATGAATAAACTAACTTTGAATAAAATTTAATCGCAATGCATTCTATAATATCATAGCTATATAAAAGAGAATACAATACAGCATTAAAACGCTGTTATTTCCCCTGTATCAGATGTATAAGCAAAACCAAGAGACATTAGATAGAGAGATAATTCATGATCTCCATTATATTATTTTATTATTTTCTTTGAGCGTAGTAAAGGCATTTTGCTGGACAAATGTATTCTGCTTGTGCTAGTCATATACGCATCAATCACTGGCAATCCACAAACAGTCTACACTTATACAAGAGCCAGAAAAAGGATGCAACTGCCTTGGATCACTACTTCTTCCAGAAATTCGGGTTCTGTTGCAACTTCCGGCTGAAGCTCTCGTACCATTTCGTGAGCACTGAGAAGGGTAAGTACTGTTCGGATGGATTAGGGGTGATCTGCGAAGGACTCTGGGCGAAGCTAGATGCAAAGTTGTAGAGATTTTCGCACATAGCATGGCTGAACTCCATGTAGGAATTCAGGGTTGATGCTTCTGTGGATGGATTGGCAACCTGTCCCTGTATTTGTGACAGTGGTTCCACCTGTATTGTGTTAGAAGAACAATGGTATTCTGAGTATTGTATCATTAAAGAATTTCAGGATGTGAGCTACACATATATTTCATAATCATCAGATTTTAAAATTTCATCTGTTTGCATCTAAACCATAAAAAAATGAATAAATACATATACACACTACACCAAATCCATAAAACACTAGAGTATAACCACAACTTCTGTGAAAAGACTGGAATCAAACTAACTGGACTTACCGATATCCCAATCTGAGCATTGTGGGATACTTTCTGGGCTCCGAAATTATACCCCGACTGTAGGACTGAGTCGCCCGTTTTCTTTAGGCCGGAAATCTTGAATATTGCTGAGGGTTTGGCGTTCGTTATGTTACCCAGAAGGTGCCAGGTGGGGGGGCCATTGGGGTCTGGCCAACTGAAGTACACTGTTTTGAAAGAAAAGGTATACATGAATAAGGTACTTTGATAACTGGGTTGTGATTCTGTAAACTATGGGTATTACAATGTATATGTAACTGGGATGTTAGTAGGGATTTCACATTCTTACAAGCATTGATGTTTTATTGCATCTTAAGCTTTACAAAATTAAAATGTTAGAGACCTAAATGTCAACAT
>NC_061834.1:36619480-36631980 GCF_019202785.1 Penaeus chinensis | reverse complement strand
ATAACAATAACTATAACAATAATAATAATAATAATAATAATAATAATAATAACAATAATAATAATAATCAAACAAAACTGATAATAAAAAAAAAAAAAAAAATGCATACTGTAGTACTCATGCTATTTTTACCATTACTATTACTACCAATATACCAATATCAAAGACATCGCCATCACCACCATCATCACCGCCATCATCAGCATCATCATCACCATCATCATCATCATCATCCTATTACCAACAATAGCGAAAGGCTGTAGAAAAAGAGAACGTTCAAACAACATAAAAACAAAAATTGCGGGGAAAAATTTATATGGCAAAATAAACTTCTAAAATGTTGCATGCACCACCTCAGCAGATATACATTATGTTCCTGTTTTACGTCTTATAACCCTACTAAGAAAAAAAAAAAATTATATACAACTCTTGTCCCTTATATTTTTTTTACCCTTTGACAAGCCTTCCCGTAAAACAGAGATTAGTATAAGAAATAGATTTTTTTCTTTTAATTCTCACAAACAAGACAAATGGAAGAACGATACATATACCTCTTATCAAAATTCAATTCAAAATCCAAACTTTCTGAAATAATAAGTCAAAAAGATTCAGAATTTTTCATCAAAAAATCTCTAACCAATAGTTCTGACTGACATGGGAATACAATACTGCATAAAATTAAGAAACATGAAGCAATGGCGTATTAGTTATAAATCTATAAAGAATAGTGCCTCATAAACAGGCTTTAATGAGTGATCATTTGTATATACATCTTTTTTTCACTTTCAATGCAAATATATGAATGAATTAATCAGTGAATAAATATTTGAGCAAAATGGCCTCATATGCCAAATACACAATCCTTTCAATTCATTCACTATATTAGTAACCTGCAATTAGTACTTTCCTTTCTAAGTATACATCAGGGCTGAAATAAAAATGTGCATAATATAATGTACAGTGCAATTAATAATGGATTAACAGGCTGACCAAAAAGAAGAAGAAGAAGAAGACGAGAGAAGAAGAAGACAGAGAAGAAGAAGAAGAAGAAGAAGAAGAAGAAGGAGAAGAAGAAGAAGAGAAGATGGAGAAAGAGGAGGAGAAATGGAAGAAGACAAAGGAGAAAAAAATTAATAATGGATTAACAGGCTGACCAAAAAGAAGAAGAAGAAGAAGAAGAAGAAGAAGAAGAAGATGAAGAAAGAGGAAAAGAAAAGAAAGAAGACAAAGAAGGAGAAAAAAAAAAAAAAAATGGATTAAAAGGCTGGATAAAAAGAAGAAGAAGAAGCAGACAGAGAAGATGGAGAATGAGAAGATGGAGAAAGAGGAGATTAAAAGGAAGAATAAGACAAAGAAAGAGAAGAAAAAAAAAGTTAGAACACTAAAATACATCAGAGACCTATTCAAATATGTTAATAGGATACACTCAGAGGCAAAGGGGCAAAGACACCATAATGATATTTTGAGTATATTGCATTAAAAGTTCAACTATGATTCCCACATATAAATTCTGTAAAATTATTTATGTGTTTACAATCAATACACTTCTATTGCCCAGTAGACTTCACATGCTAGAAAAACTGTGTCATTTTGGAGAAGAAAAAGAAAAAGAAGGAGAAGGAGATGACAAAGAGGAAGAAGCAGAAGGAGACGACAAAGATGAAGAATAATAATAATAAAAAGAAAATGAATAAGAAGATCGTTGAAGAAAGAAGGAAAGAAAAGAAATTAAAAGAAAAAGAATCATGATCATCAGCATCATTTTAATGTCTTCGTCCCTCCGCCTCCGAGCACCTTGGACAAAAGCCAAGTTAACAATACTCAAGACAGTCTTAGACCCAAATGTCATAGAGTTAACTAAAGCACATAATACAGCACCAGGAACAAAAACAAAAACAAAAACAAAAAAATATTGAAAAAAAAGGCATGTATTGTTTCTTTTTCATTACAGGATCATTACTTACAGCTAAGTTTTACTATGCTTAGATAGAAGATGGAAAAAAAAAAAAAAAAAAAAAACTGAAATTACCTATCATTTACCCTGCTCCTTCCTAAAAAAATAAAATCAATACAAAAAGGTGTAAATTAATAAAAATAGGATAATAAATATTCGAAAAGTCACCTTACTTCTATGTATAAGAAAAAAAAAAAAAATGATGAAAATACACTATACCTCAATATCCACATTGTAAATAAAAACTCCTAGCTTATTTAGGTGCAAAATGAAAGTATTATCACTGTAATAAGATCTTGCTATTACTTTTGAAAAGTGGAATGGTAGCATATTCATCAACAATTACGACTTTTGCAACAAGATTATAATAAGCTTAATATAAGCTGAGCATTTATTTTTTTGGTTCAAGATCTTGTAGATCAATCATAATACTTAAAACTATCTATCGGGTACAGATGAAAATCCTTGGCTACAGATAGATAATACATTAAATAATATGCATAAAACATATTCCATTCAAGTGGGACAATTTCATCTGTTTCAAGAACATAAATTTGGCAACAATTTGCAAAAGAAAAAGGCATGACAAATTATCCTTACTGACAAGTACTCTTATCACATTTAAAGATAAAACAAATATTATTTAACATATACCATGAAAATAAATTTGAAATACATATGACTTAGGTGCTTACAATTCTTAAAAGTATCCTTCTAACCTATGAATGTAATCAAACCTAGTGAAAAACAAGTAAATATCAAAATACATAATCGGTACTCATAAAGGAAGAAAGAAAAAATTGTTACATTCGAGCACTGACGCGATTCTCATAGTTCGCTAACCACTTACTACACATAGTGGCTACATGTGCTTGACCGTTTGACTTCGCCACTTCCTGCACCTTTACAACGTCCTCATGTCTGCCACGATGCACTGCTACCAGGTATGCGGACTTTAGACGACCGCACTTGATGTATGCTTCAATCTGAGAGACAGGTGGGGTAGAAATATATATGTCAGTATGGATATTCTTTTCTATTCAGTCCCAATGTTTGTTGTTATCTTTATCTTTGATGAAATCATTTATTATGAAGCTGATATATTCTTTATAACAGCAATTAGTATATTTTAACTATTAATCAGATGTATAATATTTTGCTTTTTTATTTCATTTTGTTACATCCCTAAACTAATCCAAAGAAACTACATCAAAAAACAAAAAGAGATAAAAAAAGATAGAACACATGACATAATTCTGAAAAAAAAGGGCATACCTTTGCACTGTCACTTGAAAGAAGTTTGACAAGGGAATCTAGATGAGTGTTCTGGGTGCTGCTTGCTGTGGCCAACAGTGCTGGCTGTAGAGCAATATCTATAGTTTTTGCTTTCAACACCCCCCACTCTTGCATGCCACGGACAACCTGTCCCACTGTGCTGTACTGCTCGTGTGCTACTAGCAGCTGACTAACGACTGACAGCAATTTCTCTGTAGATATGCCACTGCCCTCCACCACACGATATGCCAAGCTCAGTCCATCTGCGACACTCTGAGCACTGCATATAGCAAGAGAGGCTACAGCTAAACGCTCTTCTTCATCCCCAAGCAAAGTGGGCAAACTTATGTTTCCAAGGACTTTCATTTTGTGGAGATTGTGCAACAAGGAACAAAGCATATTTCCCTTTGCCTCACAGTTAGCTAGAAACTTTGTAACATCTGCCTGCAGTGTTAGCGTATTGATGTGCTGATTTACTTGCCATCCTGACATGTTTCAGTATGATTTTCTTTTTTTTGGCACTGGACTGGTGTAAAGCCTGTGTATCAAGATAAGCCTGGAGATGTGACTTTGCTGCAAGCAGATGGTGAACTCTGTTAGCTAATCCATTGTAACTGTCTACTGTATGGCTGTACATTCGAAGAAGAGTCATTGCAGCTCTCAGTCTATCCCCTAGTGCCTCCTGTACAGCTAAGAGGGAGTTCCACCATCCTTGGCGCTCCAGCCACCGACAGCCTCCAAGCATATACTTCGCCCATTTTTCCTGTTTGGGGTCTATAGCTCTGAAGTTTCTCAACAGCATGTCTAACTGTCCACATCTTAAAATAGGTACCAACACTTCATGCACAAAGAGATCAACCTCAATTTCTTCACTCAGAAGATAATTCACACATTCCTGCAACTGCTTATTCCTCATGAAATACTGAATGGTCATACGATGATTTCCATACAAACACAAGTAATACTTGCATTCAGTTTGGAACAAGGAATCCATTTTGGAATTATTCTTCTTTTTAGTTCTATGACTAGAGAATATCTGCTTATTGCTCTCTCTGTTGGTAAGCAGCCCATTAGAAATACCATTAAGCTCTTGTAAAGAGTGGAGAACAACAAGAGCTTGTGATGGAGGCAATCTCGACTGGTCGTTCATCATGATGGTAGCTCGCGCTCTTTCTGCCTGCTCCATCACCTTCTGGTCCACAGAGAATGGGTTGCTCTCCAGGTACTTTATTACTTCTGGCAATAAAGAGGACCTACAGGGCCTTCTCTTATCAAACGGCCTTTCCAGAACCCGGGAAAAGCGTTCTCTTGCTCCTGGGAAATCTCCAGCTTTCAGTGATGCCATAGCCCATGCACCCCAGACGCCTGTTGCCTCCAAACCAGCCTTAGTGGAAATATTCAGAGCCAATTCCCACAGCTGTTTCTTCACCAGCATGTCACGCAGGTGTCTCATGTGAACAAATTCCTGCTGCAAGCACCTCTCCAATTTTTCCTTTAATTTATCCTCTCCCATTAAATTCTTTCTGTGCAGCTCTCCAATCTGGAGCATGTTCTGCAAAGATGGAATAGGAATTATGTAGCCGCAGTTGGCTTTTGATAGGAGAGCGATCAAATCCACCCACTGGGTGTAGTATTCACAGAGAGCTATTCCCTGATGCTCACCTATGTTCCCAAATCGCACCTTTGATGAGGCTAGCAACGTCTGAATCATTGAAAGCACAAAAGTGTTGTCTACCTCAGGACTAGCAGACTTGATGGAAGAAACAATAAGGGAAAACAAGTGATGACACAGCTTCACAATACAAACAGCTGCTCTTTTGTGGTCTTGGTGCTGTGCCAGGATAGCAAGACACAGGCTGAGTGAAGGTGCATAGTCATAGCAGAATTCCTGGCGGACAAGAGCATTGTGATCTGGGTCAGTGGAGAGGTACCAGCCCCCCTCTGTGTCACTGGTGCAGGAAGATCCTCCCCCCCCTCTGGCACTCACCAAGCCCTCTGAACTCTGAGACACAGTGTCATAGGTCCCATCTCCAAGCGGCCTTACCTGAATATAATCCTCCAGATTCAGATTTTTTGTCTGCTGGTAACACTCTATACAAACTCTTACTTGCAAGTCTCCATAGCCCTGAACAACAATCCTGGCTTTAGAGCAGGAGCCACAGACAACACGACCACATCTTCGGCAGTGATGTCTCCTACAAAACATAGAGAAGACAGCAACTCTGCAGATGGGGCATTCTCTCACTTCAGCATCTGGAATCCACTCATGTCTTTCTGGAGGCCTGGCTGGCATAACAAACTTCTTTGGGACATTCTCGTTTAGAGTCTGTGGTTTTAGCGTGACTTGCACACCCGTTGTATCCAAAGCCTTAGCTGCATAAGCCTCAAGCAGCCAGTTCAGAACATCCCAGCTTAATGACTGTGGCTCTCTCTTTTGAACTCCAGCCTCCTTGCACAGACTTGAGATACCAAAATCCTGTGAGTGAATGCTGGAAGACATTCTAGAGTCTACCATATCCAAATGTTGGCTAAGGGTCTTTATAGCTTTCTCCACAGCTTCTAGTTTGATGTTCATTAGCCATTGTTCAATGATAAGATGTGGGGTGGATGCCAAGTGGCTCAACTGGAACCTGTCATCTGCATGGGGAGCAATATCCTCCACTAAAATTAATCCCATGACCTCCTGTTGCAGATCACTGAGATTTGGAAGGGCAATGGATGGTGGAACTGTACTGGGAGTGATACCCTCTTCATTCTCCTTCCCAGAGAGCTCATTGTTGTCCTTGTACAAGGAAACAGCTTCAGATGTGAATTGTGTCTTCAGCAAGAACTCAATCAAGAACCTCCTGGTGGGTGGACTTGATAGCCTATCCAGAAGAGCTTGTATAACAATGACCAAATCATTGGAGCTCAGAGCATGAAGAGCCTCCAGAGCTGTGCCATATTCTGGGTTCGTCTTGTCCAAGACAGACATCAGGTAACTCTGGTCAACCAGTCGGCGCAGTTCAGGACTGACATTGTGGTGCTCAGCCCACTGGACACCTAACTTGAACTGCTTCTTCTGGAGCAACATCTGAAGCAGAACTGCAGGTTCCTCTTCAGACATCTTTTCTATCTCCTGCCAGGAACTGACTTCTGGATTCCCGACTCTAAGGATCTGCATCAAAACACATATATAGAACTATTAAAAAATTGTGAAAAAAGAAAACAAACAAATAAAAAGTAGTCTATTGATTCTATATGCAAATCAATGTCACACAGTATGTTCAACATCTAAAAAAGATCAAATTACATGAACTTCATCTATCAAAAATATTAAGCAAGCAGCCATGTACACTAAGGCTTTACACCTACCTCTTCATAGACCCTAATTTGCACTGCCTTGTTCTGGGCCCATTCTTGCTTATGCCTTGGGAGTCTTGAATCATAAACCATGATATTCAAGTGATCGACTGCTGCGGAGGCTGGCCATGATCTGTAATGCAAAACCTTAGTAAGTATAAATACTAATTCATAAGAGTATCTATCTATGGGTCTTAACAGGTGTGTCACTATTTACTCATCTGAAGGATAAACAATAAAGGACTACATATTCCAAGGTGAAAGAATTCCTAGCTTTGGACTGGATTTTGGAAATTTCATATAAGCTCCCTTTGTTGTGGAATGAAAATTAGCTAAATTTGTGAATGTGTCCTTAACAAGTTAAAAATAATTCATGGTGACTTACTAAGCATATATGCTTATTTAGAAACCTCAAAAGAAAAAAAATATTTGTATCTTTTTAAATAACCTAAATCAAGCATCATAATCCATTCAAATCCGAGACATCCATCAAGAAGTTATGAATAAGAACGAGGTAAAAATGTTTCAAAAATTTACCAGAGAGAATCATCAGAAATAAATATGTTAACTTCCCTAAAAGTCAGGGAAATTCAGACCTTTGCGTGTGCACAGGATGGAAAAAAAACAAAAAACTAAAAAGAAAGTAAAACATCTTTCATCCAGTCCATGAGAGAGAAAAGTAAGGAACTTAAGAAAAGAAAAGAAAAGAGAAGAGAAATGAAGTGAAGATAAGATAAGAGGAGATAAGAAAAGAAAAGAAAAGAGAAGAGAAGAGAAGTGAAGAGAAGATAAGAGAAGAGGAGAGAAGAAAAGAAAAGAAAAGAAAAGAAAAGAAAAGAAAAGAAAAGAAAAGAAAAGAAAAAGAAGAAGGAAAGAAAAAAGGTCAAATCAACTGCAAAATGATTTTCTGTCTTTTACCTAATTACCACCACTGCTATTTATCATCCTTGAAAGGTTAGGAACCTTTGCTTGATAAACGAACTGCTAAAGACCTACTTGTGTGCTTCCTGGATTGTGGTGTATCTCACGTTGCAATCCAATATGTGATAAGCATACATCCATGGTTTGAGATCAGCTGAGAAACAGGAGGTTTTGTTGAAAATGAGTCTCACAGGAAAATTATGTATAAAAATGGTAAAAAGTGGATATGATCATATGCATTTGCCCAGCATTGTGCAAAGGGCCTTTTAAGTCTTTCTCTCCGTTCTGTTTAATGTTGTAATAGCAGATGCTGAGTATTCCAGTGTGACTCTAAAAATTAAATTACAAGTTTTTATATTAACTGTAGAGGAGACATATCTTTCACTAACATAACTGGAGAAACTGAGTCAAAATAAACTCATCTGTAACTAAAGTCACAACCAATTTACCTGAAACATCAGAAGTTTGCACCATGAAGACCAGAAGTTGATCCAAAAGTGACTGAAGATTGGGATGAGCCTCCATTGTGGCCGTAGGTAAAGCTTGCAGAACTGTCATCAAGCTGTTGACATTAGACTGCCGTTCCATTGTGCAATCCTTGGTGATTGTTTGGCTTCCTAATAGCTGGTCAGCTAATGACCATATGGATGAGATATCAGGATCTATCAGTAATGCTGATAAGACATTGCTGTCCTGGCTAATCCTTCCCAGGGCCTTATACCTGCTGTTGGTGAAGACATTTTTACATGCCTTGAAGTGGTGTGTTTCGTCATGCTGAGGTTTTACCCCTCTCTCGGGAGGGTACAGAATCTTGTGCCAAGCATCAGTTTCATCATCTGCCCATGAATGGCCTTTCTGTCGTTTCATTTCCAAGGCACTGTGTAATGCCTGCACTATGAAGGCAAGAAGGGGGCACTGTCTCCTTAGGTGACTTAAAACCGTAGGTGGAACCTTGACTGAAGTCCAGTCCAGTCCATCAGATACTGCAGGTGATACAATGGTTTCGGAAATGTTGTGTGTCATGGCAAATTCTTGATTAACTAGGTGTTCTACATATTCTACAGCAATACCCTGATCCTCATTATTATCCAAAACACTTATCTCTATCTGCTTTTTGCTGGAGATTCCCGCATCAGGTTTGTTAAAGAAACTGGCCACCTCCTCATTCACCTCTTGCATCAGAGAACTCATTCCATCAAAAGTCCCGTTACAGTGCCTTGCTACATAGTTCAGTATTGTTCTGGACACACACATGTTCACCTTTTGGGTTCCATGAGGATGGTCTATCTCTCCATCTGCATTTCCTGAGCAACTTTCTTTCACAAGAGAAAACATATTTAAATGTTCAGACACTGCTGCTTCAATGTGCTCTTCAAGACGATCTGCATAAATAACTTGCACTAATGGGGAGACTGGATTTCCTTGTGTTATGCAAAAGCTTAGCTTGGAAGGGAAAGCAGTAATGAGCCCAGAGATATGTTTCAACTTCTCTGCATTATCATGTTGCAAACTACTTTTTATCACAGTGCTCTCACAAAGGCTGACTCTGACATTCTCCTCATTTTGGATCAATAAACTTGATAATGGATTCTGCAGCTGTAGCACACCAAACAGAACATCGTGCAAGGAGAGGAATCCTAGCTGGCCAAGGTTGTAACCGAGATGTTTCATAGCCATCAGGCGTTCTATCAGATAGCTGGAGAAAATACCTCTCGATTCACCCGATTTACTCTTGGGATACAGTATGTGGTTTAGTAAGCCTGCATGAATGTACATCAGATTTGCTAAATTTATAAAAAATACAACTGCCTCTTCATTTGGGGGTATTTTTGTGAAGTCCATAGCAGCTAACTCTGAGGTATCGTTTAATGCTTCTTGAATATCAATTGACAATAATGCATGTGGGGCAGTTGCATCATTCAGAATAACTGCTTTGTGGCAATGAGTGAATGTGAATGCTTGAGGTTGTATTGCCTCCTTTAAACCACTGAGCAGAGACGTTAAAATATCTCGCACGATCACTTCTCCGTAAACAGCTGAGGTACCCTCTATTGTTCTTGAATTCATTATAACCTGTCCTTGAGAGGCCTGAAAGCCAAGTCTTGAGGCTACATCCCGGACTTCTGTATCATGTCCTCTTCTGTACAAAAATTCATATGATACTGTGATCTTGGGACAGCAATACTGGAGAATCATTGCAGTCAGATTCAGTCTCATTCTAGCAGCTATTGGCTCTAACTTGACTGGGTCGACGCCTTCCTGGAACATTAATGAACCCAAAATGTGTACAGGTCTCTGCTTAAGTAAGGAGAAATAGCTCTTCATGCTGTTATGGTACTTCTCATCTGCATGGAGAGTAACCATGGCCGACATAAGCTGAAGATATTGATAAAATGTTCTAACAAAGGCTCCCATTTTTGTTTCCTGACATTCTTTGATGCTGCTCCTATACAAGTGATTGGCTTTTTCACTCAGAATCTGAAGTAGTAATTTGTAAGACATGTGTGCTCTGTTTTTCCCTGAATGAATATGGATGTTAATAGAACTATCCACATTGTCGCTATCATCAAACCAAAGTAATGTATCTTGAGTTGCTGCAAAACATTCTAAGAATTTGGACCAGGCTTTCACATAATTCTTCAGTTCACTCTCACCAAGCGGCAGAGGAGACAGCATAAGTGACATTGGGGTAGCTGAGAATGGACAGGCATAGGCAGAGGTGTCTGCTGAAGGATTCTTATTTGCACCATCTGAGTCACTTTCACATTCTAAAGTTCTAACTGCAATTAGTGTGCTACACATTGATGCTAACTTCTGCAGTACAGGGATGTAACCTTGGATACTTCCAATGGTCTTGGGTAGACTAGAGGGGACTGAGGGCTGAGAGACCGACCTCTGCAGAGCCTGTTCCATCAAATAGGAAGCGGTGGTTTCTGTCAAGTCCACTGTGAGAGCTAGGTCTGCCAAGACAAGTGCCTGGGGACTCAGGAAGGATGATGCAATCTGGCAACTACCCTCTATCACTTTTGTTGACAAACACTGAGGTATTGGAGGTGGAGTTGATGTCACAAGGTCGTGAATCAAGTTCGTAGTACTCACCTGTGCAGAACCTTCTCTAGCTAGTAAACCAATGTTCTGTATCAGGTCTTTTGAGTAGCCTTTGTGTTGCACACCTTTGGATTCCTTCAGTTTGCCTGACTTCTGGCTTGTCAGGGATAATTTAGGACGCAGCTGACTTAGTCTGTTTGTTAGGCACACTTCTCGTTTTTCAGTTGAATCCACAACTTTATACATTTTGACGACTTGCTCTGCTCTCGTTACATTACCATTGGCAAGGGCTAGGGTGATCAGACTTGACGGTGGAGCCAAAAGATAAGTTATGACACTGGTATGGTCTTGCAAACCTGTAGTTAATTCTGTCAACTCATGCTCTTTTCCATGACGCTTTTTCATTCCTTGTGAATTGGATGTTTGTCCTGGGTTGGGTACTTTTGACTTAGCACTGGTCTGCATAGAATTTTCATACACTGTGTAACCTGTATTTCCTGAAATGAGTGTCCCATCGAGAAAGTCATCAAAATTTTCTACTGAACCAAATTTACGACTGTAAGGAGCTATTACCTGCATTCTCCACAGTCCTTCACTGATTAAGCGGGAGAGGGATGATAAACGAACTTGTACTTTCTTTCTTGAGCAACTTTCTTTTGTCTCAGCTTGTTGACCTATTTCAGTGTAAGTCTGGGCAGACGCTGTGAGGATGGAATCACGTAAAAGCAATAATATATCCCAGGCCACTAGGGAGTTGATCAAGTACCCTGTGTGGGGCAGTTCTCCCATGCTTGACCCAGTGCTCTTTCCACTCACCGTGCAACTGCTTTGATGATGGCAAGTTGGGCCACTCTGGGGAGACTGCTGGTGCGTGTCCCATGTCAGTCTTTCGGAGCCTGCAGGCGGCCAGGAAGACCCATGGATCTTTGATGCTTCAGAGCTTTCTGTGGCTTTGAGGTCCTTACTGTTTGCTTCTGTTGACGAACCACTGGTCTTCTCCTCTTCTGAAGCACTGCCAAAAGGAGACAGCTCTCTGACAGAGAGATTCACCGTCTCTGAAGAACTTTCCTCAAGGACTACTTGATCTGCAAAATCTAAAACCTTCTTCACCTTTTTTGTACTTTGTTCTTTCTCCTTATCCCCAGCCGATGCAGCAGGGTTCAGGTGTAGATCAATAAAAGCATGTGAAGTACTTGCTAAACTCTCTACATCTGTCTGTTGTGACAAGAAGGACCGCTCAAGCTCCCCTTCTTCCCCACCAGACTCACTCTGTCCCTCGTCACTCATGTCACTATGACGGACAAACAAGAGAGAAAAAATATTTTCCATCACTTCCACTCTGCATTCCAAAGGCTTTAACTCATCAATCATTCTCCTTACTTCCTGCAGCTTTTCCAAAATATTCTGCTGGTAAAATTGGAGAGGCGCCTGCCTGTCCCGATAGTTTGAGATTCCCTCACTGTTCATATCCGTGCTCCTACCAAAGATCTGTCCCTTGTCACCATGCAGTTTCCCCCGTGCTTGCCGTCCAGCGACAGCATTGTCAAGCTGCATGCCAGAACCAATTACTTGAAATACTGACAGTAAAATGCAGAAGGCTTTATATGTGCTTTGGCATGAAGAGCTAAGTGTCCCACTTGGATCTCTGGCTTTGCTGTGTTCATCAAGAAGATGCAGCACCTCCTCAGGCCACAATGTGTGCAAGGGAAGAGATTTGTGGAGTGTAAACAGAGGTGAATGATTCCTTATCAGCTGCAAAAGTGGCAAAATTTTAACGCTCGTACTACGCGTTAAGCACCACCGAACGAGATCCATGTCCCTATTCAGATCGCTGCAGATATCAAAGAGAAGGGGATCAATGTTCCTAGGATGATTCTCCCAAACGGCAGAAATCCAGATGAGACTCTCCATCTTGTCTACTGAAGTTGACCAAGCATGTAAAAAGATAATTGGCCACAGA
>NC_061834.1:36576980-36579480 GCF_019202785.1 Penaeus chinensis | reverse complement strand
TATATGTATGTATATACATATATATATATATATATATATATATGTAATTTTATATTTATATATATATACATATATACATTCATATATATGTATATATACATAATATAAATAAATATAAATAAAAGAGATGAATGAATGAAAGAACGAACGAAAGAAGGAAAGAAGGAAAGAACGAAAGAACGAAAGAACGAAAGAACGAAAGAACGAAAGAAAGAAAGAAAGAAAGAAAGAAAGAAGGAGGAAAACGAGGACCAGTCTCGTGACAGAAGCAGAAGGCGTGTTTTCGGAGCTACGTGGAGGCATGTGATGGGCAGGGGGGGAGGGGGGGAGAAAGAGAAAGAGAGGTAGGAAGGGAGGGAGGGAGGTAGGAAGGGAGGGAGGGAGAGGGAGGGAGGGAGAGGGAGGGAGAGGAGGGAGGGAGAGGAGGGAGGGAGAGGAGGGAAGGAGAGGAGGGAAGGAGAGGGAGAGGGAGATGGAGGGAGGGAGGGAGGGAAAGAGAGAAAGAGAGAAAGAGAGAGAGAGAGAGAGAGAGAGAGAGAGAGAGAGAGAGAGAGAGAGAGAGAGAGAGAGAGAGAGATAGAGAGAGATAGATAGAGAGAGAGAGAGAGAGAGAGAGAGAGAGAGAGAGAGAGAGAGAGAGAGAGAGAGAGAGGCTGGGTGGTTAGTGTGGCGGGGTGAGAGGATGGGGAAGAGTGGGGGTTAGAGGGGAGGGAGTGAGAGGGGTGAGAGAGAGGGGGAAGTGTGGGGTAGGGGGTGGGTAAGAGGAGGGTGGGGGGGAGAAGTTGGGGTAGGAGGGGGTGAGGGGGAGAGCGTGGTGCTGGGGATAGGTGGGGGAGGGGGAGAGGATGGGTAATGGGGGGGGGGGGGGGTAAAAGGAGTTGTAAGAGCATTAAGAAGGGAATGGATTGTGGAAAAAAATGGGGGGGGGGGGGCATGTGTTCGTCTATATGTGCGTTTGTATGTGCGTATACCCGGAATGTAAGGGCGTGAAGGTCGGCACGTGGGCGTGGGTGGAGATGGGTGGGTTGGGGGATGGGTGGGGGGTGGATGTGCCTGCGTGTGTGTGTGTGTGTGTGTGTATGTGTGTGTGTGTGTGTGTGTGTGTGTGTGTGTGTGTGTGTGTGTGTGTGTGTGTGTGTGTATTCATGCATGTATGCATGTATGTATATGTATATATCTGTATATATATATGTACATATAAATGTATACATACGTATGTATATACGTACGTATAGCTGAGTCTTGTGGGCGTGGGTGGAGACGAGTGGGCGTTGTGAGTCTTCATTCGGGTTTATGTTGTCTCCCCGAATACATATATATCAACGTGTTTATGGACCTGTGTGTGTGTGCGCGCGCGTGTGTGTGTTTAAAGATGTTTAATGATCGGTATATCAACCCGTGCTTCTTGCCTCGCTGTTGGGAGCTCAAAGGTTGCCTCACTTCCCCCATTTATCTTGTTCAAGTGCGTGCATCTCCTCTGGCTGTGCGTGTCTGACAATTATGCATCTGATCTATGTTTGTTTATGTGTATTTGTTTTTTGTTTTTGGGGGTGTGGGGGGGTGTGGGGGTTGTTTCTGTGTATTTCGATTTATCTGTCTTTCTCTCTCTGTCTGTCTGTCTGTCTGTCTGTCTGTCTGTCTGTCTGTCTGTCTGTCTGTCTGTCTGTCTGTCTGCCTGTCTCTCTCTCTCTGTAGGTTAATGTCTATTTCTTTGTTTCTGTCTCTGCTGTTATGTCTATCTGACATTATCGATATTATCATCATTATCATTTTATTATTATTCTCATTATTATTATCCTCATTATTATTATTATTATTAGCTGTGTATCCTGTTATCAATAAATCGACCGAGATCTTCCAAGACCTCAAGTAGCAAAGATCTGAAGCAAAGGTTCGAAACAAAGATCTGAAGCAAAGGTACGAAACAAAGATCTGAAGCAAAGATTCAAAACAAAGATCTGAAGCAAAAGTTCGAAACAAATATCTGAAGCAAAGGTTCAAAACAAAGATCTGAAGCAAATATTCAAAACAAAGATCTGAAGCAAAGGTAGGAAACAAAGATCTGAAGCAAAGGTTCGAAACAAATATCTAAAGCAAAGGTTTGAAGCAAAGGCAAATTTCTCCAGGAAGATCTGAGCATAAGGTCCTTACAGCCAGTTAAGAATAGCAATGGACCTTGAAGATCTCCCTAATAATTTTTAAGACCACCGGATTCAGATAGAGAGATGAGTCACAGGAGAGGAAAGGCGTAAAGAAGGAGATGAAGGAGGAGGAGGAGGAGGAGGAGGAGGAGGAGGAGGAGGAGGAGGAGGAGAGAGGGGGGGGGGGGGAGGAGGAGGAGGGAAGCAGGAGGGAAGGAGAAGGGAAGGAGGAGGAGGGACGGAGGAGGAAGAAGAGGAGGAAGAGGAGGAAGAGGAGAAAGAGGAAGAAGAGGAAGAGGAGGAAGAGGAGGAGGAGGAGAAGGTAATGAAATTGTAGAAGAAGAAGTTGTAGTAGAAGA
>NC_061834.1:36561980-36564480 GCF_019202785.1 Penaeus chinensis | reverse complement strand
AAAACAAAGAAAGAAAAGAATAGATAAGATAAGAAGGAGAAGAAGAAAATAAAAAAAATAAAATAAAATAAAAGAATTAAAGAAAGGGAGAAAGAAAAGAAAAAAAGTAGACACACACACACACACACACGCACACACACACACACACACACACACACACACACAAACACACACACACACACACACACAAACACACACACACACACACCCACACCCACACCCACACCCCTCCCCCCACAAACACACCAACCCACACACAAAAAAAAAAAAAAAAAAAAAAAAGGCTGTACCCGGGAAATAAAATCAAAACCTTTATAGCGATAGGCCGGGGAAGAATTGATCTGGCGTTGGTCCACCTTGCACGAGGACGCTGCAATCTCGCCATCCATCTCGGGGGCAGTTAGTGACGATTAAAAGATTCCCAAAAAACATCTGTGGGATTTGAAGGTGGGGGGGGGAGGGAGGGGAGGAGGAGGAGGTGGGGAGGGGAGGAGAGGGGGGGGGAGGAGAGGGGAGAGGAGAGGGGGCAGGGAGAGAGAGAGAGAGAGAGAGAGAGAGAGAGAGAGAGAGAGAGAGAGAGAGAGAGAGAGAGAGAGAAGAGAGCGAGAGAGAAAGAAAGAGAGAGAAAGAAAGAGAGAGAAAGAAAGAGAGAGAGAGAGAAACAGTGAGAGAGAGAGAGAGAGAGAGAGAGAGAGAGAGAGAGAGAGAGAGAAAGAGAGAGAGAGAGAAAGAGAATGAATAAAAAGACGAAAGAAAGAACGAAAGAAAAAAAAAAAAAAGACTAAGAAAGAAAACAAGAAATAAAGAGAGAAGAAGAAGGGGAATAGTAGGGGAGGGAAGCTGAGAATTAAAGGGCTTCTGAATCACCCCCTTCCCCCCCTCTCCCCCCTCCTTTGGTACTCTCGTAGGTAGCCGCGAGAGAAGGTTGGAAGCGCGCCATTACTGTACATCTGGCAACCCCGCGAAGAAGGTATATAAAGGGAGAGGGAAATCTGTTTTTTTTTTTTTTTTTCGTTTAATCTAATTATGTTAAGGTCAAGGGGAAGGGGAAGATGTGGATTATATAACTATGGTTTCAAAAAAAAAAAAAAAAAATCCTTCTCACAATTATGTTCTTTTTGTATTTATTTATGCTATAGGTTACAGTTTTGTGGAAAGGTAAAAAAAAAAAAAATTCTAATCAACTTTGCATATATTACGTGATACACCAAAGACTGATATATAGAAAAAAATCTTAAATACTAAATAAAAAAATAAATATATATTTTTCCGTTTTTGATTTTGTTTTGTGATATTCTTGTGAAATAATTAAGTTAACAACGGGTTCTTGGCAAAGAGGAAAAGCGTACAGGCCGGGATGCCAGAATGTTACTGATACCTTCTTTTAAAAAAAATGTATAACTGGAGAGAAAAGAAATAGAGAAAAGTGAAAGAATGTAAGATTATATAGCCACCTTAAGACTTGAATGGAAATAAGAGAAAAAAAAAGAGTAATTTAACGAATGCCATTGTTTGTTCTCACGAATTTCAAGTCAAAACATTCAGTGTATCACAAATGCAAGAAAGCAAGGAAAAAACAAAACAAAAAAAACAAAAACTGACTTCCAAAGACTGCGCTCCTCCCCCCCCCCCCTTTCCCTCTCCTACACTCGCCATTAAATATTTATAATATTATCTCAACTTCACACATATTCTCACCTCTACCTACCTCATATATCCCAATTCATTTTCTCTTTTCTCTTTACCCATCGCCCATAAATCTATAAATCTGAAAGAAACTAAACATCTATAAATTTTTAATCTTTATATCTACAAATCTAATAAAAAAAAAAGAAAAAAAATATTCATAAATTCTAAACTATTTGTATCAAATGGCGTATCTATAAATCGCACGCAATTTATATCTAGTGTTATCCCCCAAGCGACATACCTTTATATAATGCTAAACTGGACGAGAATCCTAATGGAAAATGCTCATAAACCATTGGCATACAAGATCACCTTTCCTCCTTCGTTCACTTTGCATAGCAACATGCAATATTGCAAGGCATAGTTTTTTCCCCTCTATAGACGCAAAGCACCTTAATCTATTGCCAAGAAGAGGCGACCGGGGGTGTCTGGAGAGAATAGTATAATATGATAAAAATAGGAAAACGAAGAGAGAGGTAAAGAGAAAAAAAGGGGAAAATAAATTAGAATATGTACTAAGAGAAGATGAAAATATAGAAGTGGAGAAGATAATATTATAAAAAAAATAGCGACATGGGGCAGGGAAGGGGGAAAACTTTGCCTTAAAATGTCTTGTGCAAAAAGTAAAAGCAAAATCACGGAAGATTTTGAAGCTAATTCTGGGAAGGACAAAGAGGACTTAGAGAACAAATGAAGGCAAAGAAGCGTAAATGAGGGGGAGAAAGGAAAGGAGAAAGACGGAAACTTCATGAGCAGAAAATGAAGATTAAAATATGCAAAAGAGGGAATGAGGAAGAGACCATAAGCTTGA
>NC_061834.1:36554480-36556980 GCF_019202785.1 Penaeus chinensis | reverse complement strand
AGGAATGTGAGAGTGACGATGAGGAAGAGGGTGAAATGTGAGGAGGAAGGTGAACTTAAGGAAGTATGAGAAGTGACGGTATGTTGACAAAAGACAAAATACGAAAGAAGAATTATGAGACAGGGAAAACGGGGAAGAAGTGATGAAAGAGGGAAGATGAAAATACAGAGAAAAGAAGGGAAGGAGTGGGTGTATTAGAGTGAGAAACTGAGTGTGATGGAGTTGGGAGGGAGTAAATAGATGATAACGAAACGATGGAGAAAGGAAGATGGAGTGAATAAAGAAGAGAGACAATTGGTTATCTGTCGTATGATGAGATTGGTGGAGAGGGAAAAAGGGAAAAAGAAGGAGATATAGAGATCGAGGGATAAGAAGATAGAAATATAGAGATAAGGAGTAGAGACCGAGATGAAGGGAGACAAGAGAGAGAGAGAGAGAGATAATGAAAGAGACAGAAAGAAAGAAAGAGAGAGAAAAAGAGAGAGAGAGAGAGAGAGAGAGAGAGAGAGAGAGAGAGAGAGAGAGAGAGAGAGAGAGAGAGAGAGAATTAAATAAATAGAGAGAGAGAGAGAGAGAGAGAGAGAGAGAGAGAGAGAGAATGAAATGAATAGGGAGAGAGAGAGAGAGAGAGAATGAAATAGAGAGAGAGAGAGAGAGAGAGAGAGAGAGAGAGAGAGAGAGAGAGAGAGAGAGAGAGAGAGAGAGAGAGAGAGAGAAAGAGAGAGAGAGAGAGAGAGATAAAGAGAGAGAGATAATGAAAGAGAGAGAAAGAAAGAGATAGAGAAAGAGAGAGAGAGAGAGAGAGAGAGAGAGAGAGAGAGAGAGAGATAATAAAATAAAAAGAGAGAGAAAGATAGAATGAAATAAATAGAGAGAAACAAAAATGAAATAAAGAGAGAGAGAATTAAATAAATAGAGACAAAAATAGAAAAAAAGTAAGAAAAGCAAGGAAAAACAAAAAACAAAGAAAGAAGTGAGACAGAAAGAAACATCTGGGGAAGGGAGGGGAAGGGAGGGAGGGGGGGGGGGGGAGACAAACACTGACCTGCGACAAAAGAAAATCGAGAAGCGCGGAGGCAGATGGTCCTAACAAAACCGTCACGAGTTCTTTCTCTCGCGCTTAAAGTGGTTTAATGTATCCAGCACTTCAGTCGTAGAAAAGACACTCAGTTTTAAGCACCGTCTGTGATCTCTCCCGTTTTCTGTTATCTTTAATTTTTCTCCCGTTTTCTTTGATCTTTATTTTCTCTCCCATTTTCTGTGATTTTTATTTTCTCTCCCGTTTTCTGTTATCTGTATTTTTTTTTATCCCGTTTTCTGTTACTTGTATTTACTCCCCTTTTCTGATTTTTTTTTCGAACGGGCCTTTTCCTATATCCCTCTCTCTTCTTTCTTTTACATCTCTTTTCATTTTCTCCTCTCGCTCTCTCTCCTCCCTTTCCCTTTCTCCTTCACCCTTTCCCTCTCTCCTCCCCCCTTTCCTTCTCTCCCTTCCCCTTCCCCCTTTCCTTCTCTCCTTTCCCCTTCCCCCTTTCCTTCTCTCCCTTCCCCTTCCCCCTCTCCCCCTCCATCCCTTTCCTCCCTCTCTCCCTCTACACAAAGCGAACCTTGTTTACTGTTTACCATTTTGCTTTTGAATAATACCCCACATTCCAGTTGATAAAAGACAGATGAGTGTGTGCGCACGTGAAACCGAATCGAAACGAAACAGAAACCGAAGCAGCAAACTGAAACCGAAACTGAAGCAGCACATCGAAACAAACAGAAAGAAAAATGAAGCAGCAAACTGAAACCGAAGCCGAAGCAGCAAATCGAAAAACCCGAAACCACAAATTGAAACCGAAACAGCAACTCGAAACCAGAAGCAGCAATTTGAAACCGAAACCAGAAGCAGCAAATCGAAACCGAAACCGAAACCAGAAGCAGCAAATCAAAACCGAAACCGAACCCGAAACCGAAACCAGAAGCAGCAAATCGAAACAGAAAAATCGGACCAGCTGTTGTCCTCCTCACCAGCTAGGAATCACTGGCAGCGGCTCGGGAGACATTTCAACTCGTGGTATTCTGGTAATGTCTTTAAGATGCGGATTTTGTTTTTTTTCTTTTTCTCTCTTTTTTCTTTTTTCTTTTTTTGTCGTTTCGTTTTTCGGCCTCGGGATTGTTCGCGTGTCTCGAAGCGGGTCGGGGGCTCCTCGGGTAATATATATGTGTCGTGATTCAGAACAAGGAAAGATGAAAAAAAAAAAAAAAAAAAAAAAAAACTTTTATTAAGGGAGAGGGAGAGAGAGAAGGGGAGGGAGGAGAGAGCGTAAGGGAGGAGAGGGAGAGGGAGAGAGGGAGAGGGAGAGGGAGAGGGAGAGGGAGGGAGGGAGGAGGGAGGAAGGGAGGAAGGGAGAGAGAGAGAGAGAGAGAGAGAGAGAGAGAGAGAGAGAGAGAGAGAGAGAGAGAGAGAGAGAGAGAGAGAGAGAGAGAGAGAGAATGTAAAACTTTTATTGAGAGT
>NC_061834.1:36536980-36541980 GCF_019202785.1 Penaeus chinensis | reverse complement strand
TAATGATGATGATAATAACATAATTATAATGATGATAAAACAAGAAAAGAGCGAAATTATTCATAATTTAACACCAGAAACGAATAGTTTAGGTCCATGCCAGTCTTCTTACATACTCAAACACTACGTTTTTTTCTGACCGTTGAATACCATATTTTTCCCTGCAATCAAAAGTGAATACCGTTAGTTATTCATTATATAAACATATTCCATCACCATTAATTACCTGAGATGAATTCCCATTGCAAAGGCACCCAAACTTGATTTCAACTCCGCCATTAAAAAAATCATTTGGAGGTAATTACGTTTATTAAATGTTAATTTTAAATTTTCGTCGAGATGTTAACGCACAACAATTATGATATGGAGTGCATTAACGTCAACATACCGATATACGTACCTAACTCCCTCTCTAACTCACTCACACTCCTTCTCTAACTCTCTCTCTAACTCCCTTTCTAATTCTCTCTAACTCTCTCTCTAATTTTGTCTCTATCTCCGCCTCATCCTCTGTCTCTAACTCTCTCTAACTCCCTTTCTAATTTTCTCTAACTCTCTCTCTAGCTCTGTGTCTATCTCCGTCTCTAACTCTCTCTAACTCTCTTTCTAACTCCCTTTCTAATTCTATCTAACTCTCTCTCTAGCTCTGTCTCTATCTCCGCCTCAACCTCCGTCTCTAACTCGCTCTAACTCCCTTTTTAACTCTAACTCTCTTTCTAACTCTCTCTAACTCCTTCTCTAGCTCTGTCTCTATCTCCGGCTCAACCTCCGTCTCTAACTATTTCTAACTCCCTTTTTAACTCTCTCTAACTCTTTCTAACTCCCTTTTTAACTTTCTCTAACTCTCTCTAACTCCGTTTCTAACTCTCTCTACCTCCGTTTCTAACCTCGCCTCAACCTCCGTCTCTAAACTCCCTCTTCAACACACGTAGCCACTCATTCTTCACGGCCTCCCGCAGACAACGGCCCTTGCCTCGGCTGGAGAGAAGGCCCGGGCAAACCGTACCAATGGCTGCACTACAACGAGGCACTCCTTCGGGCCAAGAACTTCGGCGCAGGTCTGGTCGCCAGCGGCCTGCCTTCGGGACCCGAGACCTTCGTCGGGATCTACTCGCAAAACTGCCCCGAGTGGATCCTGACCGAGCAAGGCCTCTACTGCCAGTCCATGGTGATCGTCCCGCTCTACGACACGCTGGGACCCGAGGCTTGCAACTTCATCATCAATCAAGGTGTTTGTCTTTAAGAGTGTACTTGTTTATTTGTTAATATATTGTGATAGAATATGAGATGATTTGGTGTATTTGTTTGTTTATTTGTTTACTGATGTATATTGGTGGAATATTCTTTCCTAGGTGTTGTTTATTGCCGTTCTTATTTATGTGTTTATCCATTTATTTATATTTTGATCTTTGTTGATTAAAGTTGTTGTTTTTTCAGTTCTATCCTCAGTCAGTGTTTGGCTCCAATGTGTTTTAAAGATCTTTGAGACTCATAAGTAATGGAAATAGTAATGGAAACTATAACAGCTTGACGCACAGCAAATCGAATCACAAAACAAATTAGTTTTAGACAATTCTTCCTACCTTTCAAATCCAAAATGAAGCCAAAAAGAGACTGGAATAAAAACAACAACAGCAATAATAATAATAATGATAATAATAATAATAATAATCATAATAATAATAATGATGATGATAATGAAAAGATGGATGAAAAGATAACAACAACATCCCTCTCAAAAAATAAAAAATAAAAAATAAAAACGAAACAAAATCTCGACCTGACCTCCTCTCCTCTCCCTCCCACAGCCTCCATCACGACCGTGGTTTGCCAGGACGACCGCAAGATGAGCCAGCTCCTCCAGAACCCTCCCAAATGCCTCAAGATGCTCGTGGCCATGAGGGACGTGACGCCAGAGACAGCCGAGAGGGCCAAGAAGCTGGGCATCGCCATCAAGTTCTTCGAGCAGATCGAGAGCCTCGGGGCGGCCAGCGACATCCCGGAGTTGGTAGGTGGCGAAGGAGGAGGAAGAGGAGGGGGGGGGAGGAGGAGGGGGAGGAGGAGGAGGGGGAGGGGGAGGAGGAGGGGGAGGAGGAGGGGGAGGAGGAGGAGGAGGGGAAGGAGGAGGAGGGGGAAGAGGAGGAGGAGGAGGGGGAAGAGGAGGAGGAGGAGGGGGAAGAGGAGGAGGAGGAGGGGGAAGAGGAGGAGGAGGAGGGGGAAGAGGAGGAGGAGGAGGGGGGGAGGAGGGGAAGGGGGGGAGGAGGGGAAGGGGGGGAGGAGGAGGAGGAGGGGAAGGAGGAGGAGGAGGAGGAGGAGGAGGGGGAGGAGGAGGGGGAGGAGGAGGAACGGAGGAGGAGGAGGAGGAAGAGGAGGAGGAGGAGGAACGGAGGAGGAGGAGGAGGAGGAGGAGGAGGAGGAGGAGAAGGAGAAGGAGAAGGAGAAGGAGAAGGAGAAGGAGAAAGAGGAGAAGGAGGAGGAGGAGGTGGAGGAGGAGGAGGAGGAGGAGGTGGAGGAGGAGGAGGAGGAGGAGGAGGAGGAGGAGAGTGGGGGAGGAGGAGGAGGAGGAGGAGGGGAAGGAGGAGGAGGAGGAGAAGGAGAAGGAGAAGGAGAAGGAGAAATAGAAAGAGAAGGAGGAGGAGAAGGAGAAGGTGAAGGAGAAAGAGGAGTAGGAGGAGGAGGAGGGGGGGGGGGAGGGGGAGGAGGAGGAGGAGGAGGAGGAGGAGGAGAGTGGGGGAGGAGGAGGAGGAGGAGGAGGGGAAGGAGGAGGAGGAGGAGAAGGAGAAGGAGAAGGAGAAATAGAAGGAGGAGGAGGAGGAGAAGGAGAAGGTGAAGGAGAAAGAGGAGTAGGAGGAGGAGGAGGAGGAGGGGGGGAGGGGGAGGAGGAGGAGGAGGAGGAGGAGAGTGGGGGAGGAGGAGGAGGAGGAGGAGGGGAAGGAGGAGGAGGAGGAGAAGGAGAAGGAGAAGGAGAAATAGAAAGAGGAGGAGGAGGAGAAGGAGAAGGAGAAGGAGAAAGAGGAGTAGGAGGAGGAGGAGGAGAGTGGGGGAGAGTCCGGGAAATGCAGTTAGGACAGGGGGCTGAGTTGAAGAATGACCTATGATTTATATATTGTGATTGGATGATTTATAATTTATAATTTGTGACAGGATGGTTTACAATTAATAATTTGAAACCGGGAGCAGAATTGGGATAGTTTATAGGGATAATTATGGTTATAGGGAGAGGGAGAGAGGAAAGCAGGGGAAAGGGAGGGATGAGGGAGAGGGTGTGGGAGGGGGTGAGGGTGAAAGGAGGGATAGGAGAGAGAAGGAAAGGGAGGAATGAAAGGAGGAGGTAGAGAGTGAGTGTTAATATTGAGAATTCTGTGAAGAATGATTCTAGGGCGATACAGATAATAAACTAACTTGTGAGATAGATTTGTGAAATAGATTTGGGACGAGATAGTCATAGGCTAATTTGTGAGATAGATTTGTGAGGTAGATTTAGAACGAGAGAATAACAAGCTAACTTCTGAGATAGATTTGTAAAATAGATTTGGGACGAGATCATATAAATTTTGTAAGATTCTTGCTAAGAATTATAGATGGGTTGAGTTTTTAGGTTTAGAAGTTATAAAACAGTTATTTATCACAAGTTAAAAGTTATCGATGAGTTAAAAGTGGGATAATTCTTCCTTGGTGGGATTGTGATGAATACAATTAATAGTTCAGTACGTAAAAGATGGTTATCATATATATATATATATATATATATATATATATATATATAGAGAGAGAGAGAGAGAGAGAGAGAGAGAGAGAGAATTATTGATATTTACGAACTGGGATGAAAGCGACAATAGCACAACTATAAAAAAATATAAAGCAGTAGTTATATATATACATATAAATATACATACATGTATATACATACACACACACACACACACACATATATATATATATATATATATATATTGTGACAGGATAGTGATAATTGGTAAGGAGATATGTTTATGAGATAGTAAATATTATGAAACATTAGTAAGACGAAGACTCTACCACTATAGATAATAGTAAAGATAACAGCAGCAACAATAGCGGTTAATATGATCATGATATTGATAATAGTATTATTGATAAAAATATTATTAATACTGATAACAGTAGTGTCAATAACATATATAACTATTTCCTGTTGCCAGTATAATCGGTACTTCATCTACAACGTTCCCATTATTACTAACGATAATCTAGATGTAAAAGTAATTTACAGTATTCTTTATAACTTCTTTTTCTTATCCTTTTCCTCTCCCTTTCCTTACCATACATCGCTCCGTATAACAACTTTTCCAATTTCCCGGCAGCCACCACAACCAGACGATCTCTGTACGATCTGTTATACGTCTGGCACCACCGGCCATCCCAAGGGAGTGATGCTCTCTCACGAAAACGTTGTTGCAGATGTGTCGGCTACGCTTTTGCAACTTGCAGAACACAAACCACACAAGGTAAGGCTTTATTGAAAGCATTTTAGGAAATAATTTAAGAATTAGATAAACGACATTGTAATATTTTGAAACCACATAAGTTATTATTATAAATGCATTTTAAGAAATATCTTAAGAAGAATTAAAGGTCATTATGATATTTTGAAATCAAAGAAGTTGTTTATTTATTAATTAATTTTAAGAAATATTTTAAGAATTAGATAAATGTCATAAATAGCTTGATATGTTTCTAAATGTTCTTTTGAATATTTCAAGAATTTATTTTCATGTTGATATTTTGATGCTATTTTTTGCGTAATTGATCTATAGATATTCTAAATATTATTTATTTTGATTAATATACCATTATTGATTTGATTTTTGGTAAAAAAAAAACAATTAATCAGTTTATCATTATTGTTAATTTTTGGTGCAACTGATGTGAATAAACTCCTTGTTTTAATATGTAGGAGTATGTGTCATTGTTTAGCTGTCGTTCCCATGTTTCTCATGCGTGTCTCTTTCTTTCTTTCT
>NC_061834.1:36509480-36531980 GCF_019202785.1 Penaeus chinensis | reverse complement strand
TGACGACATGTATGCTAAGCTCGCCTAAATAAAAAATAAATTAAACTAAAAGTATGTGAAAGAGAGCTGGAAATATGATTAAGGGTGTGACTGGGAGGATGAATATATATATACGAAAAATGAAGGTAAATTCGGGTGTTCAGTGTGCGTGTATATATGAGTATGGAACTAATTGACTTGTGCCTCAATAATGTTCTTTCTATCCAAGAGAACTTTAGATGACTACTTAATTAGAAGTGAGTTTCGAATGATCCTCTTAGATAACTTAGATAAATTGACTGCGTGTGACGGCGGCCGCCTTTGATAATGATTATATGAAAAAAAAGAAAGTTTAATATCCATGTTATGTCTACAAAATAGACGGCATCACAGTGGTCGTGGTTATATAGCTTGTAATATAAACTGTTTTCTTTCTGGCACCTACTCTGTATGATTTGGCTAAAGGAAGTAGAACCTTTGTTTCCTCAAAAAATGCAAAATACAGTGGAAAGTTTGTTATAACTAAAAAAAAGAATATTAATATGCAGAAGTGATTCGTCTTTTCTCTATTACAGACGGAGGAAAAGTCTGATAAAAAAAAAGGAAACTTGATTGTGATTTTTAAAATATATCGGTGCATTGTTAGTGCAATTACAGAGGGATTGGATTCCCCTCAGTTTATACTATAGCAAGCATTATTTATAAAGTTGATTTTTTGTTTAAGTTTATGATGCGAATGTGCTTATTGGATCTTCATTTCCGTTGAATAGGTTACTAGGTTTTAGATGTACAGTGCATCATCTAGTTTTGTATTCATATAACAGATTTACAAAACAAAAAACTTGTATATCATTCAATTTGATAGTTGTAAATTCATATCAATATATCACTCTTTTAATCCTATCTGTAAAGCAAGCAACTGTCTCGTCAGATATCCAGTAATATTATAAATACTTATGTTATGGTAATGCAAAGTAATGTCTGTTATATATATTAAAAAAAAACAGTATTTCTAGTCACGTTTTGATCAGCTGATGGGGCGCTAAGCCTCCGGTGCTCAACTTATGTGGTTGTAATAAAAACGTTTTACTTAAACGTTCTTGATTTTAGGGTTATAGAAGTCTCTTTGGGAAAAAAAAAAAAATGTAAGCCTACCATAACAACCCATTTTCTTTTTTATATATATGTGAAGACGTGAATATAACTTCTTTTTTTTCTGTTTGTGTTTAATATTGGGGGAATAAATACTCATTGTTGATAATTTTAGTTTGTACTTCTGTATACAATAGTTGTTGCTGGGGGTAACTGTGGGAGCAGTAGTGCATTAATATTATTAGGAAAAAGGATGGAAAAAGTGCTTTTATTGCCATGCTTTGGTATATTTACAGAATAGAAGTTTACGATTATCACTCTCCTTACATTGCCAGTTAGTGCTTAAATATTCACTCTTGCTGTTCATCAGTTGCAATTTTATAATCATTCATATATGAATTATGTATGGTATATATATATATATATATATATATATGTATAATATATTCTGTTTCAAGTTTTGTTAAAGGGAATGATTATGTTTTGTAATTCCGAGCAATAACAGGGTGATTATTGAAACCTAATTATTTTCACCTACAATTAAGATGTCCGTTTAGTTATTTACAGCTCGAAGTGGTCATTTAGCCTTCATCATGTCTTAACGAAAGGCTGCATTAATTAATCACGGAAGCGGTTTAAATTCCGCTTAACTGTGAGGAAATCGAGAGACCAAGACTTAGTATTAAAATGGAAAAAAAGAAGTTTGTAGAAAGTTATCATTATTCTTTATATTTTTTGAAAGAGAAAAATCCATCCTGTGTGAATACATTCTTCATTATCAGAAGAATTATTCACACATTTAGATATATTATTTGAAAAGAAATGTGTCATATATGCAATCTACTTATAAAACCAAAATTTCTCTCTGTCAAAACCATACTTCTTACTGGCCATATCTAACAAAAAAAATTACATATTACAAAAAAAAGTAAAAAAAATACATTGTATTAAATCCTACCACGCCTGAACGCAGAGCAAATACACTGCATGAAATTAATCTTGTATTTCTTATCCCACTCATACGATTTTGATCCAACACCACGAGACCCTCCAAAAGAAAATATATAAATAAAAACAAAGACGAAAAAAAAAAAACACACAAACAAGCAACAATAATAACATGGAAAAAGCTCACGTGTTGGTACAAAAATCTGAATCAAAATTTTCACAATTTTGATAACTTTCTCGACCATCAGGCATGTCCTAACTGTTATCACTGGGTAGTTCAAGTTCTCAATCTACTAAGTCATATATTGTGATTTCGCGTGTGACTTCTCACTGGAATTAACTGTGTATCGTAGGTTTCTATGTATACTATGAAATGTTATGGATGTAAATAAAGCACAAAACACTTCATGCTTGTAATTACCTTGGGGGAAATGTTTTAGAGTGAAGATAGCGATAAGGAGGGATTATTTTTTAGTGAATATGAGAATAAGAGAAGGACGTCTGTAGAGTGATGAGAGTGTAAATGGGAAAGAGGAAAGGCAAAGGAGTCTAGGAGTGAAGATAATAGTAAAAAATAATGAAAATATCTTTAAAGTGATGATGGTTTAAGAGAAGACCAGGAATCAGAAGGGATGAGGGAGAGGGAAGGGAATGGGACGTCTTAATAGTAATAGTGTAAATGAGAGTAAGGTAAGTTCACAGAGTGATTTTATGGCGAAGTGATGATAAAGACTGGGAAGAAGGGCGTTTTACAATGATGATGGTGTAAATGGTAACAAGGAAAGAGATGGAGTATCTGATGATGATAATGATGGTATGAACTGAAAATGAAGAAAAAAGTTTTTTTATTTTTAGACGAATATCATCATAATGACATGAGAATCGGAACTAAAATGGTAGCCTTTAATATTTATGATGATAGTGACACTTTTGATGATAGGGACGAGCAAATCACGTGAAAAGATGAGAAAGAGGAAAAAAAAGGGGTCTTATAATCATGATAATGAATATGATCAGCAGAGGCCGGTGGGGATGGGGGACGATAGTGAATATGTGTAAGAGAGAAAATAAGAGTCTCTTAAGTGAAAATGACTTTATGGAAATGGTTATGCTCTAAAGAAATCAAAGGTCATATAGCACTATGAAAAAGTATTGTAGTGAAAGGGTTTTCAAGCAGTTTTTTTTATCTAAGGTTTTAACGGTCACATGACATTAGAAGATAGAAAGGTGGTGTAAGGTGAATTTCATGGAAAGCAGATGTAGCCTCGTGGAGAATACATATCGATCACAGAAGCTAATTCGACTGATAGGTGCATATTGTGCTTTATTTATACAGAAAGGGTAAAGTAAAACAAGCGATGCTTTGATAATGTTCTTTATTGGGATAAAAGCTGACATACTGTTCTCTCACACAAGCCTTTTTCATCCAAAAATTTTCAGTCATTGAAGGTAATTATAACACATGCAGACACATAAGAGTATTGTCTTAATAAATCGGAATATCTTCGTTTCATAAAATATAAAACAAATAATTCATATTTAATCTGTCTTTCGAATGAATGCCATTAGATCAATCTGAATGCATAATGTTATAATGAGAAACCTAAATAAAGACAATTTTTTTTTAATAAGGCATTTTGTCTAACAAAATCTTCTCGTTCACAGACCAAACGGGATAAATCAGAAAGTGATAATCATTAATATTAAGAGCTCTTTGAATTGAGAGCAAAATGACTAGCATGAAAACCACCTACGTAAATCTCTTTTTTTCACCGCTATAAACATAATAAATAAGACCTCTACATGGACCTATTTAATTTTTCACAGTACACATATCCCTCCTTTTTTCACTGCTACGGAACATAAAACCTCTTTATTCACAGCTACAGTACATTAGCCCTTCCTTTTTCACTGCTACGTTTCATAAAACATTTCACAACTACCTTCCTTCCTCTCAGCTAACCTCTACGATTCATAAACTTTTTTTTTTACAACTATAGTATATAAACCCTTCTTTTTCCAATGCATAACTCAATTTTTCACAACTACAATACTCTTCTTTTTCACTGCTACGGTACACGAATTTCTTTCTTCAAAAGTATGAATAACGAAAAATATAACGACGGAATATGTATAATAGAACACATATACAATCATTATTGGGGGGAATAACCCTATATTGAAGACATTCTACAGTTCATTTAAATGGGCGATTATGAAACACAAATCAAAGTCTATTGATAAAATTTTCTTTACAGTGATGCAACTGTTGTCATATTATCAAATCTATCGACATAATTCTCAAGACAACTACTACCAATAGCATCAATCTATTTGGAAAAAAGGATCTATATATATGCCAAAAGTGTATATATAGATGGCTATGACTTTAATGGTTGGGAGGCTGAGGATAAAGGGAATGAGGGGGAGAGGGGTTCAGATTGAGAAACAACAACAATAACAACAACAACAATAACAGAATTCTGCAAATATCTGCCTTTAACCCAGAGTCAGAGTTAAAAACAAATATCTTGAAAGGATGTTGTATCTTGGGGTTGGGCGTACTGCTTGCTTACTCTCTGTGGTGAGAAAAGATATTAGGATTCTATATAATGAAACAGGTGCTACAGTGGATGGAGTTTTGTTTTCACTTTCTAATTCCAAAAGGAGGGTTTTTATCATGGGGGTTTCTGGTTTTGTTCCTTGGAGGGTGAAATGCGACATACTACAGGGCTTTTACAAGGGAATTAAAAGGGGTGGGTGGGTTTTATCAGGCGAAAAACATTTAAGAATATATGGTCTATATTGCTCTCTCTTATATTCAAATATTGTCTCAAATATCTATATTTCATTCTCCTACATTACCGTTAGGCGGGAGTTACAAACCGAACAAAAACAAAACAAGAACACAATACGAAGGTCGACAGAACAAATAGATAAATAAATACACTCATTAATACATTTTACATTAATATAGCTCATGATTTACATCTGGTATTCTGATCCATACCCATTGACTCCGTCCCTCTTTAGTTGCCTCTTCCTAATAGTATCTGTAGGAGCGTAGTTGGTCTTCCTCAGTAACTGTCTGAAGTTGTAAGGACCAGCGTCGTCGTCAGTCGAAACCTTGCCGGGGCCTGCGGGGGCAGGAGGCGGCGGGGCCTTCGCTTTGGCCGATGCCCCGTTCGAGCGAAGCATCTGGCGGAGCTCCGAAGCCGCTTTCATGTTGGTGGTTGGGGTCACGCGCCTGTTAGGGGAGAAGGGGGAAGGGAGGTGAGGTGAGGGGAGGGGATGGGAGGGAAGGAAGGAGGAAGGGAGGGAGGGAGGGTAGGCGGGAAGCAGGGAGAGGGGGCAAAGAGGGTGAGGGAAGGGAGGGATGGAAGAAAAGCAGGATGGAAATAGGAAGTTAATAACTTTTAGATTGGATTTTCTTACAAACACACCTGGATATAATGAAGACCTAACAAAAACATACATGAAATCCAAGCCTGCACTGTATGGCTTCTCGTCCCCTACTCACCCCTTAGGCACCAGCTCGGGCGGGGGAACGCCGGCGCCGAACGCTACCGCGCCTTTCCACTTGACTAAATGCTCTTCCGATTTCTCCTGATTGGCCATGTTCTGATTAACCAGACCCTCCTTCAGCACCTTCATCTTCTCCTGCCGAAGGTCCACTTTGTTCTCGGGGCTCTCGGAGCTCTCGGGGCTCTCGGGGCTCACGGTGGTCTCGGGGCTGACGGGGCTGACGGGGCTGACGCGGCTCTTAACATTCTCCTTGGTTCCAACAGCTCTGAACCAAGATAAAAAGGGTTTACTCGTATCACAAGGATGGGAGTTATTCGCACCACGAGGAGAGGGGTTATTCGCACCACGAAGAGAAGGGTTATTTGTACTACGGGGAAACTATTTTCCCAAGTGGAAAAGTTATTCGCCCTATCAGAAGGGTTACTTGCACCACGGGGAGAGGAGTTATTCAAACCCCAAGAAAAGGGGTAATTCGTATTACATGAAAGGAATTCTTCGCACTCTCACCACGGGGAAAGGTGTTATTTGCCCCACGGGGAGAGAGGTTATTCCAACCACAAGGAAAGGGTTTATTTGCACCATAGGGAAAGGGGCTAATCATACTACGGATCAATGGTTTTATAGCACAGGGGAAAAGGGTTATTCGCACCACGGGCAGAAGGGTTCCTCACACCAAAAGTGAGAAGGATTATTCGACCCACAAGGAGAGAGGATTACTCGCGCCATGGGAAAATGGCTTAATTACACCACGGGGATAAGTGTTGTCCGATCCATGGGTAAAGGGATTACTTGCACCACGAAAAAAGGGGCTATTCGTACCACGGGGAAAGGTATTATTCGCACCACGGGAAAAGGGGCTATTCGTACCACGAGGAAAGGTATTATTCACACCACGGGAGAAGGGGCTATTCGTACCACGGGGAAAGGTATTATTCACACCACGGGAAAAAGGGCTATTTTCACCACAGGGAAAGGTATTATTCGCACCACGGGAAAGAGGGTTATTCGCACCACGGGGAAAGGTATTATTCGCACCACGGAGAAAGTGGTTATCAACACCACTGACCTTCAATTATAAGAAAAGGACAGTTAGATTAAGTGTGTTCTGTTTTATAGTGAGACCGAATATGTGTAATGTATGCATAGGTATATGCATTTGTATACTTACCCTCACTCAGCCAGTGTTTATATTGTGTTTACCAGCGAATGAATAGCGTACTTAAATGGCCATCTACCAACAGAACTTTAAAGCATGTGAAGTAGAGTATTCAAAAAATGAAGAACCATGTTTAAGGATTCATAGACACACACACACACACACACACATATATATATGTGTGTTAATGTAAATATATGTATATACAGATGTGTATATATATGTATATACATATATATTATATATATATATATATATATATATATATATATATATACACACATGTATATTATATGTATATGCATATGTATGTACATGAATATAAATTATATAAATATATACACACACACACATATATATAGACATAAACAAAGGAAAAGAGAACACATATATATCTTCATGAGAACACCAGGAGTTTTAGCCGAAACGGCATGAAAATTGTTTCTCTTTCAGTTTCCTTTCGTTATATTTTCACATGCTTATCTCATCTTTCACTTTTTACCAATCTATGAAAATATGAATGAACTACGTACTGGTATAGCTGACATGTTTGCATGTATGTAACACATACATGCATACATACACACACACACATATAATACAATATATATATATATGTGCATATATATATATATATGTATGTGTATATATATGTATGTATGTATGTGTGTGTGTGTATTTGTATGTAAGCAAGCATATTTATATATAAAAGATCATAATGCTTGAGAGCAATAATAATATCCACCGCAATGATAACAGTGAAAGTGGAACCAAAAAATATATATACGATGGATCAGCAAAAATCCACACACACAAAAAAATCACAATACGACACCAAGCATAAAATCTGGAAGATAAAAAAAAAGTAGAATTTAGCAAAGCTAGCCTAATTCAGCTCTAGACCAGCAACACTGAGTCTAACATCTGTGCTACTGCGTCAACAACAGCAGACTGACCTCGGCCGGAATGGACGCTGGATTTTCGAAGCCAGGGGCGCGTCCCAGGGGGTATCGGGGTTAAAGTCCGGTGTAGGACTACGTGAGAGGAAATAAGGTTAGTGGGAGGAACCTGGTTCGGAAGTGCTTCGATCTGTTTTGAAGTTGCCATTGTTTGTGGGAAGTTGTTTTGTTAAGAGTTAGTGGGAGGAACGTGGTTTGAAGTATTTCTATTTCGTTTTTAAGTTGCCATTGTTTGTGGGAAGTTGTTTTGTTAAGAGTTAGTGGGAGGAACTTGGTTTGAAGTTTTTCTATTTCGTTTTTAAGTTGCCATTGTTTGTGGGAAGTTGTTTTGTTAAGAGTTAGTGGGGAGGAACCTGGTTTGAAGTATTTTGTTTTGTTTTTGAAGTTATGGTTTTTAAGGCGTTGCTAGTGGCAGGTACTTGGTTTAAATTTTTTGTGTTTATTTGGATTTTTGTCTTTTTTAGAATGTTAAGGTTTTGATATTTCTTTGCTGTTGTTCTAATATTGCCAATCTGTTAAGTTATGTTCAAATTGTTTATGTGATTTTTCCTTTATTTTAAGTAGAAGAAACTTGGTTTAGATATTTCTTTGTTTTTAAGTTGTAATTGTTTGTGTTATTTTTTTGAGGAAGTTAAGAGGTAGTGGGTAGGAATTTAATCTGTTTTAAATGGTACCTTTGTGCCGATGTATAAATATTTTTAAATTTTAAGACAAAATTTGATCCTGCAGAAGGTAAACGTAGAAAAAAAAACTTATTTTCTAATCGGTAATGGGCATAAATTTGACTGGTTTTAGAATAATCTTTGGCAATAATTTAGTGTTATCTTTACAAATTATATATTGAACGTTTGATAATGATAGAGTAATAACACATTTTAAGACATAATTCACATTTTTTATAATCTGAAAGAACTGAAATCATTTTCTTTTTTCTTAATATTAATCTCATATTTAATCTCAGAATGTAGTAATGGATAAAACTTGGAGGAAATTAATTATTTCATATTAGATTTACCCATTTATTTGTATATATGTTTTCCTTAAAGAGTAAAATGTAGGATTACAGAGTAAGTTGGGAGAGGGTACCGTTACCTAGTTAGAAATTTTCCTTTTTCTCCCTTCAAAAACTACAAAAAAATTCGGAAACAGATTTTTTCTTTCCTTTTTTTTTTGTGTGTATTTCTATCGTTACATGTTTGAAATAGATTCACTGAATTATTCCCTACTGTAGAATACATGGAATTCTCGCCACTGATATTAGCAACACATATCTTTATTATGTATGTGTTCTGATTTTTTCCCTTTCTCTCTCTCTCTAGCGTTTTCTTTTCTTGTGAATATAAGAAATGTATCCCTACGATTATCAATTTGTGTTTTTTTTTTTTTTTTCTATTATCTTATTTCATATTTTAACTCTTTGAGGCACAGGATTTTTAGAAGGAAAATTCACCTCGAGTTCCACAAAGAGGTTGACACACTTTTACTTAGAGAATAGGCAGGTACCGCATTCCAAAGTCATGATTTTTTAAAACTTTTAGAAAATGAATAAATGAATAAAATATGAGATGAAATTTAACCACGGCAGAGAAGAGAAGTGACAGATTTGGGACATTTTTGCCTCAAAGAGTTAGACGATACGATGTGCCTTTCAACATACTATTTCGTGGATTTATAAAATGTTTAGTGAAGAAATGTCACTTGAATTCGCTGACACATCTTATACTGAAAATTACAGTTTGCAAGCCAGGCAATGAAAATTTGAATATTTGTGACAATTGTGAAGCAAGAAATGAATGTGTATAACCTCAAACCAGACATATTGTATTGCGAAATTATTCATTTTCATCCATAATATTTTCAACATTAGAGAATGAATGTAAAGCCATAAAAAAGTATAAAACAAGACAGAAAATTATAGAGTGAAAAATTAATTAAAAAAGGTAGTGGAAACTATAAAACAAGAAAAAAACCCAGAAAATTATAGAATGAGACGCCATAAAAAAAGGTATTGAAGTCTATAAAACAAGAGAAGACAGGATAAAACAAACAAACAAACAAAAGATCGCTCGCGCACTACTTTCCTTTGCGGAGGCTGATGAGTTGAACGTACCTTCTCATTTCCTCTTGCAAGAAATCGTAATATTCGGAGATTTTTTCGTCCGTTGAAGTGATCTTGATGACAGGTCGGTTGGCGGAAATCGGCTGCGTGAAAAAAAGGGAGGGAAATAGTTGAATATGAGTCAGGATTTATGAATACAATTTACAACCACGCATACACTCATGCTTATCAAATTGGCGGAGGAATACAGATCACTTACATGATTTTATGTTTTGTGTGAAGGTGTCTTGTCCGTCTGTCCATTTGTTTGTCTGTCTGTCTCTGTGTCCCTCATTCTCTCTCACTGACATACACATATCTACATAAATATATATTAATATCTGCATATGTATTTATTCTATTTTATACATGTATACAAATACACACAATCCACGTACCCAATCACAACCATACCCTCTCTACTTCCTATCCACACTATCCACAACCCAAGTCTCTCCCCCCCAACCCCCCCTTCCTTACCCCTTCACTACCACCCCTCCCCCCCCCCTCACAACCACCCCCGCCCAACACCTCCCTCACTACCCCCTCCCCTCACTACCCCCTCCACTCACGGCCTGCGGAGCTCCTCTCTTGCGCTGCTCGTGGATCACTTGCGGGATGTGGTCGAAGCCCTTGGGCCTCTGGTAGTCCTTGGGCGCGGCCTTGATCTCCTCCAGGCGTATCCCGGCCTTGTGGCGTCGGAGGTACTTGTGGGTTTCCTGGTTGGACATGTGCACCTGGAGGGGAGGGGAGGGGGGAGAAGAAGGGAATGCATCAGGTTAAGTGCGTTTCGGTGGAATGGGAGGATATTTTTTTTTCCTTTTTGAGGGGTCATCGTTTTTTTTTTTTTCTTTTTTGGGGGGTCATTTTTTTTTTTTTTTTTTTAAGGGGAGTATATATATATATTTTTTTAGAGGGGGCCTTTTTTTACTTCAAGGGGCTCATCATTCTCTTTGTGGGGGGGGGGGGGGCGATTTTTCCCCCCCCTTTTGGGTGTCTAGAGCTATTTGGTTACATCTTAGACATGAATAATGAATAGTTAAGCTAGTTTGGTTAAGGGGTATTTGCTTCAGTATAGTTTAAACATAACATTCATAAAAGTATTGTTTAAATATATCAGGCAAATACGGTCTAGCTAAATTCTGATACATGGACATTTACTTAAGTATGTTTGATTAAATCTATTCATTTTTATAAACATGGATTTAATAAGAGTTTACTTCGAAATATAGGGTAAAGTATGCTCACTTTGCATAAATGAAAGCATATAAATCTACACCAGACTGGCGAATACAGTATAAAAAAAAGGAAAAAAGTGAATAAGTAAATAAAACAAGGAAGTATAGTAATACTTGTGAAAAAATAAAAACACAAATGTATCAACAAGAAAATGTGAATAATAAAGCAAGAAAATGCAAATAACATAACAAGAAAATATGAATGATGAAACTACATGAAAATGCGAATAAAAAAAAAAAAAAAAATGCAAACAATAACAAAATAAAGAGACAAAATACGAACAACAAACCAAGAAAATACGAAAAATAAAACAAGAAAACACGAAAAAACAAACAAAACCAACTAAAAAAAAAACACGAAAAACAAACCAAGAAAATGAGAGAGAAAAAACAAAACAAAACACGAAAAACAAAAGACAATCTTAGCAGCCAACACAACACCAGCCACAACAACGCGCCCCCACCTTTTCCGAGAACATAATGAGACTCATCATTTTCTTGCTGTTGGTGTAGCGTCCCACTTCCTTCTTGGGTTCGAGAGTCTCCTTCTCCTTCTCTTCCTCCTTCTTCTTCTTCTCCTTCTTGTGTTTTCCCCAGAACTTCTGGATAATCATCGCCGCCTCCTCCGGTGACAGGCCCTCCGCCTAGGCTCGCGCAAAGGGAAAGGCCGTGTTAGAGAGGAAAGGGAGAAATAGGGAGAGAGGGAGAGATAGAAGGGGAAAGGGAGATATAGGGGAAAGGGAGAAATAGGGGGAAAGGGAGAGATGGAAGGGGAAAGGGAGAGATAGAAGAGGAAAGGGAGAGATAGAAGAGGAAAAGGAGAGATGGGAGAAAGGTCGTGTTAGAAAGGAAAGGGAGAAATAGGGGGAAGGGTGAGATGGAAGGGGGAAAGGGAGAAATAGGGGGAAAGGGAGAGATAGAAGGGGAAAGGGAGAAATATGGGGAAAGGGAGATATAGAAGGGGAAAGGGAGAGATGGAAGGGGAAAGGGAGAGATGGAAGGGGAAAGGGAGAAATAGGGGGAAAGGGAGAGATGGAAGGGGAAAGGGAGAAATAGGGGGAAAGGGAGAAATAGGGGGAAAGGGAGAGATGGAAGGGGAAAGGGAGAAATAGGGGGAAAGGGAGAAATAGGGGGAAAGGGAGAAATAGGGGGAAAGGGAGAGATGGAAGGGGAAAGAGAGAGATTAGGAAGGAAACAGAGAAATGGGGGGTAAGGAGAAAAAGGAGAGATGGAGGGGAAAGGGAGGATGGGAAGTCGTGTCAGGAAGGAAAAGGAGAAAAGGGGGAGAGAAGGGGAAAATGAGAGATGGAAGGTCGAGTTAGAAAGTAAAAAGGGAAATGGAGAAATGGAAGATATGGAAGAAAAAGGGGGGATGAGGGGTCGCGTTAGAAAGAAAAAACGAGGAAAAGAAGAAAAGGAGAGATGGACGGACGTGTTAAAAAGGAAAATGAGAAAAGAGGGGGAAGAAGAAAAGGAGAGATCAAAGGAAAAAGAAGGTAGTCGTATTCGGAAAAAAAAGTTAGTAAGGAATTAAGAATATTAACTAACAAAAAAAAGAGAAAAAGCATGAAAACAAAGACAAGAGGGAAAAGGAAGGATGAGAGGTTATGTTGGAAAGGAAAAAGAGGAAAAGGGGGAAAAAAGGGGTGGAAAGTGTCAGAAGAAAACAAACAAACAAATATGGAAGCTCGTGTGATGATGGAGGAATTGTTGGAAACAAAGAAATAGAAAAAAAGAGAAAGACGGGACTAACCAGTATTACCATAACGAATTATGGTAATACTGATCAATACTAATCATACTGAAGGCAAATGATAAACACAATAATAACAATAACAACAAAATTAATAATAATAACAAAAAATGAAGCTCATTATTACACACACTCCATAAATAGTCGAACACACACACACACACACACACACACACACACACACACACACACACACTCACACAGACAAACACACACACACACACAAACACACATACACAGTCCCCCACCTTTGGCCACTTACCTCCAGAGCTTTAGAAGCCTCTTCCGCGTTATCAATATGTTTCTCAACCAACTTTTTCAGTCTCTCCTCAAGGGCCGGTCCCCACTCCAGCCGCGTCAGGTGTCCGCGGAAATCTGCGAGGAAAGCGTCGTGAGGAAAAAAAAAAAGAAAAAAAAAGGCGCTTGGATGTTGGATTATGTTGGGAAATATTAATGTCAACGTTGATATGAATGTTGGTGATGTTGATTAATGATAAAATAATGAAAATAGAAATAATAATAAATCATTATAATAATTATGTTGGGGAATATAAATATTGATAGTAATATAGATAATATTGATTAATAATAAAAATAAGAACTAAATATGATAATAATGTTGAATTATGTTAGGAAACATTAAAATTAACATTAATATTAATAAAATATTAATGTTAAGGAAATTGTTTAATAAAATAGGGCTTTGTTGCGAATATTAATGGTGGATACATGGTGGGTATACTTGATGTTCAATTTATGGTGTTCCTCGATGCTTGATTATATTCATGGTATGTTTATAACATGGAGAGATGTAATATGGCGTTTCTTTATTTTGAATTGTGTTGGGATATCGGTTTAAGGGAAATATTGTTTAAAAAAGGGGTTTGTTGCGAATATTAATGGTAAATATGACACAGGGTGGTTCTACTTGATGTTAAATTTATGGCGTTATTTGATGCTAAATGTGATATCCGTAAAATAAAAAAAAAAATAAAAAAAAAAAAAAAAAAAAAAAAAAAAAAAAAAAAAAAAAAAAAAAATTGTTTAATAAAAACTGTTTCGTTGTGAATAAATATGGTGGATTAAAAGAGGGTTTTATTACGAACATATATGATGAATATATGGAACTTCAAGATAATTTTGTTATATTGGCCTTATGTATTCATTAACCCATTCGCCCCGGATTTATGTTCTGCCCCCCAGTAGTTGTTTTTTTTTTCGTGAATGTTGTTACATACAGATGGCTCCACATGTGCTCAGCCGGCAAGGAGTCCATCAGTAGCCCTAGAGGCCGATCCTGATTTCCCTATTCCTTGAATTGGCGGGAAAATGTGTTTTTTCTTTTTAATATAGTTGACATCGATACTGTTATGATTGTTATTGATGTTATGATTATTAAATCGTTATTAAAATCTCGATAAAGTTTAAGACAATGAAATAATGCAAAAGACCCTTTCCAAAAATCAAGGAAAAGGGTAAACAGGTGAGATGCGTAGGACTAATAACCGACTCCTTGGTGACTAAGCACTTGTAGAGCCATCTATGTGTAATTACAATAAATAAACTTGTATTGGGCATGGCTTGTATTCTTGCCATGCGGGGCGATTGGGTTACACAATATTTACAGCTAAAAACTTTAGTGTGATTAGATACAGGAAAATATACCGTATTTCAAGATGTTACGTATGTGTATTATACGTGCATTACATGTATTTCTAGATGAGCCGGTACACTGTCAGTTGTTGATAATTAATTTCAAAAGGCTTTCATGGAATGTATATAAGATCTATCTGTTGGTCTATCTGTTGTGTGTGTGTGTGTATGTGCGCGTGAGTGTGGGCGTGAGTATGGGCGTGTGTGTGTGTGTGTGTGGGGGGGGGGGGGGGGGGGGCGTGAGTGTGAGTGTGAATGTGTGTGTACGCGTATATGTGCGCGTGTGAACGTGAGTGTAAGTGTGAGTGTAAGTGTGAGTGTGCGCATGAGTGTGAGTGTGAGTGTGAATGTGTTTATGTGCGTGTGTGTGTGTCTGATTAAGCGTTTCCATGCTAGCGTATTACAAACACTGAATTTAATGCGATACAGAATAGAATGCTACACATCCTATTAAGCTGGGGATCAAACTGCGCCACAATTTGTCCACGCAAAACACAACATATAAACACACTCCGACGCGCGCAAACAGAGCATGGCGTGCATAAACAGCAAGACATGCATACGTGCTCTCAGTGTTAGTAAAAAAAAAAAAAAAAAAAAAAAAAAAAAAAGCTCATACGGATCTGCATCCTGTTTTGTGGGATCAGATCTTATCTATAAGGGATCAAATCTTATTCAAAATGTTCTAAATATCTTACTTCCAGGGAGCAAAATCCTGGTATTAAGGAATCGAATCCTACTTCCAAGAGACCAACTCCTCTTTTAAGGAATCGAATCCTACATCAATGGGTATCGAATCCTACATCAAAAAGGGATCGAATCCTACATCAAAAAGGAATCGAATCCTACATCAAAGGGAATCGAATCCTACAGCTTCGGGAATCCAAACCCTACTGAGATTCCTACGACTACCGCCCCCAAGGCCATGCATCGAGCGCGCCCTTACGAGACTGGATAATAACGGCCGCTTCCTCCTCCGACATGGTCTCCTTCGTCTTCGGCGTCTTGGGCGGCTTCGGGGCCTCCCTCTTCGCCTCCTTCTTGGGTTCGCCGTCGAGCGAGGACTGAGCTCCAAGGGCGCCCATCATCTTCGCCTTCATCCATTGCGCTACAGGGGAGGGCGCCGTCGGTTATAGGGGGGCCGTTTTGGGTGTGAGCGTGGTTCTTTTATTTTTTTAAGTTCTTATTTATTTTTCTTTTGTATTTATTTGATTTTTGAGGGGGGGGGGGGGGGTGAGGCTTGTTTGATACCTATTTCAATGGTTTAAATTTTTTCTCTTTCTTTTCTATTTTCTTCTTTCATTTATGCATTCTCTCTTTCACATTCTCTCTCACTCTCTCTCTCTCTCTTTCTCTCTCCCCCCCTCTCTCTCTTTCTCTCTCCCCCCCTCTCTCTCTTTCTCTCTCCCCCTCTCTCTCCTTCTCCCCCCCTCTCTCTCTTTCTCTCTCCCCCCTCTCTCTCTCTTTCTCTCTCCCCCTCTCTCTCTCTTTCTCTCCTTCCCCTCTCTCTCTCTCTTTCTCTCTCTCCCTCTCTCTCTCTCTTTCTCTCTCCCCCTCTCTCTCTCTCTTTCTCTCCCCCCCCTCTCTCTCTCTCTCTCCCCCCCCTCTCTCTTTTCATCCCCATCTCCCTCTGTCTCTATTTATATATATTTTCGTACACCATTACCTTCATAAATGTTCCTATTACCATTGTTTTGCTTTTTTTGTTTTGTTTTTTTTAGACTAAAAAGGAATCGGTGCATAAGCACACCGATTATCTTTTTTTATTCTTCCTCAAAATCATCAACCTAAACCTTCTCAATATCTCTCTTTCCTCCTTTCCTCTCTCACCCCCCCCCCCCACCCTTAACCCTTTCCTTTATACCTTTATTTTTTACCCTCCCTTCCCCCCCTTTTTACACCCTCCCTCCCTCCTCCTACCCCCTTCTTCCCTCCCCCCTTACACCTCCTCTCACCTCCCTCCCTTAACCCTTTCCTTTACACCTTATTTTTACTCTCCTTTCTACCCCCCCTTTTCACACCCTCCCTCCCTCCCTTCCTCCCTCCCCCCTTAACCTTTTCCTTTACACCTTATTTTTACCCTCCCTTCTACCCCCCCTTTTCACACCCTCCCTCCCTCCCCCCTTCCCCTCCCTTACCTGCGTCCTTTTGCTGCGACTTCTCGGTGGGCGGTGGGGGGGCCGGGGCCTTCTGGGTGGGGGGTGGGGGGATGGGTTTGTGAATTTCATCTTGGTATTTTTTGCGGATGATCCAGCCTCGTGTGTACCTGTGGGGGGGGGGGGGGGGGGGGATGGGTTGATTAGAAGGATATATGATTTAGATTTTGTTAAAAAAATATATGTCTGTTTTGCTGTGTTTGTTTGTTTGTTTGTGTGTGTGTGCGTGTGTGTGTGCGTGTGCGTGTGCGTGTGCGTGTGCGTGTGCGTGTGCGTGTGTGTATGTCTATGTGTGTGTCCGTGTTCGTGTGTGTGTTTACGTATGCGAGTTCGCACGCACTTGTGTATGTATATATGTACGTGCGTGTATGTGCGTGAGCGTGTATATCTGTCTAGTCTTCGAACGCGTCAATAAAACAAAACCAAAATAAAAAGGGCACAAACCCCAACATAAAAACATAAAAACCTGACAAAAACACGATAAAAAAAAAGAGCGAAGACCTCTCACCTCTGGAGCGTGATGACGGAGCGCGCGAGAGCCCACTTCTGCTTCTGGTACCTGACGCGGGCCAGCCACCGCCGGACGCACGCCTGCACCTGGATCACGCGCCGGATCTGCCAGGGGGGAGGAGCTGGGCTTAGTTCCTCCGTCTATGCTTCCCTTCCTTTCTCTCCCTCCTCTTCATCCTTCTTCTCCCTCCACTCCCTCTTTCTTCTCCCTTCTCTCCCTCCTCTTCATCCTTCTCCCTCCTCCCCATCCTTCTCTCCCTCTTCCACTTCCTTCTTCTCCTCCTTCCTCCCCCTCCTTCTCTCCCTCCTCCCCCTCCTTCTTCTCCCTCCTCTTCATCCTTCTTCTCCATCCTTCCCTCCCTTCTCTCCCTCCTTCCCTCCCTTCTCTCCCTCCTTCCCTCCCTTCTCTCCCTCTTTCTCTCCCTTCTCTCCCTCCTTCCCTCCCTTATCTCCCTCTTTCCCTCCCTTCTCTCCCTCCTTCCCTCCCTTCTCTCCCTCTTTCCCTCCCTTCTCTCCCTCCTTCCCTCCCTTCTCTCCCTCCTCCCCTCCTTTTCTCCCTCCTCCCCCTCCTTCTCTCTCTCCACTCCATCCTTCTCTCCCTCCTCCCTCCTCCCCTCTCCCCTCACCTCCCATCTCTCTTTCCTACCCTCGCACCCACTTTTTCCTCTTCCCCACTCTCTCTCCTTCCTTTCCTCTCTCCCACCTTCCACCCTCTCCTCTCACCTTCCCCTCACCTCCCTTTCCTCCCTCCCTCTCTCCCTTCCCTCCCGTCCTTCTCCCCTTCCCTCCCACCCTCCCCTTCCCTCCCATCCTCCCCTTCCCTCCCGCCCTCCTCCCCACCCCTTCCCACCCTCCCCTTCCCTTCCTCCCTCCCACCCTCCCCTTCCCTCCCTCCCACCCTCCCTCTTTCCCCCTCTCCCTCCCACCCTCCCCTTCCCTCCCTCCCTCCTCCCTTCCCTCACCTCCCCTTCTCCCCTTCCTTCCCTCCCACCTTCCCTTTCTCCCTTTCTCCCCTTCCTTCCCTCCCACCTTCCCTTTCTCCCTTTCTCCCCTTCCCTCCCTCCCACCCTCCCTCCTTTCCCCTCTCCCTCCTCCCTTCCCTCACCTCTCACCCTCCCCTTCTCCCCTTCTCACCCACCCTCCCCTTCTCCCCTACCCTCCCGCCCTCCTTCCTCCCCGACCCCTTCCTCACTCACCTGCTTCTCATACATCTTGGCCAAGTACTCCACGTGGTAGTACTTGAGAAACACCTTCGTCTTGCCGATCGCCCAGCCGTCCATCTTGAGGCGGATGAGGAGGAGGCGGCAGTTCTCCTTCGAGGCTGTCACGCGCTCGTCGAAGTTGAAGGCCAGGAAGCAGTATCTGTGGAAGCGGGATTTTCGGACTTAGTCGTGATGTTGATTTATTTATATATATATATATATATATATATATATATATATTTTTTTTTTTTTTTTTTTTTTTTTGAGGGGGGGGGAGGGGTTGTGTTTAAGAGGGATTTTCGGGCCTAGTCGTGGTGTTTATTATTATCATTATTTTTATTTATTTATTTATTCATTTATTTATTTATTATTATTATTATTTTTTTGAGGGGGGGGGGTCGTGTTCAAGCGGGATTTTCGGGGTTATTTTATTTATTTATTTATTTATTATTATTTTATTTATTTATTTTTTTTTTTTTTTGGGGGGGGGTCGTGTTTAAGCTGGATTTTCTGGCTTATTCGTGGTATTATTATTTTTTTTTTTGGATCGTGTTAGTTGCCGTTATTTATTTGTATTGGTTGTTATTGTTGTTATTATTGCCATATTCATCAACACATTTAATATCATTATTAGCATAATTATGATTATTATCATCTTGATCACCATCTTTATCATCGTCATCATTATCACAATCTTATTTTTATCATTTTATTCTTCTTTATTATAATTGCTAGTCTTGGTATTATCATTATAATTGCGTTACCAGTGACCCCATTATTATCATCACTATTCCATTATTACCATTATCATCACTATTACTCATTATGTATATTACATGACTTAGTATGAATAAATAGTTATCATTATTATTATTCATATATACTATACATATATATATATATATTATATATTATATATTCATATTGATCTATTATTCCATCTCTCTCTAAAGGACATAAAATAAAATCATAACAATCTCAAACACAATAACAACTATAACTGCAAAAATCCAAGCTACAACAGCATCAATCACAACACTTCCCTATACAACAACTACTTTATAACAGCTACAACTTTATACCAACTACAACTTTATAACAACTACAACTTCAACTGCTTTATACCAACAACAACTTTATACCAACAACTACAACAACTGCTTTTTAACAAGAGCTACAACTACTTTATACCAACAACCACAACTACCTTACAACAATAACAACACTACCCTTAACTACAACTACAACAACACCACCACCCACCTGCGCAGGAACTCGGCGAAGGGAATGCGATGCGAGTAGCCGTGCTGCCGGATCCTGACGGTCTCCATCACGCCCGCGTAACGCAGCTGACGTTGTACCTGGAGGAGCAAGAGAAGGAGGAGGAGGAGGAGGAGGAGGAGGAGGAGGAGGAGGAGGAGGAGGAGGAGGAGAAGGAGAAGGAGAAGGAGAAGGAGAAGGAGAAGGAGAAGGAGAAGGAGAAGGAGAAGGAGAAGGAGAAGGAGAAGGAGAAGGAGAAGGAGAAGGAGAAGGAGAAGGAGAAGGAGAAGGAGAAGGAGGAGGAGGAGGAGGAGGAGGAGGAGGAGGAGGAGGAGGGCGGGGGCGGGGTGGGGGGGGGTGTCAGGAGGTGGTGATTACTGCTGATGTTTTGGTGTGATTTATGTGTATGTTGAGTGGGTATATATAGGCGATGATGATGATTGAATGTATGAATAGGAGGAATGTTATTTGTGTGAATGTAAATATACATATATATCGATACAAACTCTTACTCTCTCACTCACTCTCTCCTCTTTCTTTCTTTCTTTCTTTCTTTCTTTCTTTCTTTCTTTCTTTCTCTCTCTCTCTCTCTCTTTATCTCTTTATCTCTCATTCACTCACTCACTCACTCACTCACTCACTCACTCACTCACTCACTCTCTCTCTCACACACACACACACACACACACACACACACACACACACACACACACACACACACACACACACACACACACACACACTCTCTCTCTCTCTCTCTTTCTCACTCTTACAAATTTCTTCTCTCATTCTCTCACCCACTTATCCCTCCCTCCCCCCCTCCCCTCCCCTCGAAACTTACCTTCTTGCTATCAAACTTATTCGGAAGCTTCTCGTCGTTGGGCTTGATGCACCTGACGAAGTGCGGCGTCCCGTTCACCATCTTCTGCAGGAGATCCATGAGCGAGTACCTGAAGTAGGTGGCCACTGTCTGCTGCGCCTTCGTCTGCGAGGCGAGGCCGCGGCTGTCGTACTGTGTCTGGAGAGAGAGTGATATGAGTTATATAAAAAAAATATTTTATATTAGTGTTTTTGACTACAGGTTTGGAAATTGCAATTCATTATCTTTTCCTCTTAATAAAAAAACACTTGTGTTTAATTAGGCATTATCATTTTAATTAACTAGCACTTCAACAACTGCCAATAACCATTCTCTAATTCTAAACATTAAACATGACCCTTTCAAAGAACTCACTCTGGAGAAAAATGCAAATTAACCAGCATTTTCATAATAAAACGTATTCTTTTAACTAACAACCATTTTCATTTCCAATCGTGCCCTTTTATCATTTTAATTAACCCACACAATTACCAAGCAACATGCTCTAAGTTCTAACACTAATCAAGTAAATATTATTATTAAAATAGTATTAAAAGTAACTATTAAAAGTAATTATTATAATTAAAAATTATAAGCATTATCACTTCTAAACAAAACCCATTTAGAGTACTCACTTTGCCTGGCCTGTCACATGACCCTTCACACTACACTAAAAAACTAATGTACCCTTTTACACTTGAAAAATGGTTAGCATTTTTCATCATTAATCCTATCCTCTTCACCTGCTAGAAAAAACATCAGTAATAAACAAAGCCCATTTAAAAGGACTCAATTAAGTGCTTCCCTCGCCTGGCACATGACCCTTCAGTAGACTCACACAAAAAAAAAAAACTAATAAACCATTTTACACCAACTCCTGCTTCAAAAAATGGTTAGCATTTCTCATCATTAATCCTATCCTATTCACCTGCTAGAAAAAATATTAGTAATTATTAAAATTATTATTATCAAAATTATTATTATTATTAGAACTATTATTATTTAAAAAGTATTCAAACTAATTATCAAAAGTATCAAAACTAATTATCAAAAGTATCAAAACTAATCATAAAAAGTATCAAAACTAATTATCAAAAGTATTAAAACTAATCATAAAAAGTATCATAACTAATCATTATCATCAAAAATCCTTAGCATTATCCTCAATAACCAAAAAAAAACACTTAAAAGGACTCACTTTGGTGCTGCCATGGCGGGACTTGGGCCTGTCGCTTATGGTGCCGCGGGGGGAGGCGCGGGGCGTGGCGTAGTACAGGTTGCCCGTCTTGGTCAGCGGGCACTGGAACAGGAATCTGGAATGGGAATGAGGGGGAGGGTGGTGGGTATAGTGGGGGGGGATGGGAATGAGGGTGAGGGTGGTTGGTATAGTGTGGACGGGGGAAGGGGGGGAGGGGGAGGGTGAGGGTGGTTGGTATAGTGTGGAGGGGGGAAGGGGGGAAGGGGAAGGGGGAGGGTGAGGATGGTTGGTATAGTGTAGAGGGAGGAAAGGGGGGGTAGGGGAGGGGGAGGGGGAGGGGTTGTGGTGATATTACGTTCTATTTCTTTTCTTTTCTTTTATTTGTATTATTGTTTTACTTTCATAAATAATTAAACAAATAAATAAATTGATAAATAAATAAATAAATAAATAAATAAATAGATAGATAAATAAATAAATCAAACTAAAAAAAAAAAAAAACGACCCAAAAAGCGAACAAATCAATCACAAACACGTACCTTATAACATCATGAGCGCTCTGTCTGAACAACTGAATCACTTCGGTGGGCAGGAAGTTCTTATTCTTCTCCAGGAACTTGTCGGAGTTGTAGGAGACTTTCCCGGCGAAGTGGCGCACGGTGAAGTCGAGGCTCTGGGCTTTGGGCTTCACGTAGAACTGAGATTTGATGTTGCTGTGGAATTTGTCTGTGGGAGGGAGGGAGGGAAGGATGGGAAGGAGGGGGGGTGGGAAGGAGGGAAGGGAGGGAAGGGAGGGAAAGTGGGTGGGAGGGAGGGGGGTGGGAGGGAGGGAGGGAAGGAGGGGGGTGGGAAGGAGGGAGGGAGGGTGGGTGGGTGGGAAGGAGGGAGGGGAGGGAGGGGAGGGAGGGGAAGGA
>NC_061834.1:36496980-36504480 GCF_019202785.1 Penaeus chinensis | reverse complement strand
CAGCATATATATACACATAAATATATATATACACAAAATTGTATAAAATATATACACACGTACACATATTACATGCTTACGTCCATACATACATCATACATATATACCTGTATACTTACATACTATACATAAATACACTCTAGCCTACTTTGAGACTTCTGCAAGCTCCACTCTAAAAATAAAACTAATCTAATATCTCTAAATGGTTCTGAACTAGATTTCCTTTACAGTGATTTTCTGAGGAAATGTGTCCAACACCCAAAAAAAAGCTAAATTGCTTCTACAGGCCACATACACTAAGGACAAAAATTGCTTACACATCTAATAGCGGTCAGGTCACCTGGTGGACTGACTCGAGACAACCTTGGATAATAATTCGCAGTTTCCTGGTAAGGGAGTGGGGGGGGTGTGGGGGGGTGTGGAGGAAGATATAAACGTGTTACGAACATGTCTGAGAGGTGATGGTGACAATCACGGTTTAGATAATACTTTTTAAATGATGTTTTGATCAGTGATTTCTGATTAGGATAATAATGAGAGGAAATGAATGTGCTTGAGACAAGATATGAACGTGTTACGAACATGTTTGAGAGGTGAGGGTGACAATCATGGTTTAGATAATACTTTTTAAATGATGTTTTGATCATGGAGTGACTTCTGATTAGGATAACAATGAGAGAAAATGAATGTGCTTGAGACACACTTGGCGAGCGAGGCTGCGAGAAAGCCAATATCGCTAAAAATGAACAAAAAAACAAACAAAAAACAACTGTTTTCCTTCTATGCTTCTTTAGTATATCCACGGACACGAGAGTATTTATCTTACACTCATACCCTCGCTTGAAATCATGCATTTGATGTAATTGATTTACTTAGTTGACATTTTTTGGGGCTCATCACCTAATCTTTCATGCAGAAAATACATTTACATTTGAAAGGGTCGGCAGGTAATGTGAGAGCCATTTCTGACGTGTGTTTTAATGACCTTCAATTAGCGAATTTATTATTTCTTATGATATGGGGTGTCAGCCATATTGTATGTACGTAACGTGTGTGTATGAGGGAGAGGGCGTATGTACGTGCGTGCGTGGCTGGGTGGAGGTGCATGTGTGCGTACGTGAGTGGATGCGTATGCGTATATGATATGGGGTGTCAGCCATAGTGTATGTACGTAACGTGTGTGTATGAGGGAGAGGGTGTAGGTACGTGCGTGCGTGGGTGGGTGGGGGTGCGTGTGTGCGTACGTGAGTTGGTACGTACGTGGATGCGTATGCGTATATGATATGGGATGTCAGCCATATTGTATGTACGTAACGTGTGTGTATAAGGGAGAGGGTGTACGTACGTGAGTGCGTGCGTGTGTGGGTGCATCCGTGCGGACGAAGGATCTAGGTGAACAAGTTATAAACAAAACCGCGAAGAAAAGGACAGGAAATCGATTACGCCGGAAGCCTTTTCGCTCTCCTGCTTCATCTCTCGGTGAAGCGATGAAGCGAGAAAACCAGATCGTGCGCTTCCTGTTCGTTCCTTCGGTTTGTTTATACTGCGTGCGTACTTTCGCGTAAAGCCCACGTGAGTGCGTGCTCGTGTGGTTGCTTGCATGCTTGCGTGCAAGCCTTCGTGTAAAGCCTGCATTAATTCGTTCCTATGTGCTTGCTTGCGTGCATGCCATAGTGTAAAGCCCAGGTGAATACGTGCTCATGTGGTTGCCTGAGTGCTTGCGTGAATGACAGAGGCCAAAACATGCAAGAAATCTGGCTACTTACTTCGCCTGGTGAACCACCCTCGACTGCTCCAGGAGGTAAACGGAAATCTTGGCTCCCGTGACTTTGCCGAGGCGCGTGTACGTCAGCTCCAGGTATTTGCCGAACCTCGAGGAATTGTCATTAATTCCCGTCTTGGCGTTCCCGAAGGCTTCCATGATGGGGTTTACTAACAGGATCTTGTCTTCGAGGTTTCTGTTGGGTGCCTGTGTGGATGGAGGGGGGAGGGGGAAAGAGGGGGAGAGGGAGAAAATATTGGGTTAGAGAGCGAAGAGAGATAAAGGGAAGGGGGTTAATGTAACAAGGATATAGATGGTCTTTTGTTTCATGGGAGATTCGTGCGCTCAACATGCTTTGGTTTGGATTAATGAGGAGAAAAAGAGAGAGGAAAGATTCGGTGCATCGTGAATATATTGACGAATGAAAGAGGAAGGAAGTGAATGATTATAACCCAAGGTCTTTCCGTATTATCTTATCTTCATATTTAATCAACCTCGTTCAACTCTCTCTCTCTCTCTCTCTCTCTCTCTCTCTCTCTCTCTCTCTCTCTCTCTCTCTCTCTCTCTCTCTCTCTCTCTCTCTCTCTATCCCTCCTTCCCTCCCCCCTTATCCCCTTTCCCTCTTTCCTCTCTCTCTCTCTCTCTCTCTTTCTCTCTCTCTCTCTCTCTCTCTCTCTCTCTCTCTCTCTCTCTCTCTCTCTCTCTCTCTCTATCTATCCCTCCTTCCCTCCCCCCTTATCCCCTTTCCCTCTTTCCTCTCTCTCTCTCTCTCTCCCCTTATCCCATTATCCCCTTATCCCCTTTCCCCCTTTCCCCCTTTCCCCTCTCTCTCTCTCTCTCAACAACAAAAGTCCCCCCCCTCTCCTCAGCCCCCACCTTGCCGAGCGTGACCAGCTGTTTGAGCAGGAAATTAGCGCTCTCCGTCTTCCCGGCTCCCGACTCCCCCGATATAACGATGCACTGCTGTTGCTTCTGATGCAGCATCGTGTGGTAGCTGTTGTCTGCCATGGCGTAGATGTGAGGAGGGTTCTCGCTCTTGCCCATACCGCGGTGCATTCGAGATTCCTGTTAGGGGTTATAAAAAGTGGTATTAAAGGGGTTGTAAGGGTTTTGTGTGTGTGTGTTTGTGTGTGTTTGTGTGTTTGTGTGTTTGTGTGTGTGTGTGTGTGTGTGTGTGTGTGTGCGTGTGTGTGTGTGTGTGTGTGTGTGTATGTGTGAGAGAAGGGGTTATACAGGGTGGTGTGTGGTGGTTGCATATATTTGAATGTCAGTCTGTTTGTCTGTCTGTCTGTTGTCAGTCTATCTATTTGAGTGTGTATGTGCGTCTGTCTTTTTGTATACTCCATATTAATACTTTACCAATAATGTTCATGCATTAATCAATTTTGTCTTTCGTAGATCAAACCAGCCATCTCTCAATTCATCTTACATACCTCAACCTCCCTTTATATCTATCTATCTATCTATTTATATCTATCTATCTACCTCAACTTCCCTTTATATCTATCTATCTATCTGTGTATCTATTTATATCTATCTATTTACCTCAACCCCCTTTTATATCTATCTATCTGTCTATCTATCTATTTATATATATATATATATATCTGTCTATCTATCTATTTATATATATCTATCTATCTACCTCATCCTCCCTTTATATCTATCTATCTATCTACGAATGGGAAAAAAAACAGGAATTTCTGTAATTTTAATTGTTATTCTCTTAAACGAGAGCCTGATCAAATAATGAGAAAATTATTAATAATGTGACCAGTTCATACTCAATAAAAATACTATCATATTGATAATCACACTCAAAATCCTTCCCTCTCCCTCCCCTCTACCCCCTACCCACCCACCCCACCCTTCCTTACCCCCTCACCCCCCTTCCCTCCCCTCCTACCCCTCCCACCCCTCTCTCCCCTCTCCCCTCCCTCACTCACCTTCTCTCCGTAAACCCCAATCTCCTTGAAGGGGTTGACCGCGATGAGGATGTCTCCCATGTACGTGTAAATCTGGTTGGTGTCGTAGCGCCGGTTCAGGTGGTCGACGATGATCTCCTGGTAGGGGGAGAGAGAGAGAGAGGACGGGTTGGTGAGCTGTGGTGGTGAGTTGGTGGTGATTTGGCGATTGGTGATGAGCTATGGTGATTGGTGGTGTGGTGGTGATTGGTGGTGTGGTGGTGATTGGTGATGATCTATGGTGTTGATTGGTGGCGATTGATGATGAGCTATGGTGGTGATTGGTGGTGTGGTGGTGATTGGTGATGAGCTATGGTGGTGATTGGTGGCGATTGGTGATGAGCTATGGTGGTGATTGGTGGTGATTGATGAGGTTGGCTGGCGCTGGTTTAGTGGTGATTGGTGGTGAGGAGGAGCGGTAGTGGTGGTGGTGAGGTTGTGGTGATTTCATGTTGATTGAGGAAAAGGGTCAGATGTATTGTTATTGCCGGTTAACTGGTATTAACCGTGGCTGATGGTGAGTTGGTATTAATGGTGTTTGATTGTGACTTGGCATCGGTGGCGAATGATGGTGATTTGGTTTCGAAGATTACTTGATGACTATTGCAACTCTTATATTTACTTCCTGATGATGGCTAAAGGAAAATGATCAAAATATTAGCTATCACAATGTTGATGATTTAACCGACAGTCCTTCTATAACTACCCTTTTACTTTAACACACAACACGCGACACCAGTATCACACCTTATTCATCCAATATACTAAGTCTCTCACTACTCACAACGGACTTACAGGAGCTCCCCCCCACCCTCCCACGTACCTCCTCCTGTCCCCCACCCACCCATCCATGACCCACCCCATCCCCTTATCCTACCTTCACCCCCACCCACCCTCCCCCCATCCACCCTCCCTTCCCCACCCCCGAGAGCTCCTCCTACAGGAACACTCCTTACCTTCTACCTCCTCCTGTCCCCCCACAACCCATCACCCTTACCCAACCCCCAACCCTAACCCTCTCCCACTCCCCCCTCCCTCAACCCACCCCCACCATACCCCTCTCCCCTCCCACAACCCACCCCAACCCCTCCCCCCTCCCACAACCCATCCCCCACCCACCCCCACCCCTCTCCCCCCTCCCCCACCCCCTACCCCTCTCCCCCTCCCACAACCCATCCCCAACCCACCCACCCTACCCTCCCACAACCCACAACCCACCCCACCCCTCTCCCCCTCCCACCTCCTCCCACCCACCCACCCACCCATCCTCCCCCTCCCACAACCCATCACCCACCCCTCCCCCACCCCCACCCCACCCTCCCACCTCCTCCCCACCCCTTCCCACACCCACCCTCCCCCCTTTCCCCACCACAACCCTACCTCCGACAGCTTCTCCATGCTGGCCAGGTCATCCATCCAAATGGGCGTCCTCTTGGTCTTCCGGTCCGCCTTCAGCGCCCCGCCCTTGATCGTGGCCTCGGGGTTCTTCTGCACCATCTGGTTCTTCGTCCTGAGGTCGTCCTGCAGCTGGGTCAGCTGGCGGCGGATCTGGGGGATTTCGGGGGGGTGGATTAGTGGATTTGTGGATGTGGGTGGATAAGTGGATTGATGGATTGGGGAAAGTGGATTCATGGATAAGGGGGGGTGGATTATTGGGTAGTGGGAAGTGGATTAGTGGATTAATGGGTAGTGGGAAGTGGATTAGTGGATTAATGGGTAGGGGGGAGTGGATTAATGGATAGTGGGTGGATAAGTGGATTGATGGATTGGGGAAAGTGGATTCATGGATAAGGGGGGGTGGATTAATGGGTAGGGAAAGTGGATTAGTGGATTAATGGAAAGGGGAGTGGATTAATGGGTAGGGAAAGTGGATTAGTGGATTAATGGAAAGGGGGGTGGATTAGTGGATTAACGGATTGGGGGAAGTGGATGGAGTTGGATAAGTGGATGGATGAGTTGGGTGGATTGGTGGATATGGGAATGGGATGGACTGGTGGATTAATTAGAATATTTAAACAAACCAATCTTCTCTTCCTTTTTATTGAAAAAAACAAGCCAATAAAAAGAGAATTTGCATTTTCACAATATAGGTATTTAACTTTAAAACACATCTATCTATCAATTTATCTATTCATCTTTCAGTGTGGTTAACTATCTATCTCCCTTTTAGTCATGAAGTATGTATATCCATCAGGCTCTTTCTACCTTCCTACCTTGAAGTATGTATATCCATATGTCTATATGTTTATCTATGTATGAATCTACCTATCTATCCATCTATCAGACAATTAGTCTTTCTCTTTCTATCTCTCTCTCTCTTTCTTTTTCTCTCTTTTCCCCTCTCTCTCTCTCTCTCTCATTCTCTCTCTCTCTCTCTCTCTCTCTCTCTCTCTCTCTCTCTCTCTCTCTCTCTCTCTCTCTCTCTCTCTCTCTCTCTCGCTCTCTCTCGCTCTCTCTCTCTTTCTACCCCTCTCTCTCTCTCTTTCTACCCCTCTCCCTCTCTTTTTATATATCTCTCTCTTTCTATCTCTCTCTCCCTTTCTATCTCTTTCTCTCTCGTTCTGCCATTCACTATCTATCTATCCATCAATCAAAATATCCTCCTTCCCTCCCTCCCTCTCTCCCTCTATCCCTCCCTCCCTCCCTCTCCCACCCACCCACCCAACACACCCACCCAACACACACACACAAACTCACCTCCTCCGGGTTATTAGGCACGCCCTTTATAAAAGGATGTAGCAGCAGTTCCTTTGGCGTCGCCCTCTGTTCGAAATCCTTCACGAGACATTCGGCCACGAAGTCATTGAACTCCGCTGACCATTCGATAGGACGCTCGACACTTGGTGGGGGATTTCTGGGTATCTGGAGAAGTTTGGGAGAAGTTTTGGAGAAAGAGATGTGGTAGGAGTGAGAAGGAAGGGAATTAGTGGATTTCTGGGTATCTGGAGAAGTCAGGTGGAGAAGTTCGAAGGAAGAAGAAAGAGATGGTGTTGAGGAAGAAGGAAAGAAAATAGTGAATTTCTCTTCGTGTGTGTGTATGTGGATAATTTTGGATACTCGAATATATGAACATGTTAGGATAATGTGTTTACGTCGGTTGGAAAAGAAAATAAAGTACGATAAAAGCAAAAGATCAAAGGTTGATTTGGATTTGAAGGCACGTTTTCTGTACCAAAAATATATAGGTAACAAGCGTGTTATCTACAAAAGAGGAGGTTGTACAGGATAATTCTTCAAAACAACCTATGAATTAAAATCAACAAAATTCACCTCGAGGAATACGAAATACTCATTACATAAGGAAATTATGCAATCTGCCCATCCCCCCCAAAAAAAATTCTTTAAAAACCACTCGAAGAAAACCCTTTAAAAACCACTTGAAGACCTTCTTTAAAAAAACACTCGAAGAAAACCATTTAAAAACCACTTGAAGAACTTTTTAAAAATCCACCTAAAAATAAATAAAAAACACTTTCACGTCGACTTTAATCAGCCAAACCCCACTTCCAAGTCCCCCTTCGCAGTCCGCCACTGACCTGGAACAGCGCCCTCATGGGGTGGACGTCAGAAAGCGGCGGTTCTCCGTCGGCGAGCTCGATGGCGGTGATGCCCAGGGACCAGACATCGCAACGGACGTCATAGCTATAGTCCAGCTGCTGCTCACACGCGATGACCTGGTTGAGGGGGGGGAGGAGGAGGAGGCGTTAAGGTGTGGTTGAGTTTGATAGTTTATTTTGGGGGTTGTGGGGGGTGCGTTACGGGTGTGGGTAGGAA
>NC_061834.1:36486980-36494480 GCF_019202785.1 Penaeus chinensis | reverse complement strand
TACATAATTTGGGACTGATGGTATATGGGTGATATACTCTTTGATAATAATCTTATTATTATTATTATTATTATTTATTTTTTTTTTTTGCTGTTTTTCTCCTGTTTTTTTCTTCATTTCAGCATCGTCTTTTTTCTTATTTATATTTCTTACTGGTGAAACACTTATACTTGCACAGACACACATGCACCGATGCGCTTGTGTGTATATATGTGTGTGTGAGCGCGCGCACACACAGACACATACACACATATGGCTATGTATGTGTACTGTATGTGTCTGTGCATGCACCACACACACACAAAAAAAAAAAAAAAAAAAAAAAAAAACACACACACACAATAACTGTGCTAATTCTCTCTCAAAAGAAGATGATGAAGGAAAAAAACAACACATTTCCGACCGGTTTCCCTCCCTCCCCCCTGCCCCTCCTTCCTCCTCCTAGACCTTATACAGCTTGCTAATCTCACGAGAAGCACTTACATCAATGGTTTCCTTGAGAATGTAACCAAGCTGCTGTTCCGTCAGTCTCTGGCCTCGTCTTATGAGTGCTTGAACAAGGTCTGTCACTGAACCTCGGGGACAAAGCTGGAAGAAGAATTATTAACATGATGACTGTAATAAGACTTTTATTGCTGTTGATAAGAATGATATTAATAGGGCCGAGCTTGAAGGGAAATTAATATGATTATGTTAGGTCTTTCATTGCTGTTGATAGTGATAGTGATACTGATAGGACAAAGCCGCAAGGAGAATTAACAGGGAATTTACTGCTGTTGATAATAGTTAATGGTTGATGGTTAGAACAAGTAATTGTGCTAGGCTTGATGTTGATAATGATACTGATAATGGTAATGATAGGACAAAGCTGGGAGGTGAATTAACATGAGCATATTGCGAGTTTTATTGCTGTTGATAATATTGATGATAATAATGATAATGATAGGACAAAGCTGGAAGGTAAATTAATATGCCGATTGTATTAGCAGCATATCTATATCTACATTCATATCTATATGTATAAATGTTTAGCAGGAAGGAAAACTCAAACATGATCATATTAGTTTTACCGCTGTTGATAATAGTGATAGCGCAGTGTCAAAAATAATAAGATAATTCTACTACAAAGCTGGAAAGAGAATTATTCATGAAAATATTTGAAATTATATTGGTGTTGATAATAAATATAATGACTATGGTATGACTTTTACCCTTGTTGATAATAATGATAGTGCAATGCCATTGGTAATAATGGTATAATAATGAAAATAGTAGCAGTGGGTCAAGCTTTAGAGATAATGACGATAATAAAAGTAATGAAAGCTAGCAAATAATAACGATATTGACGATAAAATCATAGATATAATAATAATGATAACAATAACAACAACGATGAAAATAATTATGATGATAACTATAATAATAGTGATAATAATAATAATAATAATAATAATAATAATAATAATAATAATAGATAATAATAATGATAATAATAATAATAATAATGATAATTAATAATAATAATGACAGTAATGATAATAATGCTGATAATAATAATAATAATAATAATAATAATGATAATAATAATAACGATAATGATAATGATAATTATGATAATAACAATAACAACAACCATACTAACAATAATATTAACAATAATAATAATCTCAAATACAGCTAGAAACAGGAAGTGATTTCCATGACTGTTACTGCCACGTCAGGGTGACACAATAATACCATGACTTCACTAACCACTAATTTTCTCTAGTAAGTTATATCTAACTGTTGCTTTTCACTGGAAGATAATTTTGCCAATGCGAGTTTTACGAAGAGAAACCTGTCTTACAAATTGTTAGGCAAATACGCTGATCACAGAGCAATTTTTCCCTTTTATCTCTAACTTCCTGACTTGCTATGATCGAAATTGATTTGATTTTTATCACTATAAATATATTTTTTTAACTGGGTATTATAAAGTTATTGTTTGAATATTTCATAACTCTTAACAGTGTTTACTTTTTTTCTTCTTCTTTTGTGTTCTACTATTTTAACGAATACAACTTTTCCATTTTGTTCAGTTTCTCCTAAACCACAAGGTATAATCTTGATATATACTTCTTGCAAGGTTAAACATCTAACACAGAAAAAACAAACTTTGCACTGCAATTTACTTATCATTTCCTTTAGCAAAGACCTTGTGCATTAGGAACTTTTTTTTTCAATCTCTCTCTGTGGTATTTCGAAATACAATAAACATTTACAAACTTTTTCACACACTCCGTCAACCTTACTTTCAGAACGTTTATATATACACCTCTATCACAACCATTACAAGTGTATTTCTCCTAATTTTGTCATGTTTATTTTGCAACAAACTCCATGCTTGTATTTCCACAACAACCAACCTCTCTATTGCAAAAAAAAAAAAAAGATAAATAATAATAATAAATGAATAAATAAAACAAAAAATAAAATGAAATAATAATAATAATAATAATAAATAAATAAATACAAAAAAGGGTATTTTACATTTCCTTCTGTCTCAAATGTCCTTCAATATTGCTCAACTCTCACTCTCAACTAAACGCACTTTTGCCTATATTTGCAACTTTCCCCAAACCGCAAAATAAACCCATTTCTACCACTGAATAAAACCCGATGGATCGCCTTAAAAAAAAAAAAACTTTTCTACACTATATGATGAATGACAGGATAGCATAATGGCTAGCAGTTCAAGTATAGTTCTCCAGCTCTTTGTATCGTGCGAATTACTAGGTATCACTGCCTTCATAAGACCAGTAAATATATGATAAAAGTTTGATCTAAAATTCATTGAAGCGTTAAAAAAAAAAAAAAAGAGAGAAATTGTATATTGAACTAAGAACCTCAATTCTTACATTTCTCACCATGAACTTTGCTCCTAAAATCATAAGTAGGCAAAAAAAGACAAAGTGTAATAAGATGGGTGACAGATTATTAAAGCTTAGTAAAATAAATGATGAAAATGAAACAAAACGATTGTAATAAGCTAATAAAAACGTTCTCAAATTATAAACAAGAAAGAAAGAAATGACAAACAAACAAAAACACTTCCTCACTCCATGACAATAAATAGATAAATAAAAAAAAGAAAAAAAAATGAGAGTACACATATATTAATAATACTAATACTAATACTAATAATAATGAAGAAAAAAATAAGAATGAAGAAAAAAACACGTCCTAACCTTAAACAAAATAAAAATAGATAAAATAAAATAAAAAATAAGATAAATAAACAAATATATAGATAAATAAGATAATGACAATAAAAATATATAGATAAATAAGATAATGACAATAAAAATAAACCAATAAAAAAAAACCCAGACCCAGTCGTCCTCGAACAAGAGCTCGTCCTCACCTCCATGACGATCCACGCCTGGTCCTCCTCCTGCTTGTTGCCGCGCTTGAGGAAGATCCCGTGGAAGGCCGGCAGGTTCGGGTGGAGGCTGAGGTCGCGGAGGATCAGGAACTCCTCCTCGATCTCCTCAAGGTTCTCCCCGATGTTCTCCATGATCTTGATGCCGACCATGCCGCCTGGAGGGACAGTGAGGCGATGGTTGGAGGGGGAAGGCTCTCCGTTGTGGGGGAAAGGGTGGAGTGGGGGGAGGAAGGGGAGGGCGGTAGGCGCTTGGGGGGAGTGATTATCTTTTGTCGGAAGGTAATTTTTTTTTCTTGGCATTGGTTGAGGGCAGTTTTTTTGTGTATTATTATTATTTTTTTTTTTTGCTCCACTTTTTTAACCTTTCTTTACTGTATTTTTTTTTTTTTTTTTTTTTGGCTAGTCTTTTTGTTTTAGAAGAATCTGATGAAAAGAACTTAATTACAGAAAGAAACAGCAAAGTGAGTTACCGTAGAAAACATGGATCGTTTTTTTTACATTCTTAAATTTTTTTCTTTTGCATATAATCATTTAAAAATTATGAAATAAATATATGATAAATGATAGAAAAAAGAGCCGAAGCTACTAAATTTTATCATGAATTCCAATAATTAATAATTTTCAATAGTTTCAAGAAACGTTTAAGGGGATTATTACTTAATTTCCGATAAATATTAATAAATATTTTGACGAAAGATATAAACGTTTTTTTTTTCTTTAAGGTAAACTACAGTAGAACGAACGGATACAATAAATACAAAACAATAAATACAATAAACCGAGAAAATCAACGAAGGAGAAGAACATCAGTGATAAAAATACCAATAAAAAGAGGAATAGAATAGAAGGATAAATGAAAGAAAAAGAAAGAAAGAAGAAACGTAACTTGCATAGAAAAAAAATGAATAACGAGCAGTTGCCTCAAAAAAGGTTAATTAAAAAGAATCAGAAAGAATAAGAAACATAAAAAGAAAAAGAAAAAAAAAAGAAAAAAAAAAGAAGCAAGCAAGCAAGAAAGAAAGAAGAAGAAAAGAAAGATAACTGTAAAACCAAGGAAGAGAACACATATTACAATAATCAAATGTATAAATAAACAAACACATAAATGAATTAATAAAATTTAAATAAACAAACAAACAAATGGATAAATAAAATATAAATAAACAAATAAAAGAAGGAGAAAAGAAGAAAGTGAATGACGATGTTGAGAGGACGGAGAAGAAACAAGGGTTAGAGCTGAAGAAGAAGAAACTGAATAAGAAACAGAGTAAAAGAGCAGAGTAAAAATAACAAAAAAAAAAACAAACAAAAAAACAGAAGAGTAAAAGAAGAAGAACAAGAAGAGAGAAGAAAATATATATTTATACATATACATATATATATATGTATATATACTTATAAACTAGAAGAATAAAATTGATATACAACAGATACAAAAAGTGCAGAAAAAAAAAAAAAAAATCCATAACCTGAAAAAAAGTTCTTTATCCGTTAATATATATATATATATTTATTTTCTTTATAAGAACTTTTTTATTGATTTACTTTTTTTAACGTTTTGAATATTCCTAATATACTAATCCCACAATGTAATCGACGCTAATGACGCGGCGGATCTTTTGAAATGAGGAATTAATCTTTATCTGTCTCATGTTTTAAATAATCGGTTGATATTTCCCCGTTTCATTTTTGAATAATTAATTATTTTTTAGGCGTCACATATTTTATATAATTAATCCTTACCCGTCACATGTCTTCCATGATTAAGACGTCACAAATTTTAAATAATCGTTACCCGTCTCATATTTTAAATAATCAACCTTTATCCGTCGCATATTTTGAATAATTAACCTTTACCCGCCTCCTGTTATGAATAATTAATCTTTACCCGTCTCATGTTTCAAATAATTAATCATTACCGTCTCATATTTTAAGTGATCAGTCTTTACCCGTTTTTAAAGAATCATCTTTATTGTTCTCATATTTCAAATAATCAATCTTTACCCGTCTCATATTTTAAATAATCAATCTTTACCCGTCTCCTGTTTAAAAAAAATCATCTTTATCCGTCTCATATTTCAAATAACCAATCTTTACCCGTCTCTTGTTAAAAAGAAAAAATATATAAATAAATAAACATCTTTACCCGTCTCATATTTTAAATAATCAGTCTTTACCCGTCTCTTGTTTTTAAAAAATCATCTTTACCCGTCTCCTATTTCAAATAACCAATTTTTACCCGTCACATATTTCAAATAATCAGTCTTTACCCGTCACATATTTCAAATAATCAGTCTTTACCCGTCACATATTTCAAATAATCAGTCTTTACCCGTCACATATTTCAAATAATCAGTCTTTACCCGTCACATATTTCAAATAATCAGTCTTTACCCGTGAAATATTTCAAATAATTAATCTTTACCCGTCGCATATTTAAAATCATCAATCTTTACCCGTCACATATTTAAAATAACCAATCTTTACCCTCTCATATTTTAAATAATCAATCTTTACCCGTCACATATTTCAAATAATCAGTCTTTACCCGTCACATATTTCAAATAACCAATCTTTACCCGTGTCATATTTTAAATAATCAATTTTTACCCGTCACATATTTTAAATAATTAATCTTTAACCGTCACATATTTAAAATCATTAATCTGTACCCGTCTCATGGTCCTTGGCAGCGAAGACCTCGCCATACGTGCCCTCGCCGATGACCTCTAGGAGTTCGTAGCGCGTGTTGGGGTCAGGCAGGTTGTCGAAGTCGATGTGCTGGCTCATGCCCATGTACGACATCTTGGCAGGTGGTGGGGTATCTGTGGGGGGGAAGAGGAGGAGGGAAAAAAAGAGAATTGTGTTTAGTTTTGATGCGAGAAGTTGGATATTTGTGGGGTGGGGGATGGGGGGGAGAGATGATTTTGTTTAGTTTGGGAAATGACACGTGGGGAATCTGTGTGGGAAAGGAGGGAGAGGGAGGGAGAGAGAGAGAGAGAGAGAGAGAGAGAGTGAGAGAGAGAGAGAGAGAGAGGGAGCGAGAAGGTATTTTGTTTAGTTTTGACGAGAGAAGGGGGAAATCTGGGGGGAGGGGGGAGGGATTTATATGGGAAGAGATATTATTATTTTATTTAGGAAATTCTAAAAGAGAAGAGAAGATTCTAGTCAATTTCACCGCAACGAGTAAGGAATTTGAAAATTAAAAGAGAGTTTAATTTTATCTCATTTGACAAGTTTATTGAAACCAGTGCTTCAATCAATCATTGGCAAGGGGGGGGGGGGAGTATCAAGATAGATTCCTTATTTGCCGATCCTAAACCTGGATTAGGAAGGGCATCCGGCTGTAGACAAGTCATGTGGGGATTAAGGATAAAAATAAAAAGAGTTATTAGTAAGGCATGACCCTAATTAACGAAGATAAAGCCAGGGGGAGAAGATTGAAACAAAGCGTAAAAAAAAAAAAAAAATATGTACATACCATTAAAGATAAATAAACTAGAAAATTTATAAAATAATAGCAATATTGACGTAATCTAACCTCACTCTGTGCAAACTCTCATAACATCACGTATAGAAAAGAAGTTTTAATGTCCGGACTACGTATGACTATTTCTAACCATAAAAAGGTGACAGGTAAAAAAAAACAACAAAAAAAGAGAAAAGAAAAAGAGATAAATAAGAAATAAAAAAATGAGAATAAAAAGTGGCCGGTAAAGTAGTCATTAGTGAATAAATTGAGGTGAAGTTTATTTTGAGAGAGAAATTTCAGGTTGGAGAAGACGTTTGGTTCAATGCTAATGGGTAGGTTACTGTGAAGGTTGTCTATTATATAGCTTGAGAAAATCTTTGATGAAAAAGAGAGAGAGAGAGAGAGAGACACAGAGACAGAGACAGAGACAGAGACAGACAGAGAGAGAGAGAGAGATAGAGATAGAGACAGAGACAGAGACAGAGACAGAGATAGAGATAGAGATAGAGATAGAGGTAGAGATAGAGGTAGAGGTAGAGGTAGAGGTAGAGGTAGAGGTAGAGATAGAGACAGAAAGAGACAGAAAGAGACAGAAAGAGACAGA
>NC_061834.1:36474480-36481980 GCF_019202785.1 Penaeus chinensis | reverse complement strand
CCTCCTTTCCTAGTTCTCTCCCTCCTTACTCCCTTCCCCCCCTCCCCATCTTCCTCTCCTCCTTCCTCCTCGCTCCCTCTTCCTCCTTCCTCTCCCTCCTTAAACCAATTCTCTCCCCTCCCCCTCCCCTCTTTACGAAAAAAAGACAAAAATGTTTACCTTTCTCTCGTCTATAACAAGCCAATTACCCCAACCTCTAAACTACCCTTTGTTTTCTCTAACGACTCTTCAAGAAGCGAGATCACTGTACTCTCTCGCGCTCATTCACGCTCAATATTCGCTTTCTCTCCCTACGTGCTTCCTATCTCCTTAAAAGAAAAAAAAGTGTTTTTGTATCATCCATTATCTCGAGTTTCCAAAAGTAATTGGCTATTATATCCAGTACTATTATTATTTGTTTTGAAATAAAATGAAGAGGAAGGGGATGGAAGAGGCTAATATTCTTTTTTTTTTACATGCTTCCTCCCCTCAAAAAAGGTCTTTTATTGTTCATTATCTCTGCTTTCCGAAGTAATCGGCTATTATCATCATCAGTACTATTATTACAATTTTAAAAGTGAAACGAAGAGGAAGAAAGAGACAGAGGATACCATTGTTTTTATTATTATTTTACTATTATTATTATTATTATTATTATTATTATTATTATTATTATTATTATTATTATTATTATTATTATTATTATCATCATTATTATCAATTTTTTTTTTTGTCTGATATTCCTCGTTCGTGTTTCTTAAAAGCGTGTTTATCAGTCTATACCAGAGACGCTTTTTTTTAAGCTAGGTGTTAATAAAGAAATACCAATTTGATTTCAACTTCGATGAGGATTTCAAACGATCCCCCACAGACAGATATAAATACGTAACGACAGCAATAATATTAACAATGATGATGACAATAAGGAGGTAATGATAATGATAATGAATATTAACCCCTGTAAAGTAAATATCTAGCACAATCTCTAATGAAACAAAGACGACTGCTATAAATAACTTATTAATTACAGCAACAGTAACTTATATACAAAGACAAATACTAATTCTACTAATAACTCTACTAGTAATTAATACATCCTTTTATGCAATGATAAAACCCGATGCCAAATGCCCTTTTTCGCCTCAATAATTGGGTTGTTTCATCTCTCTATATTATCATTAGAGTGATTTCTTTCATCAATCAATCCCGGGAAGGTATAATTAAAAATTCTAATTGGATAATAAATCTGGCAATATCGTCATTACTGCTTCATAATTAACGTTGGTTTTGAAATACATGTTGCATGATTATTGTTGATGTTGAAACGTGTTCTTTTCACCGTCTCTCTGTCTTTGCAACGATCGCAATTGTTATTTGCACTTTCTCCTTTTACTGATTTGCATATGGCCATTTGTCACGTTTTTTAAGAGAAAAAAATCTTTATTTCGCTTTGCATGTCGTCGGTAAGTATTGTGTTCCTGTTTTCCCATTATTTTTGTTTTGTCAAAGTTCAAATTTTAAATTTTTTTGTTGTTATTGTTATTGTTGTTGTTTTTTGCTTCGTCTCTGCCGTTTCCCTGTTCATCGTGCCTATTTATATTCTCGTTTTTTTTTTTTTTTTTTGTGGTTATCTATCACTTTCTTTTTCCATTTCTGTCTCTGTATCTCTCTACTTCTCTTTCTTTTATTTTTCGTACGTTCTCTCTCTATTTCCCTTTTTCTTTCGTGTTCTCTCTCTTTCCCTCTCTATCCCCCACTCCCTCATTCACTCTCGTTCTCTTTCTCTCTTCTCTCCCTCTCTCTCTCTCTCTCTCTCTCTCTTCGACCCGTCTCCCTCCCTCCTACCCCCTGCCTTCATAGCTCCTCTCCCTTCCCACCCCCTCTCACTTCCTCTCCCTCCCATCCTCCCCCCTCTCCCTCCCTCCTTCCTGTCACTCCACTAAAAATCACCGAAAGATTTAGCATAAAGAGAGAGAGAGAGAGAGAGAGAGAGAGAGAGAGAGAGAGAGAGAGAGAGAGAGAGAGAGAGAGAGAAGGGGGGGCGGAAGGGAGGAAGAGAGATAAGAGAAAAGAAAGAGACAAAAAGAGAGACACGAAGAGAGAGAGAGAGAGAGAGAGAGAGACATGAGAAAAGAGAGAGAGACGAAGAGAGAGAGAGAGAGGGAGAGGGAGAGGGAGAGGGAGAGGGAGAGAGAGAGAGAGAGAGAGAGAGAGAGAGAGAGAGAGAGAGAGAGAGAGAGAGAGAGAGAGAGAGAGGGAGGGAGAGAGAGAGAGAGAGAGGGAGGGAGAGAGAGAGAGAGAGTGAGAGTGAGAGAGAGAGAGCGAGAACGGGAGAGAGCGGGAGAGAGAGAGAACGAGAGAGAAAATGAGAGAGAGAGAGAGAGAGAGAGAGAGAGAGAGAGAGAGAGAGAGAGAGAGAGAGAGAGAGAGAGAGAGAGAGAGAGAGGGGGGGGGGAGAGAGGGGAGAGAGAGAAAGAAAGAGAGAGAGAGAGAGAGAGAGAGAGAGAGAGAGAGAGTGAGAGCGAGAGAGAGTGAGAGCGAGAACGAGAGAGAGAGAGATAGAGAGATAGATAGATAGATAGATAGAGAGAGAGAGAGAGAGAGAGTGTAAGTGTGAGAGCGAGAGCGAGAACGAGAGCGAGAACGAGAGAGATAGATAGATAGAGAGAGAGAGAGAGAGAGAGAGAGAGAGAGAGAGAGAGAGAGAGAGAGAGAGAGAGCGAGAGCGAGAACGAGAGAGAAAGAGAGAGAGAGATATATAATCACAAATACAATGCGAGAGCGAGAACGAGAGAGAAAGAGAGAGAGAGAGAGAGATACAATCACAAATACACAGCGAGAGCGAGAACGAGAGAGAAAGAGAGAGAGAGAGTGAGAGAGAGAGTGAGTGTGAGAGTGAGAGCGAGAACGAGAGAGAGAGAGAGAGAGAGAGAGAGAGAGAGAGAGAGAGAGAGAGAGAGAGAGAGAGAGAGAGAGAGTGAGTGAGTGTGAGAGTGAGAGTGAGAGTCAGAGCGAGAACGAGAGAGAGAGAGAGAGAGAGAGAGAGAGAGAGAGAGAGAGAGAGAGAGAGAGAGAGAGAGAGAGAGAGAGAGAGAGCGAGAGCGAGAGCGAGAACGAGAGAGAAAGAGAGAGAGAGAGAGATACAATCACAAATACAAAGCGAGAGCGAGAACGAGAGAGAAAGAGAGAGAGAGAGAGATATACAATCACAAATACAAAGCGAGAGCGAGAACGAGAGAGAAAGAGAGAGAGAGAGAGAGAGAGATACAATCACAAATACAAAGCGAGAGCGAGAACGAGAGAGAAAGAGAGAGAGAGAGAGAGAGAGAGAGAGATACAATCACAAATACAAAGCGAGAGCGAGAACGAGAGAGAAAGAGAAAGAGAGAGAGAGAGAGAGAGATATACAATCACAAATACAAAGCGAGAGCGAGAACGAGAGAGAAAGAGAGAGAGAGAGAGAGATACAATCACAAATACAAAGCGAGAGCGAGAACGAGAGAGAAAGAGAAAGAGAGAGAGAGAGAGAGAGAGAGAGAGAGATACAATCACAAATACAAAGCGAGAGCGAGAACGAGAGAGAAAGAGAGAGAGATAGAGAGAGAGATACAATCACAAATACACAGCGAGAGCGAGAACGAGAGAGAAAGAGAGAGAGAGAGAGATACAATCACAAATACAAAGCGAGAGCGAGAACGAGAGAGAAAGAGAAAGAGAGAGAGAGAGAGAGAGAGAGAGAGAGAGAGAGAGAGAGAGAGAGAGAGAGAGAGAGAGAGAGAGATACAATCACAAATACAAAGCGAGAGCGAGAACGAGAGAGAAAGAGAGAGAGAGAGAGAGAGAGATAGAATCACAAATACAAAGCGAGAGCGAGAACGAGAGAGAAAGAGAGAGAGAGAGAGAGACAATCACAAATACAAAGCGAGAGCGAGAATCCGAGCTTGAAATCTTCGAATTACTCTTTATCATTTTAAAACCACAAACGCGCTGCTTCCTACAAAACAAACAGCAGTAGTTCAGCCTCATTTCTACTCTGCATTTTGACCACCCGCGAAGCATGTTAACTTATTGAAAAATAGAAGTAGTTGAAGAAGAAAAAAGGAATGTATGTAAACACATATCTGATGCATTTTATATATATATATATATATATATATATATATATATATATATATATATATATATACTTGATATGATCCTTTGTGTGATGATGATGCTAGTGATAATAAATAATTGATTGATGATGATAATGATAATGGTAATGATGATGATGATAATAATAATAATAATGACAAATAATGATAATAACAATGAAGATAGTGATGATAATAATAACTATGATGATAATGATGATAATAATAAGAAAAGAATAATACCACAACAACAATAACAATAACAAAATGATAATAATTTGCACAATAACGCAGCTAAAATATTCAGCGTCGCCAACCAGAGCAGGAAAAGGTGAATTTTATGAGCCGCGAATTTCACAACGTGCGTGCTCTGTCGACAGTGTGTGTGTTTTTTAAGTGTTCATAAAACTTTTTTGCATTTCCTTCCGCGATCTATTTTTACGATCCCTTTGTCTCACTTTTACTAGTCTTGCGTCATTTTTATTTTTTTTTAAATCTCGCTAGCGTCATTAAACAAATATATCTTCTTTTATATTTGAAGAAAAATCACCTGCGTTATTTTTTGTTTTATTTTTGAAAATCTCTCTTGCGTACTTTTATTCAATCTCCTTAGCGTCATTTCTCTCTATTTTTTTTTTAAATCTCTCCTACGTCATTTCTTTTCTTTTTAAAAATCTCTCTGGCGTCTTATATTATTATTTAAAATCTCTTGCCTCATTTATTTTTTTAAAGCTCTCGTATCCTTTTTTTTTGGGGGGGGGGGGGGGGGTGTTTGTTATAATGGGTATTGGTATTGAAGCCGAGTTAGTATTGATAATTTTATTAACCAGTACGGTGTCAGAAATGAGTAGTTCTTAAAATTCATACATATTTTGGCAGTAATATCATGAGAGGGTAAAAAGAAGACGCTAGCACTATTAATATTCATTATTAACGGTGTTAGAGGTGAGTAGTTCTTAAAATTCATTAATATTTTGGTGATATGGAAAGGTCAGAGAATCGTGGTAGCAGTAATAATGGTATTTAAAAGACTTACATGCCGAGATCGCGTTAATAGTAGGTTTAATAGAGTGAAATATATAATTTGAATATGATGTAAAATTTAATATGATATAATATGTGATATACTATAAGAGATAGCATGAAACATCATGCAATATCGTAATATCATAAAATTTAATATAAATTATAAAATATAACATAATAATAATTACAAAATAAATAAAATAATATAATGCAAGTATCCCATACATCAGAAAAACACACAAAATTATATAGGAATAACAAGATTTTTTTTTCTTTCACAGATATCTAGAACCTAAAAAATCATATTCTTAGTCAAATGAGGAACCATAGGCGAGGCAGTAACAATATCGATTAATTATATATGGGAATTTTGGATATGTGATAATGAGATACTTTAGCTTAATTACGCCCTTTGCAGAAGATAGGAAGAAAAGTCAGGTAAAATATAACTCTTAAAGTAAAAGATTTTTTTTCAGAAAGTTAACGAAATAAGAAAAAACAAATTACCATAATTTTCTAACGATTACCATCTTAAACGAAAATAAAATGTGAATATATATGTAAAAAAAAACGTCTCTGTTAGAAATGTAAAAGAAATATCTTTAGAGTGGCATTTGTGTGTTGAAAATTAACTCAATAATTCTCAAAATAAAATGAAAAGACGAAATGTATCCTTACTATATGATATAAAGTAGAAAATACTATATAAGAAAGGGAATTATATGTTATCTATATATGAAAATAGAAAATTAATTGTCAAGAAAATTACAAATTACATTTAAAATTTCCCGCGACGTGAAAAAAACATGCGATTTCATAGACGTTCAGATTTTTAAAATCAGAAAAGGAAAACAAATCGATTCAAAAACCATACACCAATAGTTTAATAAAACTCAACATTACCCCCAAACTTAAAGAAAGAAACAAGAAAATAAAAAAAAGGGAAAAAAAGGAAAATAAAACGAGACAAATGAACCATAGGTGAGACTTCAGTTCACTTCCTGAAACTGTACTGTTCCTAATCGCATTACTCGGTAGGCTGACAGAAGTGGTGTTAATCTGTTAATCACTTTTGTGTACTCTGCACAAGGGTGTAGTACAGCAATACAGGCTGTACATTCATACACGCGTACGTAGATTTATATATACGTATTTGCATACAGACAGACAGACAGACAGACAGACAGACAGACAGACAGACAGACAGACAGACAGACAGACAGACAGACAGGCATGCATGCATGCATGCATACATACATACGTATATACATTCATTCACTTATTCACACACACACACACACACACACACACACACACACACACACACACACATACACACACACACACACAGACACAGAGTCATCAGACCAACAGGCAGTCCATATAAACATAAATTCCTGCACTGCGCGTTGCCATATAATTGCATTTATTTGACTAAGCCGGAAAGCATTAATCTCTCCTGGTAAACTTTATTAAGTAAATTCAAAGAGACTTTCGCTAGGAAATTGAAGACCATTGCACATATGAGTGAATATCAATAAATAGGCAATATATAAGTGTGAATATATTTAATTTTCCTGATATAATCAAATGTTTTGTGTTTGGTGATATACACATATATATAGGCCTACACCATACAAGAATCTCTATACTGTGATGCACTTTGTTACATTTAATACCATTTTTGGGCCACCTGTAGACTACCATATACATATACATATACGTAATATTTTAGATCAACTACAGACAACCGCCCCAGCCCGCTTTGCAAGCACCAGAATGCAAGAGAAACAGCAAGCCCAGAAACCCGGCCGCGCTTCAGCCTTACCTCGGTTCAAGCTCAGACCGTCAGCGCCGACGAACACACGTCATAACCCCCCCGCGGCTCCAGACCCCCTTTAATAAAAATTCCTCCTCTTTAATCACAAACCGATTAATATAATTTTTTCCCCCCTCTCTCTCTGTGGTCTCTTTGTGTTTATTCTATCTTTTCTATTCTCTGAATTATTTCTCTTTCTCTCTCTCTCTCTCTTTCAGTGGCGACGAGAGATCCAACTTCTTTACGAGCCCGGGAGCGTGGCACCACTGAGAACCGAGGGCCAGGAAGCCAGTGCCAGCGCGAGAGGCTTCGAGTAATGCCATTAGGAATCGCCGACGTTGGCCCTGACCTTAAAAGGAAAGCGACGGTCAGGCCTGGCGCGTTTAGGCTCTTCGATTCCTTATAGTGAGGGGATCTGAAGGGGATTTAGAACTTGATTTAGGCTTGGGCTCTTCGATTCCTTATAGTGAGGCGATATGAATGGGATTTAGAATTTGATATAGGCTCGTGGGTTCCCTATTGTCAGGCCCGGCGGGTTTGGGC
>NC_061834.1:36466980-36469480 GCF_019202785.1 Penaeus chinensis | reverse complement strand
TATAAATACATACATAAATATACATAAATATATAGATAGATAGGTAGGTAGGTAGTTAGATAGATAGATAGATATATAGATAGGCAGATGGATGGATGGATAGATATATAGGTAAATGGATGGATATCTGGTAATTAACTGATGTGTATGTGTAGGTATGTGTATGTGCGCGTGTGTATGTGTGTGTTAGCGTAAGTATGAGTGTACCTGTACGTGCGTGTGTATGTATGTATACACCTGCATGCGTGCGTATACATACGTATTTACTTGTCTGTGAATATACATAAGTATATATGTATGTACGTGTTTAGAACCCTCACTCAGAACCCTCACTAACTCATCCTTACACAAGGGGCTTCCTGAAACCACCCTCAGCCGAGAACTGCACGAGAGAACGAGGCAGTTCCATGGTTTCTCTCTCTCATACACAATGCTATAAACCACTTATTCATGTCTGCGAGCGAGCGGCCGGTGCAATGCGATATGGAATTCGTGGGTGATATATATATATTTTTTTATTAAGTCATTTTATCTTAAATGTTTGTTGTTGTTGTTGTTGTTGTTTATTCGGCTTCTTTATGGGATTTATTTGTATGTTTTTTGTTTTTGTTTTAAATCTTAAATGTTCATATTTTTTCGGCTTTTTAATGGGTTTTACTGGTATGTTTTTTTTTAAATCTTAAATGTTTTTATTTGTTTATTCGGCTTTCATTATGGGTTTTTACTAGTATGTTTTTGTTATCTTAAATATTTTTATTTATTTATTTGTTTGTTTGATTACGCTGTGATTTGTTTGTTAGATTTATTTGTTTGCTCTTTGAATTGTTTACTGTCATACTGTTATTTGTTTGTTTGTTTGATGTATTTTTGAGTGACAAAACTTCTCGTATAAGTGTTAGACCTATGTATCAAAATTCTTCGGAGTATTATATATTTTTTTTCGTGAGTATCGGATATTCACCAGCGAGTATCAGGACATTATTAGCGTGTATTAGGACTTTCTATGTGAGTATCAGAACCTTGTATGAGTATCAGTCTTCCTGTGTGACTCTTGGGAAATTCTAAGTATCAGGACCTTCTGAGTATCAGGATATCTCATTGAATATTGTGGTTTATTATGTAAGTATTAGGGTCGCCCATGCGAGTATCAAGATCTTCTGTGTATCAGGAACAACTGTGAGTATCGGAATTCCTCTTTGGAGTATCAGGACCTATATTTTGAATATCAGGAGCATCAGGATTCCTCATGTGAGTATCAGGACTCGTTTCGTGAGTATCCATTGTAAGCAGAAGACTCTCTTATGTGACCATTAGGACCTATGATATATTTTATTTTTTTCATGTGTGTGTATTAGGATTTCTCATTAAGTATTAGGGTCTTCTGTCAATGTATTCTGGTCTTCCGTGTAAGTATTAGGATCTTCTGAGTGGGTGTTTGGACTATCTGTTTGTGCGAGTATCAGGATCTATGTATGAGGACCATCTATAAAAATAATAGGGATCCCGTATAAATATTAGTTTCTAAGTGAATCTCATAGCCCCCCCCTCCCCCCCATGCGGGTATTAGGAGCTATATTGTAAGTATCACGACATTCTATGTAAGTATCAGGATATCTTCCAGCGAGGATTGGGGTCTTTAATGTATTAGGACATCCCATGTAAGTATTAGGATCTTCCGGGTGAGTATCAGGAGATTTAAGGTGAATATTAAGTTCGACTACATGAGTATCAGGATTCAAATATAAGGCCGCTGATTTCTCCGTTAACGACCTCAGGCAGCCATGTACAAAAATGGATTTCTGATGAAGATATATAAAAAAATAAAACATATATATACATATATATATATGTGTATATATATATCCCTTGCGCTATGAAGATATATTAATTTACAGTTCATACTTTTTTTTCTTACATTTGTCTTTTTTTCTACACTTTTCATTTCTCAAAGAACCTATAATGTAAGAAAATAATAGATAAAATAATCAGAATCATAACGCTATTAATTTATTTTCCTTAAGACCCCATGCCGTACGAAAAAAAATAATAAATAAAGGGAAGTCATCACCGGTCATAATTACAGCGACAGATTTAATTCCTTTGGTCTTATTAACAGGAGAATCGAACGCTACAGCCTTTTTTTTCGCTTCTTCTGACCTCCTCCCCCCCCCCCCCCCTTAAGAGTGCACTCGGTCAGTCACGTCCCAAGAGCGTTATTTAAGAGAGTTTACTTCAGCGACTTACACCTAAATTGTCCTGTGTACCTAGAGTGGTGTGTTGTAAAGGGTATCCTCGTGATGACTGCAACTGTGTGTAGAACGTAACCGCGTCTCTTTTTGTAAATATTTGTCTGGAGTTCCGTCTTTGGTATTGTTAATGCGTTCAAGAAAGGAGGAAAATGTGTTGTTTCTGTTATGCAACTTGTGTAGATACGCTGTTTTTAGCAAGCAGTGTGCAGCCATATTAATGCGAGTACGTTATGTATGCTTTTCGAATGCTT
>NC_061834.1:36456520-36459020 GCF_019202785.1 Penaeus chinensis | reverse complement strand
TGGTGATGAGGGTGGTGATGAAGTGATAAAAGTGGTGGTAATGGTGATGATAATGAGGATGGTGGTGATGATGGTGATGGTGATGATGATGTTTATGGTGATGCGGGGATGGTGATGGCGATGATGATGGTGATGACAGAGATGATGATGGTGGTGATGATACCGATGCTGATGATAATGATGATGATAGTGATGATGATGCTAATGATGATGATGTTCATGGTAAAGATAGGGTTGATTATGACGATGATATTGATGGTGAACATGCTCAAAATTGGTGATGTTGATAATACTAATGATGATGTTAACAACAGCAATGTTCATAATGATAATAACACTTAGAATAATAGCATTGATTATAATAATGATAATGACTAAGACGATGATATTACTAATGAGGATGACAGTAATAATAATAATAATTAACATTTGGAAAGCTAACATTAACAGTAACGAGACAAACACTAAAACCAGTGATGTTGATGATACTAATGATATTAATGATAAAGACAGTGATAAAAGTTGTAGTCAGTAATAATGCTAAAAGAAGAAGTTAACATACTAATGAATATAACAATGATGATAATAATGGTAATAATAATTATAATAATAACAATACAGATAATAATATTGATGGTAAGGTTGATAACTTCAACAATGGTATTAATAATAAAAGATAGTTTATAATAGTAATAATGATAAAAATAACAACAACAATCATAATTATACTACTGATAATAAGGATGATAATAGAAATTATAATGATAATATAAATAATAATGACAATAATGATATCGATAGTCATGAAAATAGTAGTAACAGTAGTAATGACAATGATAATGAAAATCATAATGTTAATGATATTGATAATAATGGTAATGATGATGAGAATAGTACTAATAACATTAGTATTATCAGTAATAATGATAATGATGATGATGATGATGATGATGGTAATAATAATAATAATAAAACAATAATGGTAGTAATAATGATAATAGTGATAATAATAATAGTAATAATGATAATAATAATAATAATAATAATTATGATAAGGATAATAATAATGATAATGGTAATGATAATAACAATGATCATAATGATAATAACAATGATCATAATGATAATCTTCTTCTTCTTCTACTGGCTGTCTGGACACATGTTTGTCCGCATCATGATGGGTTTGGCAATATTTTACGACCGGATGCCCTTCCTGTCGTCAACCCTCCTCCTTCCCCTATGGCACCCGCGTTTGACTCCTCAAGGCGATATGTCGTTTTCTCGGGCTCGAACAAGCAGTCAGAGCGATACTTATTCTTAAAAATAAGAATAAGTATAATACGAATTAGAATAACAACATTGTTACAATAAGAATAACAATAATAATATTAACAATAATAAAAATTATAGAAATGATAATAATAACGATAATGATGATGATAATAATAATAATAATAATAATAATAATAATAATAATAATAATAATAATAATAATAATAACAATAATAATAATAATAATAATAATAATAATAATAATAATAATAATGATCATCATCATGATAATGATGATAATAATGGTAAAGATGATAATAAGGGATATGATGATAACAATAATGATAAATATAATAATTATAAAGATGATTATAATAACCTCTTCCTCTTCTCGCCGCCAGCCTCCCTTGCTCTCGCGCGCCCTGCCATCTCGCCGCCCGGTCAACGCTTGCTACAACCTTTCGCTTTATATTTCTCTATGTATCTTTCTTTATGTTTCTCTTATTTCTCTTTTATTGTTCGATTTTACGTTGGAAATTTCCGTATGAGTTTGCTCTTTGCCCTGCGATTCATTTTTACACGAATTATTTCTCGCTGGATGGTCACTTTATTATTTTAAATGATCAAGTATTTTTCCTTTATTTTTTGTCCCTTTTTCCTATCTACTGCAGCTTTGTTTTTAAGACATGTCTATTTTAATATAATATTTTCTTTATTGTATTTCTTTCTGCCTACTCCACGTTAAGTATGTATGTTTCTCTATTTTATCTCATGAAGGTCTATTGATTAATAATTTCCTTGGTCTTTTTTTTTTTTTTTTTTGCATATTTTTTTTACGAATGATGTTTGGCATGGGCTATGACGTCACGCACACTATAAATATAAGTCACGTTGAGCGGGAAATAGCTTCATTCTCCTCGAAACAGCTGGCGTTTTGCTATCTTCCTGGATGATTTTTCCTTACTGACCGGAAGGCGGAAGACACAGCACGTCTTGACATCACAATCACACTGGGAAAATACAAGTTTAAACCATTCACTAGGGCGTGTCACGTATCCGTGCCATGCCCACTGTGAGTTTACTTGTTTAGTTGTTTTAACGCATAGATGGCTACACTTGTACTAAATCACCAATGAGCCAATTACGAGTACTGCCTGTCTCGCCCGTTTTCCCTTGTCTTTAATTTACGAAAATATTTTACGATATCTTATTTTGCTATTACTATTGT
>NC_061834.1:36411520-36441520 GCF_019202785.1 Penaeus chinensis | reverse complement strand
TGATTGTTTCTACGCCTACTGGTTGTCCGAAAAACTGAGGGTCGTAGTGTTTGAAATTGCGAAAAGGTTTTATTACTGGTGGCCGCTTTGTTTTCTTTATATTTAACATCATCGTGATGAGTTCATGGTCAGCAACGACATGGGATGACATCGGGATGGAGAATGATGTCTGATCTGTTAGTTGGCAGGTGTTTTCTGCAATTTGTTCTAATTTATTATTTGTTCTAATATATTTTTCTTAATTAACTTAGCTAGCTTAGCATTACGTTTTGTTAAATCATCATTTAGGTCACCTGAGATGAAAAGCGGTTTCTTTTTTAAAGACATTTCTCTAAACAGCTTTTCAATGTATTCAAAAGATTCCGAGGTAGCATGGGGGGGGGGGGGGGGGCTATAGACAGCGCCAATGATTAAGGAAGGAAGCATTTCACTTTGGGAAGTAACCCAGACAAATTCTATGGCAGTATTGTTAACTGCTGCAGTAGATATCCTGTTTGACTTCAGGGTATCCCGCACATATATACTTCCTCCTCCTCGCCCTGCATCACAGCCATAAACTTTAAAATTGATGAAATTACTGACCATTTCTTGGTGGAGTCATGTTTCACTTATGCATAATACGTCTATGATTCTCTCCTCAACTAGCATTTTAATTTCTTCAAAATGTCCGAGGAGAGACTGAGCATTGATATGTTCTATTTTTATGGCATTATGCGATCTAGTCACTGGTAATGCTGACGGCGTTGCCTTGTCAAACATTCTGATCGCGCTTGTACTTGTTTCTGTTTAAGAACACTTAAACATTGTCGGGAAAAGTATCAGAGTCTATAAACAACTCGGGCTTTATGTCCTTTCCCCTAACTGACACCGTGAAGCTAGTGTATTAGTCATGTGTCATCAATGTCTTATGGGCTTTTCCGCTTGAGATGTTTTTAAACTTTTCTGATAAGTGTTGTTCAATGTCCTCTTCGTTAGTGTCTGGGTGACAACTGGTGATGTAAAGGTAGACTGTGTCTGGACGATCTGCTCCCTTTAGCGGCTTTGGTGTTTGGTGTTCTCGGTCTTGTTTGTCTTTTCTTCTCTGGTTTCTCGATATGACTTTTGTGTAACCGTCTTCATTAACATCTTGTGTGGACCGTTCTGCATAGTTGTTAATGATGACTGGTGGCACTGCTGGAGGAGGGGGGGCAGTGGGTAGGGCGGTAGCCCCTTGCATCTGCTGCTGAGCTGTTTCCTCCCAGTGGCGGTTGGGGTCGAGTTGTTCGGTTTGCTTGTTGTTCCTGTTGTTCTGTTTTTTTTTTTTCTAAAGCTCCGTTTAGGTGTTACTTGTGTAGAAGCTTTAGCCTTGGTATTCTTTGCCGTGTTGGTTTTGGGTCTGACGGCAGGAGGGCTCTTAGTGGACTTAGGGGAGGCGGGGGGGGGGTCTGTATGGGCCGGGGTCTGCTGGCTAGGAGCGCCGGGCGAGGGGCACGTAAGTGGTTCAGCATAGTCGAAGGCCGGCGAGTCAGCAAGGGCGCGAGGCAGCTGGCTGGCCGCGGGCAGGGAGAGAGGGGAGGGTTGTGGGAGAGGAGGACTGCCGATCGTGGGTATGGGCGTGGAAGGTGTGGAGGAGGGGTTTGGGGTGGAGGTAGGGGGCGTTGTGACTGGGGGAGGAGATGTGAAAGGGAAGGTTTCGTACGTGGTCTGATCACGGGTGGGGGATGGGAGGTAGGGGGGTTCTTGTGTGACCGATGGGTCCTCTGCTTGTTTTTGCCCTATGATTTTATTAATAGACAATTGCTGTTCGGAGAACATTCCGATCAGCAAGTCGATTTTGTTCTCGATCATGAAGGAGGGCCCATTACAGGTCTGTGTTTCTTGGTCTGTACTCTTTTGGAAAAATGTAACAAAAGGAGTAGAAATACCTGATTTCTTAGGTGGTGACCGATCTGTTAGGGGAGTGTCCGTTGTAGTTGTTGCGAACACTATGTTTGGATTACCGACACACTGATCAATCATAGTGTGCACGATAATGTTTATCATCCGCCTAGTGTCCCGTGTCGTGTTCCTGGGTTTTCTAGAGTCGGACAAACTGATTACAATGTTATGGGCTTGTTCAATTTCAGCCGGCCTGTAATATTTTTTTATTTGATCACAGATGGCCGACCTTGGCCATGCTAGTTTAGTAGCAACGAAACACAGAATTGTGTTCAGCACTATTGTTACGCTGCCGAATTGATGGATTGCTTTTTCAAGCCGATTTACACTGTTTGCACTGGCATCATTGCTGTTACTGTGAAAGGGCCCCTCACCTTGGGCCGGGGGGCAGCCTTGACCCTGCCATTCTTCGTGGGCGGGGAGGCAGCTCTGATCCATGCTGCCGGGGGGCCATATCCTAGGGCTGAGGTCCCGGTACCCTGGGAGAGGGGCACACTGCCCTTGGCCTTTCATTCTGGGGATAAGAGTTCGTGCTAGCTGTCCGAGGAAGCACCAGGGAGGCCCTCTAGTTGGCCCCCTTAAACCATGGGCGAGAGGTCAGATTACCCTCTAACGCTGCAGGACCATGAGAAGGCATGGTTTGCTGAGTTGCAGGGCTGCGGCGGAGAGGAAGTAGAAACACGTCCGATCACCACGGCGGTTAGACTTACAGCTGTAGTGGATGTTGGGGCTGTCCTCATCTATCTCCCAAACGGTATAACATCACTTCATATCTCACCTGTAATCATGAGATATGCGCTTCGTTATCTTCCATCTTTTTTTGTCAAAGTAGGGATCACGAAGTCTTGGATAAACCCGTTTATTGGAGGGTGTCTATTTTTACTGTTGCTGAGCCATCGCCGCTATGGCATACATTTAACGGGTCACAGAAAACGGATCACACCTCCTTATAAGGGTACCACACACATAATAAACAACGTAAATCCATTTCTGCATAGGAACTGCAGAGTGTTAATAACATGTATAATTTAGTGCATGTTAATACATAACACTTCCTTCCCCCTAATGGAAGATAATACTAAATAATGAGAACCATAAAAGCTCATGAATTAAGTACATAATATCACAAGAGTTACTCAACTGTCACACAGCTTACAAGTAATACACACATCACAATAGCTTGCTTACACTTAATGCAATTACCATTTTCCAGTTAAAATATACTGGTCAGCATACCTAGCTGGAATTTTTATTTCTGGTGGACCTTTGTGGAAGCCCTTTCTTCATAGGGCTCTGAGAAGGGTCATCATTGACTTCCTTATTTCCCTGATGTTTAGACAGGTCCTGTACTGGCGATTGCGTAGAAGGAAGTATGATTACACCCTTCCTGTTCAAATGTGATGGCTTCAGTTGATCGATGTCTTTTCATTTCTTTACCATCGTGATCTTTCTACTCCTAATGGTTGCGGTCTGAAAACGTTTGTTTTAGGCCTCATTTCATTTATGTTTTGTTGATATGTAGAGTCGGTTGTCTGTTCATAACTGAGTCTACCGTAGCAAAGGAGTTATTAAAGTGTTCTTTGTTTTTTTATGGAAATTAGTGAAATGTCTTGAGATTTGTTTTTCATTAGGCACTAATGTATTTACTAGTTTCCATGTTTCGGCAAGTCTCTACATTCATTGAACGTACTTTTAAAATGATTAGTTTTCGCACAATGGAGGAGTGTTTTCACAGTCCTCTTTTTATGTTTGTATTCAGCCTGAAGGGTGGTGTCAAATCTGTTTATCTTGAGAGCTTTGTGAGTATTATTTCTATCATTTATGGCTCTCTTAATGTTATCATTTATCCAAGGGGCGGGAAGGCGTCCAACTGTTTTTTGTTTTAAAAGGAGCGGAGCATCGATGCCGGTCTTTATCGCATTTATTAGAATATTAACTTGTCTTTCAACGTCACCTGTTGTTAAGATCTCTGAGAGTGACAATTCGTTGGCTATAATATGTTGGCAGAGTAAATGAGGATCGTAATGCCGCGAGAGGTTTTAGTGACTGGTTTTCGCTTTGGTTTTCCTACATTTAAAATCATGGTTAAAAGCCCGTGATCAGCGATGTGTCATGGGAAAGCGTCTGCGTGAAGAATAATATCGGGGCTGTTTGTTATTGTAACATCTCATATGGACGAGATAATTTCTGTAATCCTTTGCATATGATTTATTTAGATCATTTAAAGTTTTTTTTTTTTTTTTTTTTTTTTTTTCTTCATCGACAATTCTCTGAAAATATTTTCAAGATAGTCAAAAGATTCTGTGGAGGCATGAGGGTGTCTGTACAATGTGCCGACGAGGAAGGAAGGATACATACTACTTAGTACAGTTACCCAGATGCCTTCTACTGTTGTGTTGTTTACAATTGTAGAGATCTTATTTGATTTAATGGTATCACTTGCATATATGCAGACTCTACCTCTACGTCTTGCATCACATCTGTAAACATGAAAGTCTGGGATGCTGATGAAACTGCTTGATATTTCTTGGTGAAGCCAAGTTTCACTAATACACAAGATATCAATGTTTCTCTCATTAATTCTCAATCTAATTTCTTCGAAATGACCGAGGAGGGACAATGAATTGATGTGTTCTATTCTGGTGGTGTTTAGTGGTTTGACCGCCGGATTTGCAACGTCAAACATTCTGCTCGCCTTTGTACTTGTTTCTATTTAGGAATACTTTTACGTTGTTGGGAAAGACGTCGGACTCTAAGAAAAGATCTGGTTTTATATCTTTGCCCCTTATGGTGACTGTGAAGCTAGAGTAATAATCATGTGTCATTTTAGTTTTGAAGGCTTTGACATTGGAAATTTGGTTGAAATTATTTTCCAGGAAGTCTTCAATATCGTCTTCATCTGTGTCTGGGTGGCAACTCGTGATATAAAGGTACACTACCTGAGGACGGTCAGCACCTTGCAAGGGTTTTGGCGAGTGGCGTTCCTCCCTTGTTTTTCGTCTTTGTTTCCTAGAGTTGACGGGAACGAAACCTTCCTCATCCTGGTGGGGCTGCGGCTGCTCGTTTGTTTGTTTGTGTGTTTCCGCTCGTTCCGCGTAGTTGTTGATGATGAGCTGTGGCGCTTGTGGAGCAGGAGGGGTAGTAGGGGGGGGGGGGGGCAGGTACTTCAGGCACGTGGTGGAGTGTCGTATCTTCCCATTGGCGGTTTGGCGGAAGGTGTTTTTGCTAGTTCTTCCTTATACTGTTCCTATCGTAGTTTCTTCTGGGTGTTCCTTGTGTAGAAGCTTCGTTCCTCATACCGGTTGTGGACGTCTGGGTAGTGTTGGTTAGCAAACGCTTGCGTGGTTCCGGACGAGGGGAGGCTGGCGTGGCTGCAAGGTCGTGAGTCGTCTGGGTCGGACTGGCTAGAGAGTTTAGTTTTGATTCCATTTGTAACAATGGATATTCTTGGTGTGACATACTGTCTGTTTCATTTTGCTTCTAAGCTATCCCCTGTGTTACCATCCACTGGCGGCGAGGGATTCGAACGCAGGTCAGCAAGATTGCTAGACGAGAACGCTACCGCTGCACCACACAGCACACAGGACAGGGAGGGAACGAAGTGTCAGGGGCGAGCTAGGAGAGGCGTTAGTCAAACTGTTTATTGCAGGTCGTTCGGAGGACATTCCAATCAGCAAATCAATTTTATTTTCAATGAGACTTTGATTGCTGAAGGAGGGTTCATGTTGTATTTGTATATTGGCTTTTTTTAAAAGATACTCACAAAAGGTGTAGATATATCTGTTTTCTCTGGTGGCGGAGGGCAACCAGTGGCAGGAGTGTCTATCGTTGTTGTAGCAAACACTATATTGTTGTTTTTTAAGCACTGATCTATCATGGAATGCACTATGATATTTGTCATCCTTTTAATGGCTTTAGTTATGTTTCTTGTTCTCCTAGAGTCTGATGATATATATAGAATGATATTGTAGGTGTTGTCGATCTCATCCAGGCTGTACAGTTTCCTGATCTGTTAACATAAGATCAACCGTGTTCTTCTGTTGCAATAAACCATATGATAGTGTTCAGCACTATGGTTATGCCGCCTACCTGATAGACGGCTTTTCGGTCTCCACTGTATTCGCTGTTTCCATTGCTTATCTGATTTGTTTCTGTGTTGTCTTCACTGTTATCACTGGTTTCGTTGTTATTTCTGATCGGGCTGCTGTGGTTGTCCGGGTTGCTGAATCGCCCTTTGCCCTGGGCGTGGGGTAGCCTTGTCTCTGGCTGCCGCTGACAAGAGGGAAGCTTTGACCCGCGCTGCCAAGGGGCCCGTTTCCTAGGGCGGAGGTCCCATTGTGGAAATCTAGAGAAATCAGAAAGTTATTAGATTTCTATTAAATTATATTTGCCGCCACCACCGCTGTTTTATTAGAAAACAGGGAAAACAAATCTCCTCCAAGTGAATTAATGATTTTAAAAGTATTAAAATCATAATTCCTGTAATGAAGGGATTGAGTAAACTAAAGTTAAGGTTTTATATATTTTACTATTTTTAGTTTTACAATATGATTACAATAAATCTATATTCTCGTTAAATACATTAAATCCATTTTACAAGATGGAACGTTCTTTAACAATTCTAAAATGAAAACTGACGAGCCCTGCTCACCAAAATAACCACCAAGGACGCTCTGGCCATGGTTCTTCCGTCGATCTCTCTGGAACCCTGTCCCACAGACCACTGGGGAAGCGACCCAGGATCAGCCTGTCGGTCGCTTCCTTTGCAGACATCAGCATCACCTGATCGAACATCGTACGATGTCCCGTCATCACGGTTTTCTCCACTTGTGCCCAGCACTCGCGATTTTTCTTTCTTTTCTAACACTCATGGAAGATTCCTAAGCTTCCACATCCCTCCCCCCTCAGTAACAGCCTGTCCCCAGGATGCTATACAGTTCTTTGTCACAGACTTCTAACACACGCAGTAACCCTGCACGGGGGGTATACAGGTACTACACCTTGCCCACAGGTGACCTGTAGGCTATCGGGAGGCAGGAGGGGCCTTACATCTCCTGTTGTGAGCTATGTAGCTCACACCGATACCAAAATTCGAATTTCATATATTTCTGTGACACTTAGGGGAGAGGATAACCAATTTAAATGACTTCAGTTTCTTCGGTCACAAAACGCACAGCTTAGCTCCTTTTTGCCCACCGATATAACTTAACACACAATTCTGGGAAGGAGGCACGAAATCCTGGGTGAAGGGTCCCCTTTCACTCTGGGGATAAGAGCTGGGCTAGCTGCCCGAGGAAGCACCTGGGAAGCCCCCTGGTCTGCCCCCTGACCCGGGGAGGGCAGTCAGATTTCCTTTTGACTCTGCGGGCCCACGAGACGACATGGTTTGCTGAGCTGTTAGGCGGCGGCGGAGAGGAGACAAAAACACGTCCGTTCACCAAGGCAGCTAGACTCGGGAGAGCAAATTTAGTTTTGGGTGGTGAATAATTTATGAAAATTGTAAATAGAATTGCACCTACAATCGATCCATGTGGTACACCAAAAGATACTGGTTGTTTTGAAGATATAATTCTATTAATTCTTACTCCACTCTATTTACTAGACTTTTCGCTAGTCCTTCCCCTATCAACTAGTGATAAGAATACAGAATGTTTCACCGTAATATTTTCCGACACTGGACTCGCCCAGTATTTTTCTACACAACTTAGATCCACACTTTCCCTACCAAGGTCCCTAGCAGGTGTCGGTCCATCTAGTTGCGTGCCTGTCTGCAGAGATTCTGTCTCTTCTCCTGCTCCTTTCCTCTCCCGTCGCCGCGCGTGCGCAGACGGGGCACCTCCTCAACAATGCACGACGATCTTCGTCTGTGTTTACTTATTATTACGGCGTCTTACGACACATCTACAAACTTTAGATTTTAGAATATTGATGATATTACTAACCATTTCCTGGTGGAATCATGTTTCACTTATGCGTAGTAGTTCTCCTTAACTAGCATTTTAATTTCTTCAAAATGTTCGAAAAGAGATTGTGCTTTTATATGTTCTATGCCACATTGCTATCAGTGGGTCCTGTGGTTGATTTAGTACTGGCCCTCCGGTTTCATACCCAGAGTGATCTAGGTTCGAGGCCTGGTCAGGGAGGATTGTTAAATATAAATATATATTGTTAAAAAATAATATATTAAGTATATTGTGTCATTGTGTATTATCTGAGGAGTATATTCACGCCATAATAACTTTACTTTCACCCCCAACCCTTTAAATCTATTTGGTAGTAATTAAAGATACCCTTGCTTGATTTAACTGTTATGTATTGTTACCTAACCCCTTTTTAGGTGCTGCTATACTAATTCTTACCACCTTCGACAATCCCTTGAGTAAAGGTGATAATAAGTTTAATATAACAGATTTTTGTTCCACACCTCAAGGAGAGGATTTAGTGTTTGTTATAAAGTCGCTAAAGTCAAAACACTTTATTCCATTAATTACAGTGGTTCTTCATTTTACATGGTTGTACAGTAATACATAATAAGTAGAAACATTAGTAAATACATTGGTAGGGGAGATATAAAATGAAATGAAATAAAATATGATGGTCACATTATTAAAAATAGAGGTACGTGGTTTGGCTTTGCATTTAAATGCCTGATGTTATTGACAATTTAAAAGATGCTCCTTTCATTTTTTTTTTTTTTTAAGTAATCAGGTTGGAGATGTTTGTAATATTTTGTGGTAGGTTGTTACAAATCTCGGGTCCTCGGATTTGCATTTGCCTTGACCCTGTTTCCGTGTATGACCTTTTGACGTGCAGAGATTCAGATGCTTTCCCTAAAAATGTAAAAGTATTTTTAAATAAAAACGAGCACAAAAACGACCAGCTTGTTCGACGCCGTCACACAGTCAGCAAGACTGTGTCAAAAACGATGACCTGAACAAACCAAATGCAAAGTTAGGTGGGATCATTAAGGAAAAAAAAAATTAAAACGGCTTAAACATAAACCTACCAGGATGACAGAAAAACCTCATCCGTGCTAGACATCATAATATCAAACAGATCTGATCTCATTACCTATACTGACGTTTTCCCTTGTCAGATTGCAGACAACGAACTATTAACTATGACAGTAGATATAAAGTCTAGTTTGAATGCCTGTTTTGTTACCAATTGTTTTTAGAGGGATTAACCAATGAGGATAGTCGCCCTATAAGAATTAATGAATGAGTATACATGTATCAAATTGACATTTTTGAACTATTAACCACTTTTTTAAAGGGGGGGTTATGTGGTCATGCTTATTTACGTTACCTATTGGCACTCATGTGACAAAGTTTTGTAGTTTTATGTTTTTTTTGTATTTGAGTTTTGTTGGATGAGCCCCATATGTTGGAATAGTAGTTTATAATGCTGAGTGTAAGGCTTTGTAGAACACTAATTCTTGTCTCAGCGGGGATTTTGTTTTTTATGTGATTTAGGTATATCAATGTGTCCATTACTTTTTTTAAGTGTTGTCCATGTGTGCTTCGAAAGTCACGTATCTGTCTATGTGTACTATGTGCACTGAGTTTTATCAGGACTTAGTTTGAGGCTGTTGTTATCAAAATACATCTTTGGTTCTGCAAGAGTTTGTTGAGTATTTCTCATCAATTCATATAAATTGCTTACAAGGGCAGCGTAAAGAAACTAAGAGTCATCGGCATATCGGACAAGAGGACAGTTGTTTGCAATGGTTGATAGGTCGTCAATGAATATAGTGAACAAGATCGGGTCTAATACAGAGCCTTGTGAGACTGGTTTCTTAGTTGACACATTATTACGAATTCTATTACGAATACTACTTATGGAATCTAAGGAAGTGTCTGCGTGGTGTGTTTTGTTTGGTACTAACGTTTTAAATGTTTTCCATGTTTCTTTGGCGTCATGTTTACGTTCATTGAACTAATTTTGAAAATGAATGTGTTTTGCCGATTAGATTAATGTTTTAATATATCTCTTTTTTTTTGTTTATACTCAGAATGAAGGATGATGTTAATTCTATTTGTTCTGAGAAATTTGTGAGTGTTGTTTCGGTCATGCATAGCTCTTTTGATGTCCCCATTTATCCATGGGGCGGGGGGGGGGGGCGTCTAATAATTTCGGTTTTAAGGAGGACCGTGTCATCTATACTATTTTTAGTACGTTCGTTGTAAGAATCTGGCACTAATATTTTGACAAAGTGATTGAGGATCGTAATTTGTCAGGTCACGGGAAGTTTTTATGACAGGTTATCGCTTGGCCCTCTTTATAGCTACTGTCATAGTTAATAGTTCGTGGTCTGCAATTTGACAAGGGATAACGTCAGTATAGGTAATGAGATCAGATCTGTTTGATAGTATGACGTCTAGCACGGATGAGGTGTTTTCTGTGATCCTGGTAGGTTTATTTATAAGCTGTTTTAATTTGTTTTTCTTAATGATCCCACCTAACTTTGCATTTGGTTTGTTCAGGTCATCGTTTAAGTCACCTAAAATGAAAAAGGTTTCTTTTCATTGACATTTCTCTTGAAACATCTTCGAGGTAGTCAAATGCTTCAGCTGTAGCATGAGGGTGTCTATAGATTGTATCAATAATGAAGGAGGGATACATACTATTTTGTACAGTTACCCAAATGTCCTCTACAGCTGTATTATTTACAGCCGTAGTGGAGTTTTCACTTGATTTAAGGGTGTCCCTTACGTATATGCATACTTTTCCACCTTACCCTGCATCACATCTATAAACACTGAAATTTTGAATGTTAATGAAATTACTTGACATTTCTGCATGATGCCATGTTTCACCAATGCAAAGGATATCTATAGTTCTCTCTCCGTGATCAGCTTTTCAATTTCTCCAAAGTGACCAAGGAGAGACTGCGCATTGATGTATTTTTTTTAATGTATAGTATGATGTGACCTGTGTGACGGGGTCAAACAAGCTGGTTCTTTTGTTCTTTTTGGTTCAAAAATACCTTTACAATTTTAGGGAAAACGTCTGAATTTGTGAAGAGTTTTGGGTGTATATCTTTGCCTCTGATTGTCACTGTGAAACTAAAATAAAATTTATGTGTCATATTTGTCTTATATGCTTTTGCATTTGATATATTTTCAAACTCTTGGGCAAAGAAGTCTTCTGTGTCTTCTTCCTATATGTCAGGGTGACAACTTGTGTTATAAGTTCACTTCCTGGGGACGTTCTGCACCTTGTAGTGGTTTGGATGTTATTCTTCTCCCTTTTCTGGAGGTGACGAAACCTTCCTTGTCCTGCTCGTTTGTTTGTTGCGCTTCCGGTCGTTCTGTGATGTTGACAACGACCGTGGGCCTTTGTGGTGGTGAGGGGGTAGTAGAGGGGGCAGGGACTCCAGGCACTTGGTGATGTGTTGTGTCATCCCACTGGCGGTTGGGTGGAAGATTTTTTTCTTTGTTCTTCCTCTTGCTGTTCTTGATATAGCTTCTCCTCGGCGTTACTTGCGTCGATGCCTTGCTTCTCATCCCAGGAACCGATGCCTCATCATTGTTGGGAAGGTGCTTGCGTGGTGCCGGCCGGAAGGGGGGGGGGGGGGGGGGGGGCTGGCTCGGCGGCAAGGTCGTGGGTCGGCTGGCTAGGGGCGGGTGGAGAGGGAGGGGAGGGTGGTTGAGAGGTGCTTGCAGGGGTGCCAGGCACAGGCCTAGAGGTTGTATGGGGGAAAGGTTGTGTGAATGTTCATGATTTTGCAGGGTGGAGGCATAAGACTTTCTCACAGGGAGAGGGGATGCGAAAGGGAAGGGTTGGTAGGAGGACTGGTCGTGGGCAGGGGAGTGGAGAGAGTGTAGCGCCCAACCATTTTTCTCCTTAGCAAAGACACTATTACTTCCCTTATACCTCTGGAACCACCACTATAAAAAATAAAACAAACATAGATTACTTATGATCTAACTTCAGCCTTAGATAAAACTGAGACAAGGATAGTATCAAAACAATTAATGAGCTTACAACATTTCCTGATATATTGAATCATAAATCATTACACTTCCACAACCAAAACATTAATTTACAACTTTCTCCAAGTGTGTGTAGTCCAACCTGTCACTCTTTTCATTTGTATTCCTTCTTTGGTCTTTCGTCTTTACAGATCAATTTTCTCATTATTTACTCATTATTACGTCGTCTTACGACATCAATAATAGCAAGAGAGAATTGTCCGGATGGTGCCCAAGTGCCACGGTACCAGCCATTAACTGTGAAGAAGACATTTACTTTATCTCAGTTTTCTAGTTTGATCTCAAATAATTACTTTGCTTTTGTTCTGTAAATCAGATCTATAGTATTTTATGTTTTTATTAATATTATTGTCGTAATCAAGATGTGGATTAATCTGTAAACTGAACTTATAATCACACCTCACGGTCACGATTGTTAGGTATCACTTCCAACACCAGTTCTTTCTATGGGTAGAACTGGAAACCCTTTGATTACTAAGCCTGTGACCCAACGGTTATCAGAGTACCTAACTAACCTTGAGGGGCAACAGAAAAAGTTCTTACTTTCTCTTTCTCTCTCCATAAGCGGTAACATATGCATAAAGTGAGGTATATAAAGGTTTATAGACAAATTTTTGAGTCATTTTTACTTCAAAGCCCTTGTACTCATTACAGGAGTGCGGGGTTTGGAGGGAGGGGGATGAATCTGCTGTGACAGATGCTTCCTCTCCGCAAGTGTATTTTGTTTTCGATATCTTGATTCATCATAGTTGGTTTGTTGTGTGTCTGGATGCCTTGATGATTTGGTTTGTGGAAAAAAATCACAAAGGGTGTGACTTTTTTTTTATTTTTTGTGGTAACCAATCTGTAGTTGGAACGTTTATTGTTGTTGTTGCGAACACTAATGTGTTATTGTTCAAACACTGATCAATCCTTGTATGCACGATGACCATTATTGTCCTTTTAATGTCACGTGTCGTGTTCCTTGGTTTTCTAGAGGCTGGTAAGTCTAAACTAATGTTATGAGACTGATTAATTTCTTCAGGGCTGTGCAACTTCTTTATATGGTCGCACAAGACCATCCTTATCCATGTTCTCTTTGTTGCGATAAAGCAAAGGAGGGTGCTCAGCACTATTGTTGTGCTGCCTATGTGATGCACTGTTTTTGTTTGTTTGTGTGTTTGAAGCACTGTTATCAATGAATGCATTGTTTTCATTGCTATGTTTGGAAGGGATGTCAGGATTGTTAAATAGCCCTGTACCCTGGCGGGAGGGGTAGCCTTGACCCCGGCTGTCGAGGGGGTGCCCATTATCATGGGCGGGGTCGCAGCTTTGACCCGCGCTGCCGTGGAGCCCGTTGCCTTGGGCGGAGGCCCCGTTACCCTGGGGAGGGGGCACGATACCCTGGGCCAAGGGTCCCCGTTCACTCTGGGAAAAGAAAAGATCGAGCTAGCTGCCCGATGAGGCACTGGGGAAACCCCTGGCTGGCCCCCTTCGACCCGGGGAGGGTAGTCAGGTGGCCCACTGATTTTGTGGGACCAAGAGACGGCATGGTTCACATAAACTCTTGATTTATATCATATATCTTACAAGTATGTAATCATTTTTACTGTTGCTTCCGTAAATTAAGCGTAACTGGGATATAATATGTTGACCATTAATATAATAGTTTACCCTTAATTAAAAGAGAACGTACAGCCGATGCAACAACAAAAAATGGATGCTGTATAGGGCTAACTATTATATTAAAAATTGACTTGCCTGTTCTTTTATAGTTCGTCAAATTATGCTATATATGTGTGATTCCGTAGAAAATAAGTCCTAGCATTCCTGACGAAATAAATACTAAAACTGTTCATAGGCTTAAAGACTAAGTTAATGAGTAAATGGATATAAATTGAACATACATAGGTACCTGTGGGGCTGGGTTACATAATAATGCGTAAGCGCTTATGATAATGTTATTGAAATCTATTAAGTAAAGACAGTTATGAAAGTAAATTTGTCACTTTTCAATATTTGCATTCATAATATCTGGTTGTATGACAGTTTGCTTTACATATTTTAGCGTTCACACCAAGGAGGTGTTTCCTAAAGCAGATTCCGATGTCTCGCGCATGTTATAATGATATAAGCAGACTTTTCTCTTAAAATGTTTCTCGATCTTCAACGGAGTAAGTCTTCCTGGGACATGCTGAAGGCCTTTTGTATTGATAACATGTAAAACATTTTTTTTGAAATTATTATCATCATTAATTCATATTTTATTATTATTTATTTATTTAAGCTGTCTTTAGCTATTCTCAGAGTTTTGTCACAGTCGACTACTTTATTGAATTTTAATTCCGTGCATGTTTCTGTTTATCTGCATTTTGTTCGATTAATTATCACTGTCTATATGTCGTAATCGGAATGTAGATTAATCTGTAACAATGAAATTACAATCACATCTGTTACGATTAAGGTATTACTGCCACCACCAGTTCTTTCAGTGGGTAGAACTGGAAACCATTTAACAACTAAATGACTCTGTGACCCAACGATTATCAAAGTATCTAACCGTCCCTAAAGAGCTACATAAAAAATCTTATTTTACTATTTTTATTTAAAGTTTTATATATGCATGTAAATTAGAAACAAATTATATGCATACAAAAGAACAAATTACAAACAGCTATAAATTATACACTTAATCAGTGAACCTCCCGGTAGTATCCGTGACGAACCCCGTCACGGATACTCCACTCTATTTACTGTCTTTCCCTTATCAACTATAATAAGCACGCAGAATGTTTCACTGCAATATCCTCCAATACTAGACTCCCCGCTCAGTATTTCTCCACACAACTTAGATCCACACTTTCCCTACCAAGGTCACTAGCAGGTGTCGGTCCATTTAGTCACGTGCCTGTTTGAAGAGGTTCTGTCGGTCTCTTACTACTCCCTTCCCCTCCCGTCGCCGCGCGTGCGCAGACGGGGCACCTCCTCAACAATGCACAACTATCTTCGTCTGTGTTTATTCATTACAACGCCGTCTTACGACATATATGTCTGTGTGTGTATGTGTATGTCTATGTGTGTGTGTGTGTGTGCGTGTGCGTGTGCGTGTGCGTGTGCGTGTGCGTGTGCGTGTGCGTGTGCGTGTGTGTGTGTGTGTGTGTGTGTGTGTGTGTGTGTGTGTGTGTGTGTGTGTGTGTGAGTGTGAGTGTGAGTGTGAGTGTGAGTGTGTGTGTGTGTGTATATAGATATACATGATATGAAACGTAGAATTACTGGGTTAGATTTTTTTGGAATTCTAATAAACATCCTTTTGTTAACCCAAATGCTTATAAGCTTATTGCGAAAATTATGATTTCCTATACCTCCCGGAAGTAGACGTGACTAAACTCGTCACAAATACCCCAACTAGTTGCTAGTTTTTCTCTAACAACTAATGCCAAGATCACAGAATATTCCACCGTAATATTTGTCCTGGGTATGACCATAAACTGCATCCAGTGATGAAACTCTAGTTCGGGAGATCTACAGTTTTTGGGAAAGTGGAGCTACCCTTGAATCATCACTGCTCCCAGGTCCTCTCTCACCCACAGAGGTAGCACCTGAAAGGGTCCCGGATATGGGGTTACATATCCTAATGTTGGGCAGCAGTAACATAAGTACCTAGAATTCAATTTTAAATTCAAAATACTTTATTCCATTAAATACAATGGTTATTATTTTTACAGAGAAAGGTATTTTATAGTACATGTAAATATAAGATGCCTATAGAATTAATGACTGTACATAGTTATGCCTATTTGTATGTATTGAAACCTGATGTCATTGGGGATTTAAGAGATGTTCTTTTAATTTCTTTTTGAATGTATTAGAGTTTCTGATATTTCTGATATTATTTGGTAATTTGTTCCAAATCATGGGTCCACGTGTTTTGACACAGGTTGTGTTACCTACGGTTGGAAGGGTAATAGCCACTTTGGATAAAACCCTTGGATTATTTTGTGAATTAGTACGCAAGTGTCATAGTTACATTTGTTTTGTACTTTTAGCCAATTTAGTTTGTTTATGTGTGGGGTAATGTGGTCATACTTATTTACGTTACTAAGCGCTACTCTCGCAGCAAAGTTCTGTAATTTTTGGATTTTCTGAATGTGACCTTTGTTTGTTGTGCCCCAGATGTTAGAACAATAATTAATTATTCTGAGAACTAGTGTTTGTATTACGGATATCCTAGTTTCAGCAGGGATCTTTTATGTGGCTTAGGTAAATTAGTATGCCCATTACCTTCCTATGGATGTTGTCGACGTGGTTCTCATATGTCATGAATCTGTCAATGTGTACGCCTAGGTTTTTTACTGAGGTGCTCGGTCTTATGTATCTGTCTTCAAATGTTATGGTATTGTTTACTGGAATTTTGGCGATATTTTGACGACTACCTATGAAAATACATTGTATTTTATCTGGGTTTATCTTAAGGCCATTTGTGTCACAGTATCCTTTTATTAGTGTCAATGTCTCCTGGGTCTTTTTTTATTAGTTCATCTAACTTGTTTACTGAATCACTGTGGAGAAATCGTGAATCATCGGTGTATTGAACAAGAAAGCAATTTTGGGCTATGGGTGTTAAGTAATTTACCAATATTGTAAATAGAACTGGGCCTAATATAGATCCTTGTGGAACACCGAAAGATACTATCTGTTTTGTAGATATTTCCTAGTGAATTTTGACTGAATGGCTTCTGTTACTTAGATAACTTCTGAACCAGTATGTATCGATGTTGTGATATATTAATTTACTAAGGAGGATTTCGTGGCTGACACTGTCAAAAGTCTTGGATAAATCGCACAGTGTTAGCAAGTTTATTTGATTGTTGTCTATGTTCTCATAAATTTTATTTGTGATCTGCAATAATGCTGTTTCAGTAGACAACTTACTTCTGAAACCATGGTGTGATTTGGATAGTAGGTCATTTGCCTCCAGAAATAATGTAAATTGGTCTGCTACGATTTTTTCAAGAACTTTAGACAGTATAGGCAATATGGTAATAGGGCGATAGTTATTAACTTCGTCTGTGTTTCCGGATTTGAAAACTGGTGTTATTATGCCATGTTTCCAAAGCGATGGGAAATTACCAGTGACTAGAGATGTGTTAATGATTACCGTTAGATAGTAAGCTATTGCAGATAGACTGTCTCTAATAAAGCGAAAAGCAATGCCATCTGCTCCCACAGCATTAGTTTGATGCAGGTGTTTTATTTTTAGGACTACTGTTTCTATTTTTACAGGTTGTGCTCTGAAAGTATTTGCTAGTGGCCTTATCCTACCTGCATTTTTCTGAGATCTGGAAGCGTTTGTTTGTTTGTACGTGAGATGTCCAATTTTAGGCGAAGAAATCGTTAAATTAATTTGCACTAACACTGGTATTTAGAGGATCTCTCTGATTTTTTTGGTTTGGTGCAAGTGTTTTAACTATTTTCCATGTTTTTTTTACAATTTGTTAATTTATTTCTAAAATAATTAGCTTTGGCTCCTTGTATAAGTGATTTGACATTTCTTTTCTTTTTTTTGTAGTTTTTCTGGAGTCCCATGTTGTGTCTGTCATTTTTTAGAGCTTTATGAACGCTATATCTATCTGCTATCGCTCTCTTGATGTCGTTGTTTATCCATGGAGCAGGAGGACGTCTAACAGTTTTAGTAACAAATGGAGCAATGGCGTTTATGCTGTCATTAATCACTTCCGTAAAGACATTTACCTGTTTGTCTACATTATCTGTTTGCAGAATTTCTAAAAGAGTTGCTTCCTTGGCAATTATTTTTTGGCATAATGACTGAGGGTCGTAGTTGGTTAATTCTCGGAAACTTTTTTTGACTGGTGGTCGTTCTGGTTTCTTTAAATTAAGCGTCACCGTTATGAGTTCGTGATTGGCAACATGGCATGGAATGACGTTTGTATGGAGACTGAGGTCAGCTCTGTTTGTTATTATAACATCAATTAATGATGAAGTGTTTTCTATGACATTTGTAGGCTGGTTGACTATCTGTTCTAATTTGTTTTTCCTGATTATCTTAAATAATTTTGCGTTAGGTTTATTCAAATCATCATTTAAATCACCCAGGATGAAAAGAGGTTTCTTTTTAAGTATCATTTCTCTAAAAACTTTTTCTATATAATCAAAAGATTCAGAGGAACCATGAGGATGCCTATAGGCTGCACCTACAATGAGTGACGGAAGCATATTGCATTGGCCCAGATATCCTCTACATCTGTACTCCTTGCAGTTATAGCGGATATCTCATTTGCTTTGAGAATATCTTGTACATATATGCAGACTCCTCCCACACGTCCTGCATCGGATCTATAAAGATTGAAATTTGGTATTTAGATGAAAGCGCTTGACATATCTTGGTGAAGCGACCCGGGGGGGGGGGGGGGGGTCGAAGGGGGCCAACAACTAACATCCCAACCCCGGACTGGACGTTGCGGGACCACGAGTTGCCATGGTTTGCTGAGTTGTTTGGCTGAGGCGGAGAGGAGGCGAAAACACGTCCGATCACCACGGCGGCTAGACTCAGGCGGAAGAACCATTTCGATGGTCAACGGGAGATCCAAGCATAACAGTAGACAGGTCATTCATCCTGACTTTGGTTGCTGTTCTGCGGGTGGAGTAGTTCTGGGGGCCTGCTTCACCTATTAGCCTCTTTGTACAACCAGCAACTGGTTGCCAACCTCCGGACCGGAGATGGTACTTGATAAGAAGAATATTTTCTGACACTGGACTCCCAGTATTCTCCCACACAACTTCAATTAGCACTGTCCAAGGAGAGATTGTGCATTAATGTATTCTATTTTTAACATATGTGATCTGACCGTCGGTCTTGCTGACGGCGGTGGCTTGTCAAACCCTCTGATCACGGTGGTACTTGTTTCTGTTTAGGGAACACTTTGACGTTCCTTGGGAAGGAATCTGAGTCTAAGAATAGTTCAGGCTTTATTTATCGGCCTCGCACAGTTACCGTGAAACTAGAGTAGTAGTTGTGGCTCATCGTTGTCTTGTGAGCTTATACAGTTGATATATTTTCGAATTTGTCCGAGAGGTGCTCTTCGATGTCTTCTTCGTTTTTGTCTGGATGACAGCTGGTGATGTACAGGTACACTGTCTCGGGCCGATCAGCTCCTGTTAAGGGCTTTGTTTTTCTCTTTTGCTCCCTTGGAGTGACTGAGACGAAACCTTCGAATTCAACATCTTCTGTCCTTTCCGCGTGGTTGTGAATCACGACAGTCGGCACAACTGGAGCTGGAGGAGGGGAGGGGGGACTCCTGGGACCTGGTGAGAGTTGCGTTACTCCACTGGCTATTAGGCTCGAGTTCCTTCCTTTTTCTTTTTTTTGAAGCTTCGCCTAGGCGTTCCTTGTGTAGATGCTTTGATTTTCTTGCTGGCTGGAAAGTTGTTCAAGGACTACTCAGGTGTTTTGGTACTCGGGGAAGCTGTCGAATCAGCAAGGACGAAGCCTGTTCGCTAAGGTCAAGCAATTATGTATACGAGCTATAAAATAAGATGATCACACAATCAATGACTTTTGGAACACTGAAAGAGACTGGTTTCTTAGATGACTGCGTTCTTGTGGAGAAAAAAAAAACAAAAAACTGAACCAATAGTTTTCAATTCCTTGATTTTTCATTTTGTCAACCAGGATTTCATGGCTGACACTGCCAAATGCTTTTGATAGATCACACAATGGAGTTAAATAGAATGCTATCCACTCCTACAGCATTCGACTCACGAAAGTGTCTTATTGTCGAGACTTGGTTCTATTCCTATTGGCTGTGGTCTTAAAGCATTTGTTGAGAGCCTTGTCAGTTGCGTGTCGTGTTCCTTAGTTTTTTAGAGTGAAAAATCTAGAATCATATTATGAGTATGATTAGTTTCTTCAGGAATGTAAAAAAATATATATATAACCAAATTGTTTTTCTAATGACGCTCAAAAACATGATCACATTAATAACAATGTTGATGATGATAATGATAATTTAGTTTTATTCCATTTGTTACAATGGTTATTCTTGGTGTGACATGCTGTCTGTCTCATTTTGCTTCTAAGTTATCCCCTGTGTGCAAGGAATGGCCGGGGGGACCATCCACTGACACACATCCCTTACATACATTTCTACGTGATAGAACTTCAGCATATCATCGGGTGTTTGTAGAATTTCAGTATCTGTTAGTGTTTCTTCTTCTTTTTACCCATTTGCCATTTCCCAGTCTATTTATTTTGGGTTGAAGTTCAGTGATTTAAGACTGTCACATACCTCTGCTACCTGGTTTTCCTTATTTACATGTTTTCTTAACTTATCTAATGTAACTTCAGTGATGTTTCGGTCTGATCGAGCGGTATGGTATTTAATTCTTTCTCGTAGGTATTTTTCTAATTTGGTTAATAAGGCAGAAGTCCTCCTCAAAATCTTGTTCTTCCTCATCTCTGGTTGTATTTGTTCCTAATTTAATCCTCTTTGCTTCCCAGTCGATGGAAGGAAAATTAAAGTCGCCCGTTATTTTATTACCTTGGACTTTTTTTCCATTTTGATATAATGACTAACGGCATTTAATGCTTCGCTACAGAAAAGTTTTGTTAGGTCAAGTTGTTTATATATCATAACCTATAACTCTTGTGTGTCCTTGGTCAAAACTTGCATCATTACCACCGTGTTATTTGAATATTCTATTATGATTCAAACATTAAGTAACTTCCTTTGCAAAATACATGAGTCATACATCAAATATATCAATTTTCTTTGATACCATTAATCATTATGGGGGGACTGTTGTAAACTCTGTTGTACAAATAGTGAATATTTTGATTATTTGAATGTTAAAATTTGCCGTCTGCGCTATCAGTGTAGGCGGAATATTTGTTATTTTGTATCTAAACTCATGTGATTTATCTATGTACTCCTTAACACTTGTTATATTTTTTTCCTTTATTTTTTCCGAATGCTTTCGTTATCGTTTTTTTTTTTTGTTTTTTTTTACGTATTCCTTTCCATATGCCCCCCCCCCCTTACGCACCCTTATTTCACCAATGTGTCATGTTATAAATTCATAGCCATTACGCCATTGCACTTTTGAACGTAATCTCTCATACAAAAACCCAAGCGGAAGTTATAAGTAATAATTATCTATTTTTTGTACGTTTTTTTTTTCGTAGTAGACAGTTATCATTCCAAGTATAAGTGTTCCAACTGCATTACTACTTATTAATGTTTCTTTGTCTTGAGCTCAGTTAACAATTTTAATCAAAAGGGAACTTCCGCATTCCAATGAAAGGTAAAATGAAGTTTAAAAATGTATGTTGGTTGGCTAGTGTTTTTGTAAGGTAAATACAGTTATCTTTTTTTTTTCTTTTTGTATGGTTAGTATTTTTTGTATTTATTGTATAAGTATGGATTTGTTGTTGTATGATTTTGTTGTATTAAAGATGTATTTCTATGTTGTTGGTTTTTTTTCTTTTTTTCTTTATTCCTTCATTTATGCAATTAGGTTTGCATTTGATCAGTGAGATGATGCAGTGATGATCATATGGTTAATGTATTTTGAATAATGATTGCTTTGATAATGATAATAACCATCGTGATACTTATGATATTGATAACAGTGATAATGATAATGATGAAAATGAACGTGATGATGTTAATAACAGTTATAATAATAGTAATAATGATGATCGAGTGATAAAGATAACCTAATATTAATGATAATAATAATAATAATCATGACAATGTAGCCATAATGATCATGGTAATGATAACGAAAATGATGATAATTATAGCGATTAAAATAATCATGTAATGATAATGCTGCTGATGATATAATGACTACAATCATGACAGTGATAATAATGACTGTGACAATAATAGCAATAATGAAAATGGTAATAGTACTAGAAATAGTAAAAAAAAAAAAATGTCAATGTTGATATCAGTAATATCACTGATAAGTCTTTAATATAATTGATAACAGTAATGATAATACTGCTAACAATAATGTTGACAATAATACCAATTAAATTTATAACCAACACTAATTATAATATTACAATCAAAATAATAATGACCTGAATATCTACACAATCCGGTTACACACACACACACACACACACAAGGACGTGAGTTAACACAGGCACTTATTATTTTCTCCCACATTCCCCATTTCACACTGTTAACTCATCACTTGCGAACACTATATTTTAAAAAATATACTTTGTCGTTCATCTCAAAAATTATGAGTCTGAGGACCTTAACAACAGTAGATTAAAATACAAAAAAAGGAAGGAATTCACACAGCGGGGGGAAAAAAATATGGCTCGGGGGGAGAAGATACAGTGATGTTGTATTATTAAAGGGTGATATGTTGCATGCTAATCTGACGTTTCCCTTTGTCTCCAGTGGATCCTTTCAACTTATTCACAAAAAAAGAGAAAGATAATAAAAGAAGAAAAAAAAAGGGGAAAGATTTGAAATGATGTAGCCACGCCTTCGGGAGGGAAGATAAAAAAAAAAAAAGTTTTCTCCATGTCTTCTTTGTCTTCAGTAGATCCTTTTATATAAAAAAAAGAAAAAAGAAAAGAGAGCCAAAGCAAGGTTAATGAAATTATTTTTTTTTAATGAAAAGAGAAAAACAATTACGTCAGATCTTCGGAAACTTACCTAACCAAAATATTAACAATAGATAAATAAATAGTGAGATACATACATACATCGGTAGATGCATACATAAATGGACAGATACCTATGTAAAATCTCCATTCAGTTGTCCAAAGCAAGTTCCATCTATCTGGGCTCACAAAAAACACAGGATGCACTTCAACTGGCTCTGGCTCTGTGAGAAACTTGGGATCTACCATATCAGCATCCCAGAATGTGTTTTTTGTGCGTTTTCATTTTCTTCTCTCTTTTTACTAACCTAAAATGCAGTAAATATAGTTTGATATATAACGTCCAATTTACTCTCATTACTTTTGGTTGACTATATATCCGTCTGTGTGTGTGTGTCTGTCTCTTTGTCTCTATCTCACTCTCTCTGTCTCTGTCTCTGTCTGCCTCTGTCTCTCTCTCTCTCTCTTTCTCTTTCTCTTTCTCTTTCTCTCTCTCTCTCTCTGTCTCTGTCTGTCTCTCTCTCTCTCTCTCTCTCTCTCTCTCTCTCTCTCTCTCTCTCTCTCTCTCTCTCTCTATATATATATATATATATATATATATAAAATGTGTGTGTGTGTGTATGTATACACACACATATACATAACTTGTATAGGTTATATACATATGCATATAAATATATATACATCTACATACACGCATGTGTGCGTGTTTGTGTGTGTGTGTGTGTGTGTGTCTGTGTGTGTGTGCGTGTGCGTGCGTGCGTGCGTGCGTGCGTGTGCGTGCGTGCGTGCGTGTGTGTGTGTGTGTCGCACTGTCTTTGTTTCTCTTTTTCTCTCTTATGTGTGTGTGTATGCCTATCTATCTATATATATATCTATCTATCTATCTATATATATATGTACACACACACATATATTGAAAGAGAGGGAGATAGTGCGATATATATATACATATATATATATATATATAAAATATATAAAATTGTTGTTTGTTTTGTTTTTTGTTTGGTGTTTGTTTGCTTGTGTTGTTGTGTGTGTTGTGTTTGTTGTTGTGTGTTTTGTGTTTTGTGTGTGGTGTGTTGGGGTTTTGGTTTTGGCGCCACACAAAAACTAAAAATGCATAAAAAATATGTAAAGTACACACAAACACACCACACACCCCACACATACAAACACAAAACATATATTTTATTTTATAGTATATATAAAAGATATAATAAAATGCACACACACACACACACACACACCAAAAACCCCACACACAAAACACAAAACACACAAAACACACACCAAAACCCCCACACACACACACACCCCCTACAAACGCAAACACAAAACACACACACACACAAAACACACACACACAACCCCCACAACACACAAACACCCCACCAAAAAACAAAACACAACACACACACAACCAAAACACACACTAACTGTTTTATAAAATAAATATATAAAATATATATATATAAATAGTGTGTTTGTGTGTTGTGTGTGTGTTGTTTGTGTGTTTGTTGTTGTGTGTGTGTGTGTGGTGTTGTGGGGTGTTGTGGGGTGAATATATTTAAATAAAATAAATATAAAAAAAAATTTTAAAAATATTATTATATATAATAAATTATATATATTTTATATAAAAATATTTGTATATACACACAAAAACACACAACACACAAAACACACACACTTTCACGTTAAAAATATAATATTATATAAAATATATATAAATAAATATATAATTTTAAAATATATTTGGGGTTTGCGGGGGTGGTGTGTTGTTTTGTGTGTGTGTGGGTTTGTGTTGTTTGTGTGTGTGTGTTGTGGGGTGTGTGTGTGTGTGTGTGTGTTTACATATACATATATAAAAAAAAAAAAGGGAAAAAAAAGAAAAGAAAAAATATAAAACACACACACGCATGCATTGGGTAAATGCAAAACAAAAAATAAATTTAAAATATATAAAATTTTCCGTTGGGGGTTTTTAAATATAAAATATATATATATATAAAAATTATATATATATAAATACACACACACATAAAGCATATACAATAAAAATTTTACATATAAAATGTCTGTGTGGGTGTAAATATATATAAATATATTTTAATAATATATTTTAAATATATATAAGAAAATAATATATATATAAAAAAATATATAATAGATATATAAAATATATTATGAACATACAATAATTTCCGTCTCTGTTTTCTCTTTTTACGCAGGATTTGTCTTGTTCCTTTTTTTTCTCTCTCTCTTTTTCCTTTTCCTCTGTCTGTACAGAAACCTTTTCTTTAGGGCCCCCCCTCTCTCCCCCTCTCTTCCCCCTCTCTCTCCCCTCTCCCCTCTCGCTCTCCCCCTCTCCTCCCTCCTCCTTCTCCCCCTCTCTCTCCTCTCCCCCCCCTCTCCCTCCCTCCCTCCTCCCCTTCCCCCTTCCCTCCCCCCTCTCTCTCTCTTCCCCTCCCCTTCTCTCCCCTCTCTCTCTCTCTCACCCCTCTCTCTCCCTCCCCCTCCCCCCCTCCTCCCTCTCTCCCCCCTCCCTTCTCTCTCTCTCCCCCCTTCCTCTCTCCCCCCTCCCTCCCTCTCCCCTCTCTCCTCTCTCTCTCTTTCTCTCCCCCCTCCCCCCTCCCCCCCCTCCCCCCCCCTCCCCTCCTCCCCCCCCCCCCCCCCCCTCCCCCCCCCCCTCCCCCCCCCCCTCTCCCCCCCCCCCCCCCCCCCCCCCCCTCCCCCCCCCCCCCCCCCCCCCTTCCCCCCCCCCCCCCTCCCCCTCCCCCCCTCCCCCCCTCCCCCTCCCTCCCCCCCCCCTCCTCCCCCCCTTCCTCTCCCCCCCCCCCTCCTCTCCCCCCCCTTCCCCCCCCCCCCCCCCTCCCCCCCCCCCCCCTCCCCCCCCCCCCCCTCCCCCCCCCCCCCCCCCCCCCCCCCTTCCCCCCCCCCCCCCCTTCCTCCCCCCCCCCCCCCCCCCCCCCCCCCTCCCCCCCCCCCCTCTCTCCCCTTCCCCCCTCACCTCTCTCTCTTCTCGTCTCCTCTTTTCTCCCCCCTCTCTCTCTCTCTTCTCTCCCCCCTCCCTCCCCCCTTCCCCCCTCCCCCTTTCCCCCCTCCCCCCCCTCTCTCTCTCCTCTTCTCCTTCTCCCCGTCTCTCCCCTCTCTCTTTTCACTCTCCTCTTTTTTCCTCTCCCTCCCTCCCCCCCCCCTCTCTTTTCTCTGGGCTCTCTACCTCTCTCTCCCCCTCCCCCTTTCCCCCCCCTCTCTCTCCTCTCTCTCTCTCCCCCCTTTTCTCCTCTCCCTCTTTCTCCCTCCCTCCCCCCTTTTTTCCCCTCCCTTCCTTCCCTCCCTATCTCCCCTCCTCCTCGGCTTTTAATCAGCCGCCGTTAAAGGGGGACTGTTTCCCCGCACCCCCGCAACTCAGCAAACCATGCCTTCTATTCCCGAATGTCAGAGGGAAATCACCCCCCCCCCCGGTTTGAGGGGGCCAACCAGGGGCCCCCCCTGGTTTTTCCCGGGGCAGCTACACGAGCCTTTTTCCCCAGAAAGAAAGGGGACCCTTGGCCCCAGGGAAAAGTGCCCCCCTCCCGGGGTTTGGGGGACCTCACCCGGGATAGGCCCCCCGGCACCCCGGGGTCAAGGCTGCCCCCCCCCAGGGGGGAGGGGCCCCTTAAAAAGAAACCCAGCAATAATACAATTTGGAAAACAGGTAAATAAATTTTTGAAAACCAATATATAAATTTCGGCAGGTAACAAAATTTTAAAACACAATTCTGTTTTCGTTGCTACTAAACTACACCCAAAAGGTTTCGGCATCGTAAATCAAAAAAAAAAAATACAAACAGGGGGGCTAAAAAATGAACAACCCATAACATTGTATTCAGTTTTGTCCCTCTAGAAAATCCAGGAACACCCCGGGACACTAAGGGGATGATAAACATTATCGTGCACACTATGATTAACATGGTGGGAAATCCAAACATAGTTTTCGCAAAAAACCCCCAACCGGACACTCCCCCCCAACAACGGTCCCACCTAAAAACCGGGTTTTTCTACCTTTTGTTAAATTTTTTTCCCAAAAAAGAGAACAGACCAAAAACACAGCCCTTTAAAGGGGCCCTCCTGCACGATCAAAATCTATCAAAAAAAAAGGGACTTTTGGGAGGGAATGTTATCCAACAGCAATTGTCCAAAAATAAAATCATTGGGCAAGCAGAGGTCACATGGGTCACCCAAAACCCCAAAAAAAACCCCCCCATCCCCCACCCGTGATCAACCACGTACAAAACCCTTCCCCTTTTACACTCCTCCCCCATCCCCCAACGCCCCCCACCTCCACCCCAGACCCCCCTCCACACCTTCCAACCCCCCTACCCCCCACGGCACCCTCCTCTCCCACAACCTTCCCCCTCTCCCTGCCCGCCCAAAGCTCCTCGCGCCCTTGCTGACTCGCCGGGCCTTTTACAATTTCGGGGGGGGGATTCACTTTCCCCTCGCCCGGCCCCCTAGCCAGCAAACCCCCCCCCCAAACAAACCCCCCCGCCTCCCCCAATCCACCCAAGAGCCCTCCTGCCGTCAGACCCAAGACCAACACGCCCAAAAATACCAAGGCAGAACTTTTAAAACAATTTAAAACCAAACGGGGCTTTAAAAAAAAAAACAGAACAACAGGAACAAAAACAAAACCAACAAAATCGACCCCCAAACCCCCACTGGAAAACAGCCACAGCATTTTCAAAGGGCTACCGCCCCAAACCCCCGCCCCCCCCCCCAACCCGTGTCACCAGCATCATTAAAAAACTATGCAGAAAAGGTCCACACAAGATGTTAAGAAAACGGGTTTCAAAAAAAGCAAATCGAGAAACCAAGAAAAAAAAACAAACAAAACCGGAACACCAAAAACCCCAAAAGGGGGCAGTCCCAGACACAGTCAAACCTTTTCAACACCATTTTCCCCCCAGACACAAAAGAAGAGGGCTTGGGAAAAACACTTTTCCCAAAAGTTTTAAAAACCCTCTCAATGTAAAAACCCCAAAAAACAGTGATGACACATGACTACTAACCAGCTTCACTGTCAGAAAAGGGGGGAAAAGGACAAAAAGCCCGAGTTTTTTATAGACCCTGAACTTTTTTCCACAATTTTTACAGTTTCTTAAACAGAAACCCAAATACAAGCCGATCAGAATTTTGACGGGGGCAAAGCCCCTCAGCGTTACCAGTGCCTTTTTTTTTAAAAATTGGTAAAAAAAACTTTCAGAAAACAATTTTTCACATTACAAAAAAAAATACAGATCGGGGAAAGGTTTCAACTATTTTTTTCAGACCAAACCAGTGGACCTGAAGAAACAAACATCTTAGTAAATTAAAAAAAACCTTAGCGAAACAAAAAACTGTAACAACGGTATTCTTTGCGCTTTATCACAAATATCCCCCCGCAACTTAACATTTTTTGACGGGCATTATTAAACCCTTGGGCACTGGTGTTTTCCATCGCTTTGGAAACTGGAAAAAAATAACACCCAATTTTCCAATGGGGAAAATAGACCCATGTCAAAAAATCGCCCTAAAAACTATTCCTTTAATATCCAAAAAATTCCCTTTAAAAATTTTAACAAAAACAACTGAAAGAAATTTTTTGGGGGCCAAAACTTATTATTAAAACACAACAAGGTTTTTGAAAAAGGGTTTTCAACTGAAAAAACTTTAAATGCAAAAACACGATGAAAAAAAAATAACAAATTTACAAAAATCAAAAAAAAACACATTAAAAGCTCCTTTCAAGGGTTTTTTATAGTTTTAACCATTTAAACTCTCCTTAACAAATTTTTAAACCCAAAAAAAAAAAACCTTTTTTTTAAAAATTTTAAAATACAAACCCCCAAAACGGTAAGAACAAAAAATATGTCATCAAAAACAAAAAACCTTTTTGGGAAACCTCAAGGAACTATTTTTGGCCGATCATTTTAAAAAATTTTTACAAAAAAAATTTAATTTAACAATAGCCCATAACTGCCTTTTAGTGCACTTTACCCGAAGATTCACGTTTTTTCAAAAAGTGATTTCATAAACCCCTTTTTAAAACTTATAAAAAAAAGCGCCCTAATACTCAACACAAGCCCCAAAACTAAAAGTTGGGCACAAAAGGCTTTAAAATAAAACCACATTAAAAATCTCCTGAAATTCATAGGTTTTCGGCAGAACCCTTGCTTTAAAATTTTCCCCGTGAAAAAAAACCAACCATAAAATTTAAGGTGCTCCCTAAAAAACCGGGGCACTTTAGTGAATAATCTAGGGGGTAAAAAAGAAGGGTTTAAAAAATTGAAACCCCCCCTTGACAAAAACTACGAAAAAAAACACTAAAGAAACTAAAAACTTGGTTGTACAAAACTCTAGCTTAAGCATAATAAACTTTTTCCAAACAAATTTTTGGGGGCACTAACAAAAAAACCCAAAGCAAAAAAAAGGGAAAAATTAAAAACAAATTTTCCTTTCCCCGAGTTTGCTTAGTAATATCAGAAACTTTATAACATCACCCCCACTAAACAAAAAAATTTTAAAAGGTTAAAAAATTTACTCCCAAAGCAGCTAAAGGGCACGGGAAAAAATTTACAAATTATTTAAAAGGGTATTCCAAAATGTTTTTTAATGGCCTTGCAAAAACCCTAGGAACAATTTAGGGGTCCAACAAAACCCCCGAAAAAATTCCCCTTTTTTTTCCCAAAAAGATCGGGAAAACCCAAAACAGGGGGAACCCCCCCAAAAGGGAAAAACTTGGGCCCCAAATTATGGGAAAAACCACCAAAAAATTTTAAAACATTAAAACTTTTTTTTAAAAATTTTAAAATAAAAAAAAATTAAATTAAAAAAAATTTAAAAAAGAAAAACCATTGTTTTAAATTTAATTAAAAAAAAAGTTTTTACTTTACTTTGACTTTTACTCCTCCCCCCTCCCCCCCCCCTCCCCCCCTCCCCCTCTACTCCCCTCTCCCTCTTTCCTCCCTCCCTCCCCCCCTCTCTCTTCTCCCCCCCTCCCCCCTTCTCCTCTTTCCTTTTCCCTCTCTCCCCTCTCTCTCTCTCTTCCCCCGGTGTGCCCCCTTACAACCATTTTTTTATTAACCCTGAATTTTTGTTACAGGTTGGTTTTTTTTGATCACAAACCCTCCCCGTAAAAATTTTTTTTTCTCAAACAAGGTTTTTTAAAACAGGGTACTCCCTATGGTGCTTTTGTGGTTTTTTTCATCAATTTTTCTACCTATTTAAATTTTTCTGTCAAACCCCTATCTTTTAAAAAAAACAAACTATCTATAATTAAAATAAAATTTAATATAAAATAACGACACAAATTTTAAATACGAAAATGCAAAAATTTATTCCCCCCCAAAAAACACACAACACAAAAAACACACACCACACCACACCCCACAACACACACACACACAAAACCCCAAACACCACACCCCACACACACTC
>NC_061834.1:36404020-36406520 GCF_019202785.1 Penaeus chinensis | reverse complement strand
GGAAGGAGGAGGAGGAGGAGGAAGGGCAAGTAGCCACGGCGGACCGTGAGCTTATTAGTGTCGTCTTGGTTTTTTCCTTTACCCCTTTCGCTTCCCGATGTTGTTTTTTTTTCGTTCTCGTCTGTTTTTTTCCCGTGTCCCCTCTTTCTTTCTTTTATTTATTTTAGATAATTTATAAAAAATATATATAAATGTATTTTATTTTTATACATATGATGTTTTTGGTAATTTTACATAATTTTATTATATGTTATGTATATGTATATGTAATGTTATATATATATATTTCACACACACAACACACACAACACATATATATAATATACAAACACACTTATTGAATAAATACACATATATATATATATATATATATTATATACATATATGCGTGTGGGCAATATATAGATATATATATATTAAATATATATTATATATATATAATATATAAATATATACAACACACACAAGTGTTTGTATGCATATCTTTCTGTGTGGATTTCCTTTCAGTGGAATTAGGAATGATTACTTAGGGGCGACTACCTTAACATTGACTTGAAAGGGACCACTTTACTTATCCAAAAAATCCTCTTTTTCCCTCATCTTTCATCCCATTCCGCGATCATTTTTTTCCATTAGCTGACTCATTTTCGAAGTCCACCATCCGCTCCTTTCCTTTCTGTTATTATTAAACCCAAAAGAAAAGAGAAATCGAGAGCGCGATTATCCATTTCCCTTTCACGAAAAACAAAAAAAGGCATCAATCAAAAACCAAATACCCTTTGACCCAATTTTTCTAAATCATTGTCTTAATCGACCCCCTGTGTTCTTTTACAGGGTAATTTATTTGCATAACTTACAAGGCAACAAAAATAAAGGCGATTTGTTCATTTAAAATGAAACTCGTTTCCCTTTTTACGGGATCAAATGATAAATAATTTTGATATTTATAAGAGTATTTTTTTTTTTTTTTTTTTTTTTTTTAAAAAGGGGGATTGCTTTATACCCACGAATTTTCTTAAATATACTGAAGCTGCTTAATTGGTGCGTTCCGACAGTGTCATTTGTTTTTGGGCATCTTCTAAAATTTAGTGTTTTAACTATTGGGGAATTTAATAAAATAAGGGGGAGACATATTAATGATCTTTTTTCTTTACGGACACAGTAATATTTTTTTTTTTAATTTGACAAAAACCAAACGTTTTCAATAACAATATTGATCCAGTTTCATTCGTCACAGAGTTAATTAAATTATAAATTTCCATGAATCGAGTTTATCCCTATAGAGACCAAAATAACAAATAGAGACAAACTTTAAGATAAAATAAATATAATAACTTATATTTCTCTTATACACACGCCAAATTGTGTATTTAAATTTCAAAGGCGGATCATTTTCTGTATTTATCCGCCCCAACCCCCCACACGCCCACCGTTAAAAGCTTCCAGTTTTTTCTATCCGGGGTTAAAGCGGTTTTTTTTTCCGAATCGACACGTTAAGGACCCATTTTTTTTCTCGGGGTTTAATGCGGTGATTTTTTTTTTTTTTTACGCCGTCACACGAAATATTTCTTTTTCTTGCACGATAGTTTACAATCCCTTTTCTTAACAGGTTAAAACGTATCCATTTTTTTCCTGTCTTAACAAAATAAAATATCCCCAAATTTCCCCCACCGGCCCAACCAAAAAAGTACCCCATTTCCCAGCACCGGGCTCTAGAAAAGATCCAGATTTCCCCCCCCACCGGGCCCTCCCAAAAAACGCCCCATTTCCCCCACCGGTCATAGAACGACAAATTTCCCCCCCCCCGGCTTAGAACGTATCCCCACTTCCCCGCGCCAACAACTTTTAAAAACCCCCCACTAGCTAGAAAAGTTTTAAATTTTCCCCGCACCGCCCAACCAACACCCCTCCCCCCCCCCAAATAAAAACAGCTAACACGCATCCAAACCTTGCCCCCCCCCCTCCCGAAAAAAAAAAAAACAAAAAAAAAAAAAAAAAAAAAATAACAGCTAGAACGCATCCAGATTCCCCTCGCCCCCTCGGCACTGGTTTTTTGAACGTTTTCCTGCCTTCATGGGGTCCGCCGGGGGACGACGCTCGGAATTGCGTAACCTGGGCCCACTCGTGACCTACTTCCGCTTTTCCGTCTGCTTTTGGGGTTCGGGCTATTTTTGGAAGTTTTTTTCTCGAACGGATGAGATTCGGAATGGCGGGGTGGGGCCCCAGCGGCGGGGTCCATAGGGGCCCAAATTTTTGGGTTTTTATTTGGGAATCATCTATCTTCTATCTTTTTTATATATACATCACCCGTTTTTTACTACTTTTCTGATTTATACCCTTCTATATTTAACCCAACGTATAGTGAATAAGTATATATTAATAACAAAAATATATAGTATAAATCACATATTTATTATTACATATTAAAATAACATATTTATATTTCAAAAATTATTTAAAACATCTTTCGGGTTCTTTTGAAATCTCTCTGGGCTGTATC
>NC_061834.1:36393456-36395956 GCF_019202785.1 Penaeus chinensis | reverse complement strand
GGAGGATATGTGATGGGGAGAGAGAGAGAGAGAGAAAGAGAGAGAGAGAGAGAGAGAGAGAGAGAGAGAGAGAGAGAGAGAGAGAGGGAGGGAGGGAGGGAAAGGATGTGATAGAGGGTTAAGGAGGGAAGGGGGGAGGGAGGAAGGAGGAGGGATGTGTTACAGGAGATAAAGAGAGAGAAGGAAGGAGACAGGTATGTATTATGCGGGTAAAGGGAGGGAAGGAGGGAAAGAAAAGACAGGGAGGGATGTGTTATGAAGGAAAAGGAGAAGTGAAGGAAGATAAGAGGGAAGGAGGGAGGGAGGGAGAAATAGAGGGAAGGAGGGAGGGAGGGAGATACAGAGGGAAGGAAGGAGGGAGGAAGACAGAGAGGAGGAGGGAGGTTGGAAGAAATAGTGGGAAGAAGGGAGGGAGGAAAAAAAAGAGGGAAGGAGGGAGGGAGGGAGACAGAGAGGAAAGCAGGGAGGGAGAAAGGGAGCAAACTGCGATATTGGGTAAAGAAGTAAAGAATGAGGGAAGTACCATGAGGAATAGAGGGAAGGAGGGAGGAGGGAGGAAGGAAAACAATTAAAAGATAGAGAAAGCGACGGTGGAAGGAAGAAGAGAGTGAAAAAAATGAAACATGGAGAGAAAGAAAGAGAGGGAGGAGACAGGAGGGAAGCAGGGAGGGAAAGGCATGTGCTGTGGGGGGGAGGGGGGAAAGGGGGAAAGGGGGGAGGGGGTATCTCTATGCCCAGTAGCTATGGCGACTTCCTGTACTCAATTGACCTTGAGGGGCGAGTGATAAAATAATTGGGGTCTTAAGTGCACGTTACGACAGAAAGGACGAGAGAGAGAGAAAGGAAGAGAGAGATAGAGAGAAAGAGAGAGAGAGAGAGAGAGAGAGAGAGAGAGAGAGAGAGAGAGAGAGAGAGAGAGAGAGAGAGAGAGAGAGAGAGAGAGAGAGAGAGAGAGAGATAGAGAAAGCCAGAGAGAGAGAGAGAGAGAGAGAGAGAGAAAGAGAGAGAGAGAGAGAGAGAGAGAAAAGTGGGAGGGAATGAGGGAGAAGGGACGAGAGGGGAGGGGGTTGGCGAAGGTAAGAAACAAACAAAAAAGAGCAAGGGAAAGAAAGGGGAATAATGGAGAGATGAAGGAGAAAGAGATGGATAAATAGAGGTTAGATAAAAACCAGATAGATATAGGAATAGATTAATCGATATATAGGTATAGAGGCAGAGTGACTGATATATAAATAAACTAACAGATATATAGATAGAGTGACTGATATATAGATAGACTGATAGATATATAGATAGAATGATAGATATATAGACTGATAGATGTATAGACAGACTGATTTATATATAGATAGACTGATAGATATATAGATTTACCCGCAGATAGACAGATAGATAGATGGATAAACAAAACAAAACAAGAAGCAGACAAGAACAACAACAAAATTCCACACTCTTCTACTACCCCCCCCTCCCTCTCTCCCCCCTAACCCCCCCCCACGCTCTAAAAACACAATCAAATAAAAAAAAAAAAAAAACTACACCTTAATCCCATGTTATCTATCAAGCAGAAACAAGCAGATAATAAGCAGAATTTCGTCCCAAAATTAATGGAATCCATTAGGAGAAAGGGGTAGATTTTGGGCCAATGGAAGCCCCCCCCCCCCCCTCTCTGGTTAGGCTAATGGTAAGTGTCTTCGAGACGATTTTAATTGGGGTTAATTTAGGCCTTGGGTGAAGGATTGCCTCGGGTCATTTAGCTCTGTCCTTGTTTGCGAGATTTGGGTTTTTATCGATGGAAAAAATGTGTGATATTTTTTGGGTTTTTTTTACTTCATTTTTTGCGTTTTAGATCTTTTTTTAATTTACTTTGTTAAAGAAAATTAATTTCTTTTATTAAGAAAATTTATTCATTTTATTTACTTTGTTTATGAAAATTCGTTTTTTTTTATCTACTTTATTTTGATTTTTTTTCGTTTTAGATTTTTTTTTTATTTACTTCGTTAAAGAAAATCGATTTCTTTTATTAAGAATATTCATTCCCACATAAGAAAACATGAACAAACACAAACAACTTCCCACATAAGAAAACATGAACAAACACAAACACAAATACAAAAAAATCGCCAATTCAACCACACTCGAAGCTCACACACAAAAAACAACAACAACACATTCGTTTTTTTATGAAGAATATTCCTTTTTTTTATTAAGAATATTCATTTCTTTTACTTCCTTCGTTTAAGAAAATTAATTTATTTTATTAAGAAAATGTTATTTTATTAAGAAAATTAATTTATTTTATTTACTTCGTTTATGAAAATTCGTTTCTTTTTTGAATTTACTTAATTTTAGAAAATTTTATTTTATTAAGAAAATTAATTTATTTAATTCACTTCGCTCAAGAAAATCCTATGTTTTTTTTTTTGTATTATCATTTCCTCCATAAAAGAAAATCCACTTCCATTTTTAATAATGATGATAATAATAATCGTGATGATGA
>NC_061834.1:36368456-36383456 GCF_019202785.1 Penaeus chinensis | reverse complement strand
ATAGCATTATGATAAAGTATTATGGCAACAGAGGCAAAACTTAGTTAACGATCAGGATAAATGGACATAAGAAAAGGATGAAGAAGAGAGGGAAAAGAAAAAGGGGAGGAATTAACACCATGCAAAATTAGTTAAGACGAGGACTGAGGACCAAGGTAGGGGGTGATCACTGGGCTTCAGCCTCGGATTCCGAAGCCCCTCACGACAACAACGAGCCAGGGATTGGGGTGTCCCGCATATGCCAAGCCCTTTAACCTGCTTCTTAAATGGTTTAGCGACTTTTCAATGGACCAGCAGGATGATATACAAAGTCACGAGCGAAACTTGTTCCTTAATTGGTTTAGCGACTTTTCAATGGACCAGCAGGATGATATACAAAGTCACGAGCAAAACTTGTTCCAAACCAGTTTCGAATATCGCTTCGAACACCCGAATAATATGTATCTTGATGTCGAGAGAGGTCGAGAGAGTTTCGAAGCTTCATTCACACAGTCGACTAATTGATCCGTGCGATCTGTGGCTCTAAATCCAGAATTTATTTATTTCAGAATTCATAATTCTCTTTGTCTATTTCGTTAATTTACTGCATGAAGGGATGATATTCACGGATTGATTTCTCTTTTTAATCATCTATATTCCGCACGTATTTTAAGAAGGGAAATTCTAAATATATTTTCCTTCTAGAAATTACCTTAATATATATAATGCAACCTTATATCTTTGTAACCGAATGACTCTAATATGAAAAATTACATATACTTCGGCTAAATATAAAACCTAATTCAATTTAAAACAAATATGAATAGCGTGACTAAGCCATCAAGGAACAAAGAGTCATTTGCATGAAAGCATTAAAAAAAGCTAATTTCAACTGTTATGTCGAACATACAAAGAAATCACGTTATTTTTATATTCTCAGATTGCCCTAAGTAAGATTGTGCTTAAATGTGGCAAGCATTCTAATGCATTACCGTTATTATTATGCATTATACACACATACATATATATATTGCATGTGTGTGTGTGTGCGTGTGTGTGTATTCTTGGTTGCTCCCGCGATACAAAATCTGTTGATACTTATTTCCTACCCATTTCTCCCACTGATATATACGCGAAAACATTCTTATCAACCACACAAAAGCAGAAAATTACAGGAAAGCACAATTCCAATTTTACGTTTGTCACCTGAAAACGCTCTAGTTAATTGGGACTCTGTTTATTTACTACCGCAACTGATTCTTAATTTCTAGAGTATTTTTCCTCGTTTTTAAGGAAAGAAACTTGCTTCGACATTATTTAATAGCATTATTGTAGTTATTACGTAATACAAGGCCATTTTTTTGACGACAGGATATCACATATTGACCACGAAACATTTAAATTAAACACTTGCGTCATTAAGATTATACAACTCAGTTATTTTCCATCCGGCTTACTCAAAATGTTTATATTTTTTTCAGTGGAAAGTTTTCTTTTCCTGAATCTGTTTGTATTTGAATATGTGTGCGTGTTTGTGTGTATGTATGTATGTATGTATGTGTGTGTGTGTGTGTGTACCTGTATCTATGTATGTATGTATGTATGTGTGTGTGTGTACCTGTATGTATGTATGTATGTATGCATGTATGTATATATGTATGTATATATGTATGCATGTATATATATATATATATATATATATATATATTTGTGTGTGTGTGCCTGTGTGAATATATGTATATGTGTTTATGTAAACAGGTATATAGCTAGAAAGTTTGATAGACTCACAGCTATCAAGACAGATACATTTATAGGTAGACATAGATAGATATAGATTACCAAATACCGATCACCACCCATTGACTTAAACATCCCCAATAAATACATGCCCTATACAAAACATGCACAAAAACAATTCAAGCAAAAACACACACAAACAAACGGACACGACTCCTTCTTGCGTGAGAAATAAACCCACTTCTCACAGGTCTTCCTCGAAATCTTAGAAGTTTATGGATTTTATCGATGACGATCTCCATTCTAACTGTCGATGTCAGGTAGGTGTTAAATAGCAAGGAGCAAACGCAGTAACCAGGAGTACTCTCGTTAGGTACCTGACACAAGGTGCGTTGAAGAACCCATGCTGGGAAGGAGGTATGGGGGGGAGGTGGGGTGGGGAAGAGGAGGGTTGGGGGATAGGGGGTAGGTAGGGAAGAGGTGGGTTGGGGAGAGGATAGAGGTGAGATGAGGGAGGGGGGAGAGGGAGGGGAGGAGAGGGGAAAGGTGAGGGAGGAGGAGAGGGGAAGGGTGAGGGAGGGGGAGAGGAGGGATAGGGGAGAGGGGAGAAGAGGGATGGGGGGAGGGAGGTGGGAAGATGGGGAAGAGGGGGGATGGGGGATATGGAAGAGGAGAGAGATGAGAGAAGAGGGAAGAAAGGGAGTTGGGATGCGGGGTGTGGGATAAGGGAGAAGGAAGAGGAAGGGGGGGAAGAAAATGAAGAAGGAAAGGGGAGGGAGGTGAGAGGAAAAGGAAGAGAAGGGATGGGGAACGGAGGAGGAGGTGGGAGCTGAGAAGAGAGGGAGAGGGAAATAAAGGAGGAAGAAGCAAAGGGAAGGGAAGGAGAGGAAGATTTGGATAAATAGGAGGAGGAAGGGAAAGGGAGACAGAGGAGGAAGGAGCGAGGAAGAGGGAAGGGAAGGGAGATGAGAAAGGAGGGAAAGGGAAAGAGAAGAGGAATTAAGGAAGACGGAAGAAAGGAAGAGCGAAGAGAAAGGGGGGAAAGGGAAAGAGAGGAGCAAGGAGGGAAAGGAAGAGAGAAGAGGAAGGAGGGAAAGGGAGGGAGACAACGAAAGATTAAAGGAGAGAAAGAAGAGGAAGAGGGAAAAGGGGGAGACGAGGAAGAAAGGAGAGGAAGGAGGAAGAGAAAATGAGGGAGAGGAAAAGTGAGGGAAGGAAGGAAAGATACGCAGATGAGGGAAATATTACAGAGGAAGGAGGGAAGGAGAGAATGCAGGGAAGAGAGGGAGGAGGAGAGGGGAAGGTAGGAGAGAGGAAGGCGGATAGAAAGAGAAGGAAGGAGGAAACGGGGGGGGGGGGGGGATAGGCAGATGGATAGAGAGAAGGAAGAAAAAAGAAGATGAGAGAATGTAGGATAGAACGAGAAAGAAAGAGAAGAAAGGAGAAAATTAGGTAGAGGGAAGGAAGGAAAAAAGAGGATGAGAGAATGTAGGATAGAACGAGAAAGAAAGAGAAGAAAGGAAGAAAATTAGGTAGAGGGTAGGAGAGAAAGGAAGAAAATAAGGTAGAGGGTAGGAGAGAAAGGAAGGAAATAAGGTAGATGATGATTGAGGGTGGAAGAAGAGAGAGATGAAGGGTAAGGGAGGGGGATGCTGTGCTCTTACCTTCGGACAGACAGATTGATGGATTTGGAGGGAGAGGGAAGGAGGGCAAGAGGGAGGGAAGGGACAGGAAGAGGGAGGAGGGAAGGAAGCAGAGGGAAGGGAAGAGTGAGGAAATGTGGAAGAAAGAGTGAGGAAAGATGGAAGGAAGAGGGAGGGAGAGAGAAGGGAATAGAGCAGAAAAAGGAGGTCGAAGGAAACAGGAAGGAAAAATGAGGTGGAAGAGAGAGAGAGAGAGAGAGAGAGAGAGAGAGAGAGAGAGAGAGAGAGAGAGAGAGAGAGAGAGAGAGAGAGAGAGAGAGAGAGAGAGAGAGAGAGAGAGTTTTCAGCCTTTTTTTAGTGTTGTATATTGTTCTATCGTTTCAATTCTCTCTCTCCTACACACCTCTTCCTCCCTTTCTTTTGCTCTCTCCGTGCTATTGAATTCCCTTAAGAGTTGACCAATGACAGACTTTCTTTCAGGTGACGTCACGGACCGACAACCGACCAATGAGCGTCGAGCAAGCCGTGGAGCACCGGAACTAGGAAAGTTGTGGGTACGTGTTTATTTATATATATATTAATAAATAAATAAATGTATATACTTTTTAATATAAGTGTATCTCAGATGATTTAAGATATTATAGACACTAATTCTGAAATAATAACAAAATAAATCGATTACGTATAGCAACCGTAATTAATAGGGGAAAAATAATACATGGAAACCTGCCGCCTCACGGGCACCAAGCCAGGAAAGAAAATGTAACGCAGTCTATGTTGTGACTTGAAAGAAGGTGGGAGTGCGCGTACTTCTCTCGTGCGATTTTGTGAGTGACGTCGGAAAAGGAAAGAAAATTGATAGTGCCGAAGATTATACCGAGGATATATACACCGCTTTTTGGATACAGCAAGATGTATTTGTGAATTTTGTGATGTGTTTTCAAATTTGGTGAGTTTGATTTAAATAATTTCCATGAAAGTTGTTATACATATATATGGATGGCTTCATATGAATTTATCAGTTTCAATATTTTTGTAAAGTAGACATGAACTTTTAAGTATTTTATGAATAATTTAAAATAGTCTTTCATATAGGCCTATTTTTTTTCATTTTGTTCATCATCATCTCATGTTGGTTAAGAATGACTTAACCATGTCTGACCTCTTATCGTGTGTGTGTGTGTGTGTGTGTGTGTGTGTGTGTGTGTGTGTGTGTGTGTGTGTGTGTGTGTGTGTGTGTGTGTGCACACATTATGTATAGAGAGGAAGAGAGAGAGAAGCAGTGCTGTGCATATCATCTTTAGATATTTATTGTGTTGATATACATTTCATACTTGATTATGTTTTGCCGCTGATTTTTTTTTTTCTTTCTTTCTGACGGATATAGTAAAAAAAAAACACTTCACATGCAACAACTTTCTCAATACTTTTATTAGAATGATCATGTTTTAAAAATTAATGCATTATTGCCACCACTGCACGCAAGGGATGACACTCACTATCATTAACCACCACAAACTCATAAATTTTATAATTTTAGGACAATTGATATCATTTCCGTCAAATTGTTTGCCAGAAACCCCTTAACCAGACTGAGTTGCCAGGTCTTATTTTTCCGTCCCTTATAACCCCTTCTTGTCTTCTGTTGATGGATGAGTATGCTGATGAATACAGTATATCCGCGAAGTATATCTGGAGCTTATGCTAGAGTGATGTATGGTAATTGTGCTGCGGAAACTTAGTCTGAGAGTCTGGTTGGTTCGTTTTGCGGTGTGTGAAGCTAAAAAGGAATTCTAGCCCGTTTTCAGTACGTGTGCGTTGTGGGGAAATTGAATATCGTTTTCTTTTGTATTTGTCTTTATTTATTATTGGTTTAATTCGCTTTTATTGCTCGTGTTTGTGTGTGTTATTTATTTGTTTACTACAAAAGTCGCAAAGAAATTGTTATTATTGTCATCCTTACTCTCCATAATTGCCTGTCACCATGAATCATTCTTATTATTACTTCTGTCTTCAAATAAATCACCATCGCTAGGGTCAGCTTCACCACTATCTTCATCACTATCATCATCACCGCGACAATGACCCCTCTAACCTCCCCCCCTCCTCCTCCTCCTACAGGTGCCAAAGATGCTGAAACACGTGACCTACCGCTCCACCTCGTCCTTGGGCCGCTCGCCCACCGAACTCACCTGCCGGGGCTCGAGCGTGTGCCACGACACCCTCAGCCTCAAGGGCGACCTCTCCCCCTCGTCCCCCGAGATGACACTCAAAGGCAAGAGCATGATTGCGTCCCCTGACACGCTGTCTCTCAAGGACACTTCTCTCTCCGACCTGAAGGGCTTCTCTCCGGACTCGATCAGCCTCCACTCGACCCTCAGCTTCTCCTCCTTGGCCATCGGGAGGTTGTCCTCGAGGTGCTCCTCCACCGCGTCGCTCAACGAGCCGCATACGGTGAGTGTTGGAGGGTGATGTGATAGCGTGTTATGGGAAATGGGGCTATGCTGTGTTGTGTTGTGGTTTGGTGTTGTTATTGTGTTGTGCTGTGGTAGGACAAGACACTCATAGACGCACACACACACACACACACACACACACACACACACACACACACACACACATATACACACACACACACACACTCACACTCAACAAGTACTTCTCTTCATCACACCCATGTAGTGAGCGGCATCACGCACTCGCTATTTACAAGATCATCACAAACTCTCGAACGGCGCCGATGAGTGCGTTCGGGAGATCACGAAACGCAGAGGGAATGAAACGTGAGAGAAACGGATTTTAATGAGGTTTGTTTATTTGCCGTTTGCGAGTGAGGTTATCGTGTGGTAAAGGCGGGGTTCTCGTGTCTTCTTTTCTCTTTTCTTTTCTTATCCTTTCTTTTCTCTTCTCTTTTCGTTTCTGCTTTCTTTCGATCTCGCTTCTGTGATCTTTCTTATAGTTCGTTTATCTTTCTATTTCCCTTGTTTTTCTTCTTCTTTATCTCTGGCGTCTTTATTCTGTCTCTTTTTTTTCCTTCTGTAAGAAAGAGCGAGAGCGAGACAGGAGGGAGAAAGAGAGAGAAATATCCAGAACAAGAGAGAGAGAGAGAGAGAGAGAGAGAGAGAGAGAAGCGAGATAAGCGAGAGAGAGAGAGAGAGAAAGGAAGAGAAAGAGACAGAAGAATTGAGAGAGAGAGAGAGACAGAGGCGGGCTAATGAAACGTGGTCCGGTTCCCATTATTAAACCGGCAAACTTCCTGTTCTCCTGGGCGCCATTTCCTTCCTGCCATAGACGCCTTCAGAGCGAGTCGAGCGCTGCGTATGTATGTAGGCCCGTGGATGTAGGCCGCTTCGAGTGAAGAAAAATGTTTTTTAATGTTTTTTAATCTTATTTTAAGATGTGTTAGCGTGTGTGTGCTGTCTGGGATGAAGGAAATGTATGGCTGTTTGGGTTTTATATGTTTTAACCAAAATAGAAGATATTTTAAACATGAAAGAAGGGAAAAACATATGTAAATACTGTGTGTGTGTGTGCTGTAGGATTTTAGTTTGTGTTTTTTTTTTAGATTCGTTATATTGAGAAGGTTTGGATATATGAGTTTTTAATATATATATATATATATATATATATATCTGTACCGGAAGTTAGATCAAATGAATCGATTTTAATCATCTTAATCGATTCAGCATTGGAAAGATCAAATCTTTCATTTTTATACATTCATACCTCCATAACCCTAACAAAAATAGATATAAGAAAAAAAAAACGTAATAACAGACAGAGAGAGAAAGAAAAATATAGCAGACCCATATTTCTGACACGACGCGACACAGTAGGCCGCCACCCCCCTTTCCTCCCCCTGGCAGCCACCCACGAGCCTAAAGTAAAGCTCGCTGGATGGTACGACACCCATTAAACTTTCCCTTTGAAAATAATATATGCCGATAACCCCTTAACTCTGAAAACTGGGTAGGTTGGTGTTTTATCATTATCATCATCATCATTATCGTCATTATCATCATCATCATCATCTTTTTCACCATTATTATTTAATTTATTTATTATAATTATTTTATTATTATTGTTTTATCATTAATATTATAATGATTTTAGTTATGTTATATGATATTCTCATTTATCGCCCCCCCCCCCCCCCCCCATTGAATCTAGATGATTTGTTTCCGGAAATAATAAAAACAAATCTCATTTTCTCCCATTTACGAACAATATAGATTAAATTAAATTTTGTTCCCGTTTCAACCCCTTCATCCTGCCCCCCCCCCCCCCCACACACACACACGGAAGAGAGGAAGAGAAAACGTAAAAAATGAAATGAAACAAACGCCTAACGCGGAGGTGCGTGCGTCCCTCCCTGTGCTCAAGGGGTAACGCCTATAAAATGTCTTTTCCTTCACGATCAACGTTGACTGATGAGGAGAAATTAGTCTTAATTGATATCTCATTCAGTATTTCTCGGTCGTTTCATTTTTTTTTCTTCTTGTATAATAACCCGCAGAGGAAAATCGAAAATCCACAAGTGTTTTGCAAAGAAAATAAGTAAAGGAAACGTGCGGTCGACCCAGCAGGGGATACGGACTTACCCCGTTCTGCTTGAAGTGTGGTCTGTCCGTCTGGCTTTGTAATGGATGACATGTTATTTCCCGCTTTCATATACGCATCGGGATATTTTCTTTTTGTCCTCTTGGAATCTTCGAGATTGAGGGAACAATGAGGCATTTTGGCATACTTATTTACCGGCAAATTTTCACACAATTCGAACGCTCCACGATATTTTTTTTCCCCTTTTTCTTGAAAGGAAAGGATGGATACGTGAAAGTTGTCTCTTCTCTCTCTTTTTGTATTTGATTTTCCCATGGCTTTCGTTCACGCTTCGTAGGTAAACGAAATGGATAAAGAAAAAATATTTTTTTAATTTCTAACCCGAGCCATCGTATAATCAAGTTGCAGCTTTCTATACCAAGTTCCATTTTTCTTTTTTTCTTCTCTCTTATTTCCCTTTCCCGCGACACATACCGCGACACATACTTGCATTGTTTCGACCCTCTCACAAAGAAAACCAACCCACACATCTTAAGTAAACGGATACATTAAGAAAGTGTAAAGAAAATTCGTTTAAGAAAAAAAAAAATCTGTCACAGGCGCCAACCCATTCGCGACCTCCATGCCCCGGGTCTAAGGGCGTTCCTGCTATGAGAAAAAGCAAGAAAATCTTCCCTATTGTTTTCACGGTCCCATAATCACAAGAGAAGTCAACGCAGGTGTGGTTTGAACTTGGCGTTAACTCGGCGGGTAAACGGGTTAGGAATGGGGGGAATGGAAGCGTGTGTGTGTGTGTGTGAGTGCGTGTGGGTTGGTATGGGGATATATTATGCCGTGTGGATATTTGAGGATGGATAGTTAGTGGGGATGTGGGATCTTGCGGATGGAGTGTGTGTGTGTGTGTGTGTGTGTGTGTGTGTGTGTGTGTGTGTGTGTGTGTGTGTGTGTGTGTGTGTGTGTGTGTGTGTGTATGCGCTTGCGTTCGTGCGTGCTTATGCGTATATATGTACGTATGCCTGAGCGTGTACGTGAGTCGTCTGCCCGGAATGGAGTGCGTCGTGATGCGCTGGTGAGGTTGTCGGTAAATCTTTCCGACGAGAGGAAGTGGGAGGTTCCTCTGCTGCGCCTGTAAAGGTCCGACGCCATAACGCTGCATGACGGAGGAGGAAGCCGTCGGGTGTGGTGGAGAGACTGATTTTTTTTTTTCCTTTTTTTTTGCTATTGTTTTGCTGTGCGTTTCTTCTTCTCGTGTTATATTTATATTAAAAACAAAAGCAATAACTACAATGAAGAATATGATGACAGAATTCTTTTAATGTCATTTTTTTTTCTATAGTATTTTTCGATAATTGCATTTCCTTCTCAAAGCTCCAATTTACCATTTCAATTTACGTCTCATTAGCGTTCAATTGCACTTCCTCATCAGAGCTTCAATTTGCCCTTACGCTTTACATTTAATTAACCTTTATTTGCACTTCCTCATTAATGTTCGAGATGACCATTTCAACATATATTTGACGGGCGTGTGGAGACGTACCCTTGAGAAGGATTTTTGAGAAGGATTTTCACAACAAATTGCGCTCTAAAACTAAAACTTACATGTGCGCTAGAGCTTAGCTGTGCACTAAAACTTAACTATGCACTAAAACAAATTTTTCTCTAAAACTTAAATGTGCTCTAAACTTAACTATGTTCTAAAACTGACCTGTGTTCCAAAACTTATCTGTGCTCTAAAATTTACCCTGGCTCTAAAACTTACCTGTGCTCTAAAATTTAACAATGCTCTAAGACTTACCCTGTGCTCTAAAATTTAACTGTGCTCTAAAATTTACCCTGTGCTCTAAAACTTACCTGTGCTCTAAAACTTACCTGTGCTCTGAAATTTAACTGTGCTGTAGAGCTTGTGCTGTAGAGCTTGTCCTTGGCGAAGACAGATCCTCCGAGTGTTTAGACCCAAGGGGTTGTATTCGATGATAATGATTTCTTCAAGTCATTCGACGAGACCGTTAAAGACAAGGGATATTAGAAGGGCAGGTAGCGAAGGGAGGGAGAGAAGGGGGGGAGAGGGAGAAAGAGGGGGTCGAATAGAGGGAGATAGAGAAAGGGGGACGGGAAGAGGGTGGGAGAGAGAGGAAGGGGGAGGGGAAGAGGGAGGGAGAGAGAGAAAGGGGAAGGGAGGGAGAGAGAGAAAGGGGGAGGGGAAGAGGGAGGGAGAGAGAGAAAGGGGGAGGGGAAGAGGGAGGGAGAGAGAGAAAGGGGGGGGGGGGAGGGTGCGAGGGAGAAGCCCGGAGCGACGGGCGAGAGAAAATAGCAGGTAGTTGGTATGAAAGGAAGAGAATATAAAAAAAAGTATAGTATATTCTTTTTTAAAGGAGAAATTAATCGTTCGAATCACATGACGAAGATAGAGATAGAAAGAAAGAAAGAGAAAAGGAAAGAATATCTAAATTGATACGTTTCAAACCGGGGATAGAGAGGAGAATATTTTCTTTCTTCAGTAGAGGTGTTCAGCCTTAATTAACTCCCCCTCGAGGCCAACTCTGCCACGCCTCTTCTGCTCCTCCTTCTCCTTCTCCTTCTCCTTCTCTTTCTTTCCCCTCCTCCCTTTCTTCGTCTTCTTTCTTCTTCTCTTTCTACGTCTCATTCTTCTTCCTCTTCTTCCTTTTCTTTTTCTTCTTCTCCTTCTTCTCCTCCTTTTCTCCTTCTCTTTTCCTTCCCCGGCCAAGTACCCTCCCCACTTCCCACCCCACGATACCCCGACTGAATACCCCCCCCCCCCCCGCCTCGCCCCGGCCCCGATGCCCAGAAGCCATGCCCCGAGCCGCGTGACCTCTGACCCTCCCGTAACCCCCCCGTTCGACCTCGACTTTTTTGTCACGTGACCCGACATTCTTGACTCGACCCCCAGCCCACCCGCGGCTACTGGGGCAAAGCCTGGCAGAGCATGACACTGTAGCGTAAGGCTTTTGTTGAATCTACTCGCTCTCCCACACTCTTGTCAGGGTGATCAGCTGATTAATATCTCTCCGCTAAGTGGTGCTGTGATGTCGCATTTTTTTTATTATTATGGTCGTTGTCTTTTTTTCTAATTGTCGGTAAGATACAAGGGTGTTTTTTTTTTTTTTCTTTTTTTTGTTATCTTTTGTATACGTGTCGGCAGCCTGGCATGTCCGTTATTGATATGTAGACTTGTTATCAGTGTTTTCGTTTCTATTTTTATGTATATTTATGTGTTATTCATGATACAGTGGCCTTTATTTATCCGGTTTCTCTCGGTTGTTAAGAGTAGATGGTAAATATTAAATACGTAAATGAATATTGGATATGAAGTCTAATGAGTTGTCCCTTCCCTCCCTCCACAGACGCCCGTGAAGGTCTACCTGCGCTCCCTGCGTCCTGACATCGAGTACAAGACCGTCAGCCTGTCGTCCTCCACAACGTGCCGTCAGCTGATCCTCATGCTCCTGGCCAAGTTCCGTCTGCGCCACCGCGACCCCAACCTGTTCTACGTGACGATGGAGGTCGTGGTTCGAGGGCCAGGGGGAGGCGCTCCCGCCCGACGACTGCTGGTGCTGGACGACCATGCATGTCCGGCGGAGCTGCAGCAGTGTCGTCCCCGCGGGGAGGCTCGCTTCAGCGTGGGCGTCCGGCGCGGCGGGCTGCTGCGCGTGCACGACTCCATCCTCATGCCCGGGGTGAGTGCTGCCCTCTGCTTGGCGGAGGAATTCGGTGCCCATGATCAGTTGAAGTTTTGTCTCGTAGTCCTACGGCTCAGGGAGGTTTATTTATGAGTTCCTCTCCTTCTCTTTCAGTCGCAGTACAAGTCGCTGCTGGTGTCGTACCGCACGACGGCGGAGGAGCTGGTGCAGCTGCTCCTTAACTGCTACAGCAGCAAGGAGAACCCTAAGAACTACGCGGTGCACGAAGTCAACAAGAACCCGTACAGCGACCGGCCTCTCGAGCCCGAGGAGTTCCCGCTGCTGGTGCAGAGCGAGTGGCCCAGAGCCTCCCGCCACAACTGCGCCTTCGTCCTGCGCAGAAACGTCTCCTACAGCCTCAGCCTCAAGTCAAGAGTAAGTTCAAGCAGAAAAGCAATAAACAGTTGGTTCTTATTGATGGTGATGCGGCAAGTCTCCACGAATGAATGGTTGCATTTGTTCTAATGATGTTTTTCTTCTTCGCCTCAGGTCTCGTGGAGAAGAAGCCTGGACCAGTCGAGCACGGACACCGAGTCCGAGCACGAGGACCACAACACGACCATCGGCAGCCTCATCTCCACCTCCAGCGTCTCCTCCGCCCTCAGCATCTCGTCCAGCGGCAGTGACTCCTCCGAAGGCTCCTCGTCAGGAGTGTCTTCCATGGCGTCCCCGAACATGTCCCTGGCGTCCCTGAAGAGCTCTCTCCCCGTCACGACGCCCACGTCATCGGCGACGTCTTCTCCCGTCGCGACCCCGGCGTCGTCCGCGAAGTCGTCCCCCGTCGTGTCCCCGGCGTCGTCCCCCGCCAAGAGCGCGAGTTCCGGCGACGCCAAAGCGCCCGCCGCCGACGCGTCCAAACCCCAGATAACGACGACCACGACGACGATAACGACGACGACCCAAGCGTCGAAGCCCCCCGTGCCTTCCCCCGCGCCGCAGGGCTCCTCCCCGGCAGGAGACAAGCCCGCGGCGCCGAAACCCGTCCCGAGGACCATCCTCAACATCATCACCGTGACGGGCAAGATCGTCTCGACGCCGCAGCAGAGGGGCCAGCCCGCGCCCTCCGCCAGCCGGAGCGAGAGCAGCAGCCTCCCGAAGCCCATCATTATCTCGACGACGCTCGCGCCTTCGTCTTCAGCCTCACCCTCTCCTGCCTCAGCCTCCCCAGCGAAGGCGATCTCGTCCTCGTGCTCGTCGTCCTCTCTGGCGACGCTGGGCAGCAACTCTCAGCCCGAGGTGCCGCCGCTGCCCAAGAGAAGGTCGTCCTGCTGCCCGAATTACGAGAACTGCTTCTACATCTGAGCGCCGCCTCTCGCCAAAGATGCCCCATGCCAAAGATTTGGTGAGTTGATCAAACTTTTATTTCTCTCACATCCTCTTTCTCTCATTCCCGGCTTTTTTTTTCTCTCACGTCCTTTTCCTCAATCTCTCCTTTCATCTCTCTCTCTCTCTATCTCTCTCTCTCTCTCTCTCGGCCTCTTCCTCCTTCCCCTTCTTTCTTCCAACGTCTCACACTGTCTGATATTTTCCAACAATTCTATAATTACGAATACTACCAATGTAAGACAGAAATCCCCCTTGAAAATCCGAAGGTAAATAATTTTGTCTTTTCTTCTCCATTCCAGATGCTCAGAGCGACGGCTGTCCTCGTGATGATACCAGTGGAGACGAGTCAACCCTACGACTCGTATATACACACATTTATATACATATATATATTTCTCGAAAATACAATATCAGAAGATTGTGTTGCGAGAGAAGAGAAAAGCGAAGCTAATTAAGTTTAAGGTCCCTGTTTTTCGTACGTGAAGGCAAGGAACGTGTTATGGAACTGCGAGATTATTGCTTTTCCAGTGACTCGATGGAGGAGGTCCTTTCTTTCGTGCCTTCAGTGCCGCCAGAGGTCACGTGAAAGGGGCAAGTGCGACGCGTAGTAATAAAAATAATTATCATGGTTCATTCTCTCTGTCTGTCTGTCTTTGTCTCTCTCTCACTCTCTCTCTCTTTATCTCTCTCTCTCTCTCTCTCTCTTTCTCTCTTTCTCTCTTTCATTTATTTTTTACTGTATCACCAAAATGCCATTGTAAGAATTGCCTAGAAACAACGGCGTGAAAAGTTCACGGACATCCGCTGTTTTCAAGAAGAAATACGTGTCGATTCTTTGTTTATATGCTGTCAGTTTTTTCTTTCTTTCTCTTCGCCCCGTCTTTCTTTCTATCTTCCTGTCTTTCTTTCGTTATCGCTATTCATCATTTCCCTTAAAGTGTGTCACCAGCTTTCTTGTACCTCTTTCCGCGTAGCTCAGACCTCGCTCTTTCCGTGTCTTGCCGACGTCGGAAGAGGAGAGAGAGAGAGAGAGAGAGAGAGAGAGAGAGAGAGAGAGAGAGAGAGAGAGAGAGAGAGAGAGAGAGAGGAAGAGGAACAGGAGAAGGAAGGAGAGGAAAAGGAGACAAGAAAACAATCGCGGTGCGTGCGAAACTCCAGTTCTTCTTCGTCTTCTCAGTGTGTCGGGTCTTTGTTATGAACTGAGCTTGATATCGTCGGCGAGCTGGTGTTCTGTTGTTATAGTGAGTGTTGGGGAGGAAGGGGGGGGGGGGGGTTGCGTGTTACGGTTGTGTCGGTCGGAGGAAGTGTGTTCGTGTGTTTGTATGTATATTCTACATATATACCTTACGTTACTGTTCTGTTTTGACGCGTGGATACTTTTCTCCCTCATTCTTTCATTTCTAGTTTATCATCTCATATCTTGTCATTAATATATTTGTTTGACAGTTTCCGCTTTTTGAGGAGGAAACTCAGAGGAGGAGGAGGAGGAGGAAAACGAGGGTCTACTTTGACCGCAAATAAGGAATTGTATAGTACATTTTAGCGACCAAATATGCTCTTTTTCTCGAGACCTGTAATTTTTAAGACTTGATAGTATACTCCTGTTTTCTATGATAGTCAGCTTCTAAGTCATTCTTATATAAAAAAAAAAAAAAATATTCATATTTTAAGGATGAACACAAATCGCTTTGATAGTACAAATGGAGAAAGAGCGTTAAACGAAATAATTTAAAACGAAATTGGTCTCCTATCGATAGCCAAAATAAACAAAAATAAAACTTAGGCGTTGGAAATACGAAAGGAGGAAAGACAGAGCTTCTTTTTTTATCCGATAAGATGGTAGATAACGTGGAGGGGAGGGAGGGGCGAGGGGGGAAGGGAGAGGTAAGGGGAGGGGGGGGAAGAGGGTTCCTTTTGCCCCCTTCATCAAAGGAATCCTCTGTAGGGGAGGATAATAACAGGATTCATGGAGCTACCCGTTTTGAAGGAGGTCGAGGATCACACACATACGGGCGCACTCACACTCACACTCAACATAAACACACACACACACACAC
>NC_061834.1:36353456-36355956 GCF_019202785.1 Penaeus chinensis | reverse complement strand
ACCGACCTAAAATATTTTTTTTTAGGTTAGAAAGTTTCATAATAGGTGATTAATTTTGGGTTGATGCAGACTAATATTTTGGGGAATTATTTGTCGGTGTTTTTTTATATTTCATGAATTTTGTTTGATTTCAAAATGACTTTAAAAACGCGAGCGAAAACCAGCCTAAAAAATATTCTTTTCAGGTTTAGATAGTTTCAAAATAGATGTCTAATTTTGGGTTTATACAAGCAATTATTTTGATTCTATTTTGGGGAATAATTCGTCGATGTTTTTATTTCTTATTAATTTTGTTTGATTTCAAAATAGCGAGTGAGAACCAGCCTAAAATATATTTTCTTTTAGGTTAGAAAGTATCATAAATAGATGTTTAATTTCGGGTTTATACAGACAAGAATTTTGATTCTGTTTTGGGGAATAACTCGTTGGTGATTTTTATATTCTATGAATTTCGTTTGTTTCAAAATAGCTTCTAAAAACGCGAGGGAGAACCAGCCTAAAATATATGTTTTCTTTTAGGTTAGAAAGTCTCATAATAAATGTTTAATTTCGGGTTTATAAAGACAAGTATTTCTATTCTATTCTGTGGAATAATTCGTCGTATTTTTCATTTTTTATTAATTTTGTTTGATGTAAGAAAGATAATACGGACATCGATTTTTTTTACTAAATAATAGTAGTTCTGTCTAATTATACGCAAAAAATTAATGGTTACATGGTGTTCAGTGTTACACGTTGAAAATTGATGATGATTATAACAGTAACTACTTATCACAGCAAAAGGATTGATACGAGAATGATAACGAGAATTTTACGATGATAATAATGGTGTTTATTGTTGTGAACTTGATGATGATGGTGAAGATAGTGCTTCAATGGTAATTAAAAGTTTATCGATATCAATCATAATCAAAATAATGATGATAGTTAATATAATGATAATGGTAATATTGATGGCGTGATTTCAGTAATGATAATGATAATGAAGAGGATGATGATGATGATGATGATGATGATGATGATGTTAGTAAAGATAATATAATATGAGCGATAATAATGTTTACAATTGTTGCATTTTATCATCACCATTAATATCATTGTCATTATCATGAGTATTACTACTAAAGTCATTCTGTTTTTGTTATTGATCTGGTTATTGCCATTGTTCAAAAAGAATATCGTTAATATCATCATTATCATTATTCTTATTCTTATTATCATTATTACTATTATTATTGATAATATATACTGTTATTATGCTTATTATCATCATTATCATTATGACAATAACAATCACCATTATCATCATCATTACCACCATAATTATCCTTACCATTGACACCATCATCATTATCCCCATCAATATCTAAAATAATGATACGAATCATGATACCTAATCACCACCACAATTCTACTATAAACCCCCAAACGAAACAGACAGACAAACAAACAAAGCAAGCTATTCGACCGGCGTGATAGAGACGCCCGCGGAAGATCGCTATCTCGCGCCCTTCGACGGGAATATTAATAAGACCTTAAAGAAAGCCGACGGGAGTCTCTTTAAGAAAAGCCCTTTGGTAGACCATTAATTTTCCGGGAAGGAAGGAAGGACCAAAACCACGCACGCGAGCTTGTGCTCAGGGAGGGGGTGTGTGTATATGTATGGGATGTGTATGTGTATATACATATATATATTTATTTATTTATATATTTATATGTATTATTTATTTATATATATTTATTTATATATACATATATATATAAATATATGTATATTTATATATACATGTATATTAATATAATTTTCACATATATGTGTGTGTATATATACATATATATACATATATATATATATATATATATATATATATATATATATATATATATATTCATATACTTTTCACATATATATGTGTTTATATATACATATATAGGCATATATACATATCCATATATTTACATATATATATACATATATATATATATATATATATATATATATATACATATATATATGCATACAAATATATGTGCATATATGTATGCAACAAACAAAAGACAGGAAAATTATACTTTATGACCCTGCTAATGACAAGAACAATAGCTATGGTGAAGCTTACCAAACACACCTCCCCCCTATCTCTATCTATCTATCTCCCTCTCTCTCTACCTCATCCTCTCCCTCTTCCCCTCTTCACCTCTTCCTCCATCCCCTTCCCCTCTCCCTCCCGCCTCTTCCTCATTCTCCCTCCCCCCCTCTCCCTCAGTCTCCCACTCTCTCTGCCTCTCTCTTTCTCTCTCCATCTCCCTCTTCCTCTCCCTCTCCCTCTCTCTCGAATTCTCCCACTCTCCCTCTCCATCTCCCTCTTTCTCTCCCTCTCCCTCTCTCTCGCATTCTCCCACTCTCCCTCTCCCTCCTCCCTCCCCACTCTCCCTCATCCCCCTCCCCCCAAAAAAAACCTTACACCCCCAACCTCATACTCCTCCACATCCCAATACG
>NC_061834.1:36335956-36343456 GCF_019202785.1 Penaeus chinensis | reverse complement strand
TATATTTATTTATATATATATATATATATTTTTTTATTGATTTACTTATTAGTTAATACGAAGGAGTGTGTACGGTTTCTTGTCTAAGTGATTATTATTTTTTTATTCTTTGTTAGATGCATCTATATTTATTTTTACCTATATTTATAATACATTTTTTTTACTGATTTACTTATTAATTAATGCGAAGGAGTGAATAAGATTCCTTCTGTGAGTGATTATTGCATGATATTTTAAAATTTTATATTGTTTGTTGCTTTTCCATTTATTTGTTATATTACCTATATATATATATATTTTTTTTTTTCTGAAGACTGGTTTACTTATTAATTAATGCGAACGACTTATACAAATTTATATGTACTTATTTTCTTTTCCATTTATCCCTTTTTTTTTTTTTTTAGTATATTCCCATCGTTATTTCTTTATTATACATCTTTATTCATCTTATTCATTTATTTTTACGTAATCTTTCCGTCTGCGAGTCGGAACAATTTCCTCAGAAAAGTCGTCGTTAAGAGTTACGAAACCAGACATGTTTTTACTTGCTCCTCACTTTCTTTCTCCTTTTTCATTTTAATGGCACGTGTTTATGGTCGTCTACATCAAGGAAAATAAATTCGAGAGGGTAAAAAGAAGAAAAGGTAAAAAAAAAGCACATCGGATGCCAAAGCGCCCGAGGCAGACATGTGCCCGGGCGAGAGCGGAAGGAAGGCAGGTCCGCACGCGCTCGAGTCCGCCCACCTACTGGCTATAATTACCTTTGGTTACCAGTTCTCCTGCGTAAAATTTATTTCTAAATTATTTAGGAATGTATGGGTGTATGGTGTTGGATTTTTACTGGTTTGTCTTTTTTTTTTTTTGGGGGGGGGGGGATGTTTTGAAGGAAGGTTGGGTTTTGAATGTTTGCGGGGATACGAGGGTAAAGAGAAAAAAAAAATTGAGTTAGTCGTGGGCAACTGCTGACGAGCCGGACAAGAGACAGGTGTTCTTTGTTACTGGGCGGGTCAGGTGCGTCAGTTCGATCCCTGTCGAGCTTCCTCATCTAATGATCTCCGCGAATTCACCGACGTGTCATGAGCCGAAACATACGTCCACCCACACAACGAAATCAGATGTGTAAATCCTGTGGCTATTATATCCTAAACGCCTCCTCCCCGTATATGTTCGTCCCCGTGCGGTTACCGTTTTTTGTTTTTGTTTTTCTATCGAAGTAGTTCCTGTCACGGCTGCCCTGTGGTTTACCATTAATATAATTCCCAACACCACCGCCACCTGTACCTACCATTTCCTGCCTACGGGGTTGCAATGGTGACCCTCTGCCCCTTTCCCTGGTGGCGTGGTTCCTCTGCTGAAGGGCGCGTATGGTACCAGTCACTGCCCCTAGGTATTTCCTGTCACGTCCAGGTGGAAGAGAGGGGGGGGGGGGGGCAGGTGCTGGTTCCGAGTCGCTTCCACGCACGAGAGGACTCTGTGTGTGTGTGTGTCTTTTAACCATATAGTCCGTTTCACAGATTCCGGAGCTAAAAAATAAAGTGGTTGGTTTTGTGGGTAATACTTTTTCCGAAGGCTGTTGGTTTCGAATGTGGAATCGTAGAGTATTATAATGTTAATATTATGATACAGGTTTCGGGATGAGTTATATAAATTTTTTCGACTTAAATTTTGGACTACTGATATTTTCTGTATTTTGAGATTAAAATGTATTATTGTTACAATTCATGTGTGAAATGTACTGATTACTCTCTGGTGCATATGTCTATGATATCGTTCTGCATGATTTTACTGTTTTTTTATGCATATCGACAATATAAACTGATCTTAATCGCAATGAAGACTATTTTTTCCTGTAATTAGCATTAACCTGTATTCAGTAATCGCTCAAATAACCACCTTACTTAACTTCTGTGCAATAGATTCACCTGTAAATGTACACATCTGACTAGTAAGTGTCCATCCACAGGGCCGTAGATAAGATATACCTTACATTCTATTTACTGTCCCTTTCACTACATGCCCTTCGCCCATTGTAGTAAATATTTGCATTATATATCGGCCCTCCAGTATCCATTTAGTTCAACAGGAACCTCTTGTGTGCTGAAGATAGCAGTTCAAACGGTGATAACAATGATAAGCAGGATCGCGGTGGTACCTGTGTTAGTGAGAGCGATAGTAGAGGATATATATACATCATTTATTATAAACATCGAGGAAATTGCTCGCTGCGAAGAGGTTCATGCTGTGATAAACTAGTTTGAATGACGAACTGCTGCGTTGTAAATGGCCTAATGGTATCATCAGCTGAAGGAGAAACTACTGAACTTCTCTGCATATATTGTATTTGATTGTTGTGGTTCAGAAGGTATATTGTTCGCGTATTAACAGTGGGATAATTTTTCTATTAAGTAGGAGCGAAGCAGTGCCTATTTTACTAATGATGAGTATATGATTTTATATTATACATGTGATTGTTCACGCTCTTGTTACATGTTGTCTATAAGAATGAGAGGTGGTGAATCAAGCTAAAACTCTTACCTTTGCATTTTTAGGTGTGTAAGATAATAGAAGTAAATAGATATAGAGGTGTCTTCACGTGTCGGAGCAATGTAAACTAGTAACGATAATTTTTTTTTCGAAATATTATTCTAAAAGTAATAACGTGAGACATTAATAAAGATAATATATAAATACAGATCAGTGTAAATAATAGAAAAATGAAACAGATAAATTGATATATGCACTTGGGATAAATATAAACATATGACAAAAAAACAATATGTAAAAATCTTGAATCAAAACAAACAAACAGAAAGGAAAAAAAAAAAAAACATAAAAACACGCATAAATCCACACAGCTAAAAACCTACTCTGTTAAAGAAAATACACATCAACACACAAAAACACAAATTTCACAACATCGACTCACCGCGACGTAGCACACACACACGTAATAACATAAACAAATGTCCATCGCCTTATGCGGGAAGTGAGGAAGGGACACAAAACCACTTCCTTAGTTACGTAGCGGTGGTCCCAGGTGTTGCTGTGTCTTGGGACCCCTAAACTACACGTCCAGACTTTGTGATCTTCCTGAACTCGGTGGATATTTCCTGTTTATAAACCGGGTTTATTTATAATCGCGTCCGGTTGTCATCACTACCGGGTAGGTCGGGCCTGTTTCCCTCTTCGCTGGGGTTGCGTGTGGGTGATTATTATTGTACGTCTTGTTTGTTTGTTGATTTTCTTTTGTTAGAAAAAGATAAATTGTTTGTTTTCTTTCTTCATGATTTTTATTCTCTTGGAAGTATAACATCAGAGTAAACTTTTCTTTCTACTTATTTGCCATATGTCGATAAATAAAACACGGGTCTCATGAATGTTGTCATGAATACATCTTAGACCAACAGACTTCGAGCTGACACAGACAGAATTAGAGAAAGAGAGAGGAAAACGCACAGAGAATCAGGTAAACAGTCAGATAGATACATAAACAAAGCGAGGGGAGAAGAGACACAACCAAACGAACCCTTTAAAAGATATGGAGAGAGAGGGAGGTGGAGAGAGCAAGAGAGAAAGAGAGACAGACAGACAGACAGAGAGAGAGGGGGGGGGGGGGGGAGAGAGAGACAGACAGACAGAGAGACAGAGAGAGGGGAGAGAGAGAGAGAGAGACAGAGATAGAGAGGGACGTCCCTTCCCACGGGCGGTCACGGGCGGCGACTGACGAGATGACCAGAGCCTCCTCTGCGGCTGCTGCTCACGCCCCGCTGCCCCCGCCGCCGCCTCCTGCAGGAAACACAGGCCATTTACGGGACTGATTATTCTCGCCATGAGTTCCTCGTAGCGGTAAGGAAGCGTCGGAGGAGGAATCTGCTTCTCCTTTTTTCCGGCGGCAGATGACTCGTCATTACCACCGCCGCTGCATATGGTAGGGATGTGCGTACATATGTATATACATGTATGAATACATACATACATAAATATGTATATACACATATACATGTGTGTTTTATATATATATATATATATATATATATATATATATAAGTATATTCAAAAAATAATTCACATGACGCAGAAATGGACTATATGCATACGGTATTTCTGATGGAGGTAATGGAAGGAGACAGGTGTTTCCGGAAAGAAAAAAAAATCCTTTCTGTATATATATATATATATATATATATATATATATATATATGTATGTATATATATACATACATATATATATATATATATATATATATATATATATATATATATATATATATATATGTACATGTATATGAATTTATATATATGCATATATATATATATATATATATATATATATATATATATGTATGTATATATATACATATATATATATATATATATATATATATATATATATATATATATATATATGTACATGTATATGAATTTATATATATGCATATATATATGTATATGTATATATATATATATATATATATATATTATATATGTGTGTGTGTGTGTGTGTGTGTGTACATATATACTCGTCTATATATTTTTTCGATATACGTATACGCCTGTGTATGAGTATGCAAACTCATTCATGTATTTATATACGATCCTCAGCCCGCCATCGCGCACACACGCTCGAACACACGAAGCCACGTTACGGGAAAATATATATGACACCTTCGACGCGGGGATGCCACAAAACCTCTTCTCCCGTTATTGTTTTTGGTCGAAACAAAATAATAAAAAAATAAATTAGTCTCTTTTGAAAGTAACAAGATTACTTACCGAGAACTTGGGTTTCATCGCGAGCCCATTAAGAGAAAATGAATTACCTTTGTCTCCGCCCAAAGGCCCATTGAAATACAGTGTTTTAAGGGCCCGCTGCGCCGTCCGAACAGGGTCCCTTGCCCCGCCCACTTCTCCTCGTATTTTCTTTAATGTTTCTCCTCTCTTCGTGTTTTTTTTTTCTTTCTTTCTTTCTTTCTTTCTTTGTATTCTTATATTCGTATGTTTCATGTGTTTCTTTCTTCTTCTTTTTTTCTTCTTCTTTATGTCATATTTTACTATTCTTCCTTTCTTCTCACCCTTTTCTCTCTCTTATCTACTCTTTTCTTTTCTTCCTCTCTTCCTTCACCTCTCTCTCTCTATTCTATTCTCACCTTTTTAGCATCCATTCCTCCCCTCTTCTTCCCTCCTCTGTCTCTATTTTTGCCTAACTCTCTCTCCTCTTCCTCCCTTTTCTTTCTCTCCCTCTTCCTCCCCCCCCCCCCCCCCCCGCCGTGCCAGACCTCCATTTGCCTTCCCTTTTTTTCGACCTTTTTTTCTCAAGTTGGTTCTTTTTTCACTTCCTTCTTCCCGTCTTCAATTTTTTTTTCTCTCTCTCTCTTGCATCGGTACCTTGGATGTGTTACAGCGGATGCGGTTCCCTGTGTGTGCGTGTGTGTATGTGTAGGTGCTTTATACATACACAAACACCTACGCGTGCACACACACACACACGCACGTACACACACACGCACACACACGCGCACACGTATATCCAAACTCACTCATACACACACATCGACACACACACACACACACACACACACACACACACACACACACACACACACACACACACACACACACGCACACGCACACGCACACGCACACGCACACGCACACACACTCACACACACACATCGACACACACATAAATACATACGCATACACACGTGCAGATGCAAAATATAAAGAGGGAGATAGATAGATAAATAGATAGATAGATAAATAGAGGGAGGGAAGGAGGTAGACCGAGAGAGAGAGAGAGCGAGCGAGAGCAAGAGAGAGAGAGAGAGAGAAAGAGAGAGAGAGAGAGAGAGAGAGAGAGAGAGAGAGAGAGAGAGAGAGAGAGAGAGAGAGAGAGAGAGAGAGAGATTAAAAAGGGGTTGGAAAGCGAGAGAGGTTAGAGAGAGAGAGAGAGAGAGAGAGAGAGAGAGAGAGAGAGAGAGAGAGAGAGAGAGAGAGAGAGAGAAAGAGATGAAAAAGGGGTTGGAAAGCGAGAGAGGTTAGAAAGAGAGAGAGACAGAGAGAGAGAGAGAGAGAGAGAGAGAGAGAGAGAGAGAGAGAGAGAGAGAGAGAGAGAGAGAGAGAGACGAAGAGAAAGAGGAAATCGTGAACGCCGAAAATAAACTTCCAAGTAAAGTACTAGTCACCCCTCACCCCCCCCCCCCACCCCCACCGGTCCCCCAACCCCCACCAACCCACCGTAAAAATAGTGACCCTAAATCCTTTATCCTCATGTACTTTATCCACATCTTATCCACCCTCCTCACTCTTTCTTCGCCTTCCTCACCCTCTCACCCTTAATCCTTCATAATGACATAGTGAGGAAAATGACAAAAGATCGTTCTTATATCCCCCACCTCTCCACCTTCCACATCCATCTCCACCTCTCCACCTCCCTCCCTCCCTCCTTCCCCCTCCACCTCCCCCGCCGTCTCCACCACTCTCTCCACCTCCACCTCCCCTCCCCACCTCCACCTCTCCTCCCCCCTACCCTCTCCCTTCTCACCTTCACCACTCCACCTCCCCCTCCCTCCCACCTCTCTCTCCACCTCCACCTCCACCTCCACCACTCCCCCTCCACCTCCACCACCCCCTTCCCCTCCACTTCCCCCTCCCCGCCCCCTACTCTTCCCCTCCCTTCCACCTCTCTCTCCACCTCCCCCTCTCCCTACCCTCCTCTCCCTCCCACCCCTCTCGTAATAACATATTAAGGAAAAAAGACAAAAGACCGTTATTATTTTCTCCAATCTTATACACTCTTTAATGAATGGAATATAAGACATAATGTCTAGCCTCTTCAACCTTATGAATTCTATACTCTGTCTTTTTCCTCATACCTCATACCCTCATATTTTGTCTTTGTATTTACCCGAAAATGCCTCATCCATGTCGCTTCGTCTTATTAAAGCAATACCTTTTCACTCCCTAACCTCTGCTATATTATCTTACCCTTTCGAACAAACCCTTTTGCCCTATCATTGTTAACTCTTTTAAGTCCTATAACCTACTCTAAAGCCTATTATTTTACCCTTTTTAACTTACCTCTCCTTCCCTTTAATTTTTTTTTAAATCCGGTCATCTTGTGTAAACCCTTTCTATCTCGTCTTCCAGCGTAAGTCAATAATAGATTGGCAGATGAATAGATAGATAGGTAGATAGAAAGGTCCATAAGTATACATGCACAGAATGAGAAACAGAGAGATAAAGAGGGAGATAGATAAATAGATAGATAGATAAATAGAGGGAGGGAAGGAGATAGACCGAGAGAGAGAGAGAGAGAGAGTTTCATATTATTTCCCTCTACTTTGTCTCTGCTCTCTTCTATCGCTGCGTTTAGACTATTTAATTTTATTTTATATTTATTTTATTTCCATAATCCAATCCCTTTAGACTCCATCCTTTTCCACGTATAATTTCATTTGTCTGCTTCCAACTTCTCGTTTGTGGACTCATCCATCTCTG
>NC_061834.1:36313456-36315956 GCF_019202785.1 Penaeus chinensis | reverse complement strand
GAGAGATAGATTGATAGATAGATGGATAGACGGATTGACTTTTCCGCCTGCAATCTTCTTCACTTCCCACGAGGAAGCTAGCGTAGGGGAGGGGTAGGAGAAAAAGGAATAAAGAAAGGGAGAGAGGGGAAGAAGAGCAGATAGAAAGATAGATGGGTGGATAGACGGATAGACGTTTCCGCCTGCAATCTTCTTCAATTCCCGCGAGGAAACTGACGTAAGGGAGGCGGAGAAAAGAATAAAAAGAATAAAAAAGGTGAGATGGGAGTAAATGTAGAAAAAAAGATAATGAACAAGGAGAACAGAGAGATAGATAGATAGATAGTTAGACAGATAGACTTTACCACCTACATTCTTCTTCAAGGAAGTTGAGGGGTGGAGGAAGAATAAATAAAGGGTGAGGGATAATAAGAGATAAAGGGGAAAGGGAACAGAGAGACAGATAAAGGGATAGACGGATAGACTTTACCGCCTGCAATCGTCTTCAATTCCCGCAAGGAAGTAGGAGAAAAACAAGAAAAGAAAAAAGGAGGGGGGGGAGTGAATTCTTTAACTAATCGTCATGCAGTCAATTTTCGAGGCCAATTTTACAATAGAAGAGGCGAATGTTACTGAATAAGGGAGAGGTAGAGGGAAAAGAAAGATAGGAAGATAGAGGAAAAGAGGGAAAGATAGTGAAAAAGGTAAAAAGATAGGAAGAAGAGGAAAAGAGGGAAAGATCGAGAAAAAAGGTAGAAAGATAAAGTGAGATAGAAAAAAGAAATAAGTGAATGGATAGGCAGACAGACATATAGACAGATGGATATGTAAATAGCGGATATATACACAAAGTGATACACTGATAGATAGTATGTATATCTATCTATATATCTATATATATATATATATATATATATAGAGAGAGAGAGAGAGAGAGAGAGATAGAGATAGAGAGAGAGAGAAACAGACACAGATCCAAAACCACAGAGACAGAAAAAGAAATAATGAGAAAAGAGAGAGAATAACACAACAGAAGCCCAGCAAAATAACAATACTACCAAGCACAGTGCAGAGGGCAGAGGCAGCGAAAGGGGACAAACCCACAGCTAATAAGGTGAAAAGTCACAGTCAAATGCGCAGTCCAGAAGGGAAATAGTTTTACATGACATAATTCTCTTATCTGTCATGTGGCACCATTAACGTCACAAGAAATAGATGACCCTTGACATCTCGACCTGTCCTGACCTCCCTTTCTACCCTCACCCCTGCCCCCCGCCCCCCGCCCTCTAGTTCCTGTGTGAGCCGAGGACCTCAGCCTCTCCCCGGCCGAGGTCAGGAACCCCCCCGTTGACAGAGTGGCAGCGGGAGGTCCGTAATATATGTCAATTAGTGGCTTCAATATGTGAGCGAATTTGGGCTTCATTCTGGACGGCGCCAGGCTTCCAGCGGTGCGAGGTTTCCGTTCGTCGCGGAGTCGGAAGGAAAGACTGTTGTATTTGTTGTATTTCTTGGATGCATAACCCAGGCGTTGGTGTATCATTATAAACATTACACACACATATACATATATACATTTACACACACACACACACACACACACGTATACATATATACATTTACACACACATATACATATATACATTTACACACACACACACACACACGTATACATATATACATTTACACACACACATATACATATATACATTTACACACACACACACACACACACGTATACATATATACATTTACACACACACATACATATGTACATTTACACACACACATATACATATATACATTTACACACTCACACAACCACATATACATATATACATTTACACTCACACACACACATATACATATATACATTTACACACACACACACACACACATATACATATATACATTTACACACGCACACACACATATACATATATACATTTACACACACACATATACATATATACATTTACACACACACACACACATATATACATATATACATTTACACACACACACACATATATATACATATATACATTTACACACACACACACACACACACACACACACACACACAAACACACAAAATCATATACACATATGACACGCGCACACGTTTATTTATATAATACATAAATGCCCATGCAAGCTAAAACGCACACGAGGAGAACATCCGCCAACCCAATTCCTTTCATGCAGATCTTCCCGTCAACCATTCTTGGCCAACAACAACTTATAGGGAAGGAGACAAGCCCACCCTCACCCACGGCCGTCTAAACGCGTAAAATAATGGTCGGTAGAAATGGTTGCTAAAATAATGGTTGTTAAGAGAATGGCTGTTGAGGTGATAGTTGTTAAAATTAGGGTTGTTAAAAATAGTTAAGAAAAGGATTGTTAAAAAGTACTTGTTAAACTAGGGGTTGTTAAGATAATGGTTGTTAAGGTAATGGTTGTTAAGAGCATGGCTGTTTAAAGAAAGGTTGTTAAAAGAATGGTGGTTAAGAGAATGGTTGTT
>NC_061834.1:36273624-36283624 GCF_019202785.1 Penaeus chinensis | reverse complement strand
GTATCCCTACAATGCAGTCCGTTGTCTCCTCCATTCAGTACATCGCTCCTTCTGTGTTGGCTTCCTCTCTTAACTAGGTAATGGGTGCATGATGACATGCCTAAAAATAGCACGGAACCAGGCATTGTGCAGTAACAGCTGGTTAGATTTTTTTTTTTCTTCAGAGTTGAAAGATGTTTTGTGAGTTTTGTTCTTCTATGTTTTCTAATATCTTTGTTTTCTTCTTTATTTGGTGTCCCTCTCCACCCCCCGCATTCTCTCTATCTCTCTCTCTCTGTCTGTCTCTCTCTCTGTCTGTCTGTCTCTCTCTCTCTCTCTCTCTCTCTCTCTCTCTCTCTCTCTCTCTCTCTCTCTCTCTCTCTCTCTCTCTCTCTCTCTCTCTCTTTCTCACTCTTTATATGTATATATATGTATATATACTTTTATTTATTTATTTATTTATTTATTCATATATACACATATACATACATACATCCATATACATATTCATATGATACATATTATACATTATATATATAGAAATTATACATACATACATATTATATATACATATACATATATATACATAAATATCATATGTACATAACTATATTTAGTAACAAAAGAAAGAAAGAAAAGAGGCAGAGACACAGATGGTCGCAGACAAAGGGAATAAAAAGCCTCATGAGACCACAGAATACACGACCGCCCTTCTTAATCGCTTTTTACAAAATAGATCGAATAATTGCCACCAACGTGCGAGTTCAACTTCTCTCGCAACGGCGCAATGGAGCAATATCTGGAAATATCCCGAAAATAGCGGTGTCAACATGCGCGAAAGAAGACTGTGTGTCACGGTGAGTTGCTTTGCATTCGTTGAGGGCTTTTGGTGGGAAAATGTGAAATGGCTAAAGTGGGAAGTGAATATGTTTGTGCTAACGTCGATTTAAATGATGATCAAGATGATACACACACGCTCACTAACACGAATATGCATGTGTGCTTATGAATATTAGTAAAGGAACGAAGAAAATATGTATGTGCATATGTATATATATATAATATATATATGATATATATATATACATATATATATGATATATATATGTATATATAGATATATATATGTGTGTGTGTGTGTGTGTGTGTGTGTGTGTGTGTGTGTGTGTGTGTGTGTGTAATACAATACACTTTATGACACCATTATAGTATAATCATGTTTCTATTTCGGGAATCTGATTCTCTTTTAAACATTCTCTCTCTCTCTCTCTCTCTCTCTCTCTCTCTCTCTCTCTCTCTCTCTCTCTCTCTCTCTCTCTCTCTCTCTCTCTCTCTCTCTCTCTCTCTCTCTCTCTCACACACACACACACACACACACACACACGATAAAATTCAACGCGGTAATGATAAGATCAATACATGGGATTCATAGTAAAGTGTCGAAGTGGCAGTTATACACAGAACATAGAGCCAATATCTTATTGATGCAGATGGCCAAACCACACACTTATCAATGCGGATTTATACCCCCCCCCCCCCTTCACGACTGGCGATCCAGAGAGAGTGAAGGTAGGGAGCGAGAGGAAAGAGAGAGAAAGATGAGGAAGGAGAGAGAGAGAGGGATGGAGAGAGATATACATATAAGGAAGGAGAGAGAGAGAGAGAGAGAGAGAGAGAGAGAGAGAGAGAGAGAGAGAGAGATAGAGAGAGAGAGAGAAGGAAGGAAAGAAAGAGAGAGAGAGATAAGGAAGGAAAGAGCGAGAGAGAGGGTGGGGGGAGAGGAAGAGAGAGAAGGGAGGGGGGAGGGGGAGAGAGAGATAAAGAAGGAGAGAAGTGGAGAGGGAGGGAGGAAGGGAGAGATAAAGAAGGAGAGAGAGAGAGAGAGAGAGAGAGAGAGAGAGAGAGAGAGAGAGAGAGAGAGAGAGAGAGAGAGAGAGAGAGAGAGAGAGAGAGAGAGAGAAGGAAGGAGAGAAGTGGAGAGAGAAGGAGAGGGAGGAAGTAAGTGAGTGAGTGAGTGAGTGAGTGAGTGAGTGCTGCCCACACGACGGCCACCAAGCAGGAGAGCGCGAGACAGCAGTTCCGTCACTCTGCTGGGCAGTGATCGAGGGCCAAGGATTGCTTGCCGTGGCGAAAGTGGATGCTCGATGGTACTGGAGTTGGAGGGCGATTTAGGCGTAACGGCGTCACTACATTGCATTAGTTCGTGGTTGATATGTTTCTGCTTGTTTCTTCATTTTCTTCCTATTCTTGTCAACACCTTCTTTATTTTTTTCCTTTTTTACTTTTTCCACTTTTCCCTTTTCCTCTCTACCGTTTAATTTTTCTTCTCCATCTTTTCCCTGTATTTGTTTTTGGATCCAAACAGCCATTCATTCATAATTACTGAACCGAAAATAAGTGAAGATGAAATTTGAGTCTTCCCTTTATTATGGTTTTCTTTGATGAAAGAAACCCCGTTACAGAAAGGAGTAACTACACTATTTTGTTTCAAGGTGTTTATTCTTCATTGGTCGAATACAATACTTTCGACTTGAGTCATTGTATTCTAATAGATGATTATTCCCATCTTGTCAGTTATCATGTGATTATCATCAGAAATTTATCATGTTGAAGATTTTCGCCTGGATAAAAATATATATATAAAGAGGTATATATTTTTTTCAACTTTTACTCTTCTCCAGTAGTTATATTTTCATGCAATAAATACTTACATTTATTTACTTATTGAAACATTTCTGCCACGTCAACGTCTAAGGACAAATCACAACGATAGGGTGGAGTTCGTGGACGAAATCCCCAAGTATAGCATTATGATAAAGTATTGTAGCGAAAGGGGTAATACGTAGTTAACGATTAGGATAAGTGGCGAGAAGAAAGGGCTGAAGAAGAGAAGGAAACAGAAAGGGAGAGAAGAAAAGACCATGCAAAATGTGTTGAGACGAGGGCTGAGGACCAAGATAGGGCTCATCCCCTACGTTGGCCCTCGGTCTCCGTCTCTTACGCCCCCCCCCCCCCCCCCCCCACGGCAATGACGAGCAAAGGACTGGGGGTAAATGCTTATAGATGATTAGTGTTGCTATTTTTACGTATCATAAAATTAAATTCACATTGCATGTAATGTAAGACAGCTTCCTCTCAGAATACTGAAAACTCAATGCTTCTTTCATATTAGAATCGTATATTTTCCATCGAGAAACATCAATTTTTCTTCCTTTTATTTGGTAAGATAACATATTTACATGGTGTTATAATTTCTTCATGAATCAACTGATTTAACAAAGGTTTGTTGAAGAAAATGACGTCAAAACAGGACGTTTTTGCAAATAAATCGTTCGATTTTACTTCATCGCCATTAGTATTAATACGCTGCTTATTCTGCAAGTTTCCAAGTATTATAAGATTAGGTCACTCGTGAATCGGTAAACTTCAGGCTTAGGGGCCAAGGAAAATGAGGGGCCCCGTTAGTTCCTTGAAAAAAGGGGGTGAGGGGACCAAGCTGAAGGCTCAAAACCCACAAGAAGTCGCTAGCAAAATTATCCCTTGATATATAGGCCAACTGGGAGCATGACCAATATGAAGATGGTTAATAGTTACAAAGCAAAATAGATGTGCTATACATCATAGGTCATGAAACAGTATAGGAAGGAGTAATAGTGAAAAGGGTAAAGAAAGGATTAGTTGATGATTACATCAACACGTTAGAAGCATAACAGTTCAGGAAAGTAGGGTTTAACAAGGATGATTAGATCAAAGTTGTCAAAGAAAGAAGGGTGGAATTTTGCAAGGATGTCCGTAGGGTAAAATGTCAGGAGGAAGAGAATCCAGGGAAGGGGGCTGTTGTGACAGAGGGTCAGATGTTTATCCAGGGAGAAGCAGATGGGATAATGGGGAAGGAATGGGTGATGATGCATCTGAAGCAGGGGAGATTGGGATGTGTTGGAAGTGGAAGAAAGAGGTGTAGGGGAAACATGAGCAAGGGGGTGAGGAAAGTTGGCAGCTACTTTGTGTAGAATGGGAGCAGAGAGATTGGAGTACGGGTGAGGCATAGGCATGTTATCTTGGGTCATGAAAGGTCTTCGAGATTTTCTGCAGTGGAGTCGGTTAGGGAGGTCTGAAAAACAAAGGTTTTCTTATGAGAAGAGGAGACAGATGTTTGAAGGGTGGGGTGGGGGGTGAGAGGGTGGGGTGGGGGGTGAGAGGATGGGGTAGGAGAAGATAGGGTGGAGCGTTTAGCTTGCCTTGTGCAAGGAGGAAGAGTGTATTGGGGAAGTAGTGACTAAAGTGTCTGAAATAGTGGTGGAGTTTGGGGATGTCTGGATTTAGGATGGCAAAAGAATTTGACTGGGATAGTGAGGGGTAAAAGTTACATGAAGAAGAGATACAGGGGAGACGTTGAATCATCTTGGAAGGAAAAGGGAGGGACAAAAACATTATTGGAGTATGGAGTGAGAGAAAAAAACTTATTGACGTGCTTCCTGTCTGGCTTCGCTTAAAGTGAAGCAAAGTTTGTATCTGAGAATTGCCCTGCAACGGTCGTCCTGTCCGCACTCCCAATCGCAATCAATGGTCGAACCAGCAGTTCTTCCATAACGACTGTTTTGCCAATTAACGAGCTTTGCCTCGGCGCGACTTAACATTATGGATACAGAAAGCTACATAGACAGAAAGATTAACACTATTCTAAATACAATTATTTTAATAGTATTCGTTAATATCAGTCGTAATCTTGTTGCAACAACAATATTTTTTGCGCCAAGAAGGGGACTTAATGGAATTTCGTAATATAATGGCGTTATTTAACTAGATTTCATTTTTTTTATTTGGTTATTTGATCATTTATCTGATTTTTCTAAATATTCCCAATCGTCTTGCAAGGGCTAATATGATTTCTAGAGCGATCTGTGTTGCGAGTAAACAGTCTTTGACCATTTTATTTATTGATATGCTCCCCTAAACGTTACAATAACAATTAATTTCATGTGGGAGCGGGAGCACAATTTTGCATAGTGTATAAAGCTACCCCCCAAAAAATTAAGAAATATCAAAGAAACCTGTTACAGTGCACTTTGTCACTTTGTTTTTGGCTGTACGAGTATTTCAAAACCCATCACAATTCCTAGTCACTCTTTCCCAGTCACCGTTTTCTTTAATAGTTAAAGTTAAATTTATTAAGCGAAACTAATATAAGTTTATAACTAGACACGAAAAAAATTAACTTAAAAGGAGAAATCTAAAAACATTTTACAATATTGGGAGGGAGGGGCCCGGTCACTTCCCCTGTGAGGAGACATGTCCCATGCCCCAGGTACATATCCCTTAGAAATAGAGTCTGGTTATCGTGTTCCCGACTCCTTTTGAATAAAAAAGAAAACAATAATGGACCACTAGTAAAACTATATATGATGAGTAAAACATACGAATGGATTCACGTTAAAAAAGGGACTTAGGTTTTAAACATGGGGCATCTCTGGCTGGTGCTGGTTAATGAAAAAAAAAAGCCTTAGGTTGTAAACCTTATGTTAACTTGGAAGGTATCCACGTCCAGCATTACCTAACTGACATGTAAAACGGCTCATACACAACCTTGCCTTGCTTACCCAGTGACGCCACAGTAAAGGGTAATCCAGGGGTATACACAAACACCAAGTTCAGAGGCAACTCCAGCATGGGTTTATTCTCTACCAGTATTTATCTAGGCTGATCCACGTCATTGTGGCAACAGTTATCTAAACCAAACAAAGATACACTTATTTAAGAATATTTTATGAGACAGCAGTTTTAATTAACAATAAATAACAGTAAAAAGTTTGGGTAAACAGGTAGAACGGGTAAAAATGAACCAAAGAAGTGAATGAGAGAAAGAAAACGAGAGGAAAGGATAAGATAGCATAACGAAGGAACGGGGAAGAGGAGGACACGAGAAAACGAGGAGATTAGCATGGTAGAAAGTAAGGAGATTAGCATGGTAGAAAGTAAAGAATGAACGTAAGATTAGGAAGGGAAAGAGGAAAATGAAAGAGGAAAGGGAACGAAAGAAATGAACGAGGAAGAAGTGAGAGAAAGAAGGTAGTTAGAAGAGACGGAATATAGCAGGTAGAGTAAATAGGGTACAGGTTTCGGGAGGATGGTACGTGAGGAGGAGGAGGAGGAGGAGGAGGAGGAGGAGGAGGAGGAGGAGGAGGAGGAGGAGGAGGAGGAGGAGGAGGTGGAGGAGGAGGAGGAGAAGAAGAAGAAGAAGAAGAAGAGAGAGAGGGGAGTGGAAAAGGATGGGGAAAAGGTATAAGGTGAGACTAAAGTAAAAGGGAAGCTTAGGAGAGACTAAGGGAAGCAAGGGTGATGAGGAGCATAAGGGGAAGAAGAAGGCAAGAGGTTACGTTACAGGATGGGGGAAGGGTTCGGAAACTTCACAATATATTCGTATCTTTGTTCTTGGTATATACGTGTTGCCAATGTCCATATGCAAAAGACCTGTAGTCGATTTTACAGTTTACATTGGTAATGTGACCAGTGTGTAATTGTGTCGTTGAGTTTATGTATTTAAAGTTATATTTAAGAAAACGTATTCTGTATCGCGGACATCATCTGCATTTTTGATTCTCCTTCTGACCAGGAACATTAGGTGACCTCACTGCAGTCTATGGTATAAAATAAGGAAAAGATATATGATTAGTTGTGCGTCACATAATGGAAAATGAGTTTCTGACTATATTATTCGTTCCTGCCGTTAGACCTACTAGCAAGTACACAAAACAAACAAAATATCTACACAAGAATATCATTCATTAAGTTTACGCCTTGAAGACAAAGTACAGATGATCTTTCCTAAAACAAAAGCTAGCGTGCATCTTACCTCGAATTCCAGACTGGGCACTCGGAGTCTGATTATTGTAGTTCTGTTTGGTCTTCAACGTTGGGCCGCGGGGCTTACAGGCTGGGAGATGATGCCTGATGGTGTGGAGTAATATCGTAACTGACAAATGTTTGTATATTTACATAAGTTGTGTTGTCACAATGATTGCAAGCCCTCAGCCCATTGCAAATAAAAATGCTCAGGAAATTGAATAACACGAAAATGAATATTATTTCAACCTTTTTGTCCTACAAATATCCTCTCTAGTCTTGTCTTCCGCTGACGATAAGCAGTTTGGATATTCTGAAATCAGCACAGTCTTAACGGACTAAATACGGTGGTAGAAATACCGTTTGCCCAAGAGACCTCATCGTGGGCTTTAGGGGAAAAGACGAGATAGACGGTTATCCACGTCTCTATAATAGGAAACACACTTGTGATAGACAACAGGTGTACGGGAGAAATTGAGCGCTGGAGAGGGCTGGATCAGAGCCAGTTGATGCGCTATATGTTGTTTATAATAGCGGTACCCCTAGGCAAGTGTCTCTTTCAGTGTTACCCTTTTATCTGTCTTCTCTATGGTATCTTCCTCTGCCCTTCCTGTGGTCCCTCAGTTCACCCTAAAATGTCCCTTGGCAGTGTCCCAGAACTCCTTCCACTGAAGTCCTTGGTACTTCCGAATATGCTCCTTCGACGTGCCTCAAAGAGCAGAGGACGCCGTAGAACACACACGTTCTCCCTCTCTCCACCCTTTCCCCTCTCCCTTTCCTTCCCTCTCTCCATTTCTCCCTTTCTTTCCCTCTCTCCATTTCTCCCTTTCTTTCCCTCTCTCCATTTCTCCCTTACTTTCCCTCTCTCCATTTCTCCCTTTCTTTCCCTCTCTCCATTTCTCCCTTTCCCCTTCCGCTCTCCCTCTCCTTCCCTCCTCTCCCTCTCCCTTCCCTCCTCTCCCTTGTCCCCTCTCTCTCTTCTTCTCTTCCATGCCCGACTTTCTCTTACCTATGTACATCAGCATTAGGGTTATGGCACGGGATAGTATCGGGTCCGGCGAGACACGGGCACTCACACTCCAGCTCGCAAGTGTCGTGGCATTTGATGAGCTCTCCTTGCTGTCGGAAGGTGATGCAATCATTTTATATATGTATGTATGTGTGTGTGTGTGTGTGTGTGTGTGTGTGTGTGTGTGTGTGTGTGTGTGTGTGTGTGTGTGTGTGTGTGTGTGTGTGTGAGTGTGTGCGTGTGTGTTTGATTGTTTGTGTTTGTTTTTATATCCTCATTATCATTACCATCACCATCACCGTCCCCATAAACCAACGAAACCCCATTACCAAAACCCACCGGATAAGGGTTGCAGTTGCAAGGAATGATGTTCGATCCCTGGGTGCGATAAGCGAGGAAGAGATTCGCATCCGCAATCTTGTGGATGCCGTAGCTGGGTCCCTCGTGAAACGTGCGGAAGGCGGGGAAGGCGAGCGTCCAGTAGTAGTACGTGGAGTCCCTGTCGTACTCGTGGCACGCCCTACGCCTCAGGTATTTTTCGGCGATCAGGTCACGTGCTGAGGGGGAGAGCAGCGTCAAGGCGGGATGGTTTACGCATATGTTTGTGTGTGTGTGTGTGTGTGTGTGTGTGTGTGTGTGTGTGTGTGTGTGTGTGTGTGTGTGTGTGTGTGTGTGTGTGTGTGTGTGTGTGTGTATAGATATATATGTATATATAAATATTATATATATAAGTATGTGTGTATATATACATATGAATAGATACATATGGTATATATATTTATTTGTTTATTTATTGATTCATATATCTTCTTCCTTTTTCCTTTTTAATACAAAACCATCGCCCTAACCAATGTCTGGCGCCACGAAGTTGATGTGGGATCCTACGATCTCTCTCTCGCCGCGACACCCGTTGTAAAACCGTCCCTCCCAGTCTGACTTGAGAACCACGAAGCCCATAGGGTCCACTAGAAGACAGCTGACGGAGGAAGGGGAGGTCAGGTTCGAATAGTGAATTGGGGCCGGGGTATTAGCGCTGTGAGGTCAGTGTGTTCAAGAGGTTTTAGTTCGGCTGTCATTGGGGTGACTTAGATTAGGTGGGTTCGAATCACGGTGTGGGTAGCACAGATACTTATCCTTATGTTGGAAAATGAAGAGCAACTTTTGACAAGGATGTGTAAAAAGAAAAAAAGGAAAATGTCTTCAAGGGAAGCATTAACCTATCCCTCGCCCTAGAAATAATCGCGTTATCATCATCTCTCACGTCTGACTCTTGCAGTAAGGGACGCGGTCGAGGAAGTGCGCCGCCATGTACTGTAGCTTGAAGTCCCCAGCCACCACCGCCTGAGGATGCCCCAGCTTGTTGTAAAGGGTCTTGGACATCGTGCACACCATCCCCATGCCGCCGTCGCAGTAGGGGGTCGTTATGGAGATTGTGGAGGGGGTCGGCAGGGCTGCCTGGTACCTGGTGAGGGGGAAGGGGCGGTTCGAGTGTTCTATTTAAAAAGCCTTCAACTATCATTTAGCTGATTATTGGTCTGTCTCTCTCGCAATATTAAGCTCGCAAGAACGACGCTGGTAGATTTCCTACGTCCAGCCTACAGGAGCCTTACCATGACCGATCCCTATGGTCGAACGTCTGCTCGAGTTCAATCCCCTGGAAGGTTATGAAGCTGCCGTCCTCTGTGCCTAAGTAGCGAATCCCTTCGTGCACTTTGGCGGCCAGGTTGCTCTTCCATGTCTCTTCGGCGAACTCCAGGAATTTCACGCTCGGCATCAGGTCCTCCTGCCGGGATTGAAGAAAGAAGAGAGAAAGTGAGATGAAAGGAAGGACAAAGGGAAGGAAAGACTGATGGAGATGGATGCGGGAAACGAAATGAAGAAAAGGTGAAATGGAAAGAAGAAAGGAAAATTGGTAGAATAGGACTGGGGGAATAGAGAGATGAGAGAAAAGGAAGGAAGGAGAGAAGGTGGAGCACGGTGGACGAATAGAAAGGTGAAAGAAAAGAAAGGGAAGAAACAGATTAGGAAAACGGGACTAGACAAGGAGAAAATGGACGACAAAGAAAGATTAATAAATAAAGAACATAATGATAGCACAAAACTGCACAAACGAAAAGACAAAATCCAAAAGAAATAGATATAGAAAATATTGTAAAGAATGAACAGATGAAT
>NC_061834.1:36266124-36268624 GCF_019202785.1 Penaeus chinensis | reverse complement strand
TTCACAATACATCTGCGTGTGTGTGTGCGTGCGTGCGTGCGTGTTTGTATGTGTGTTTGTGTGTGTGTGTGGTGTGTGTATGCGTGTGCGTGCGTGCGTTCGTGCGTGCGTGCGTGCGTGCGTGCGTGTGTGTGTGTGTGTGTGTGTGTGTGTGTGTGTGTGTGTGTGTGTGTGTGTGTGTGTGTGTGTGCGTGCGTGTGTGCGTGCGTGCGTGCGTGCGTGCGCGCGTGCGTGCGCGCGTGCGGGCGTGCGGGCTTGCGTGCGTGTCCTTATCTGTCTATCTGCCTGCCCACCTGTCTGCCTGTCTGTCTGTATGTGTGTGCCTGCGCAATACCTACCATCAACGTTGAGTTCCGCTTCGAGCAAGTTGACGATGCTCAAATCGGAGCAGGCGACGCCCACGAACGAGGCTCTGTGCATGAGATGGACACAGACCGTGATGATGTAACCGTCCCCAAACGCGTCCCAGTAAGGTACAGGAATGACAGGTCGATTCACGTCCATCAGGCCATAACTTTGGCGGAAAAAAAAGAGGAAAGGGAGAAAGTGACGTTAAGATAAATGAAAATACTTACGGTGACGCCGAAGTATTATTGTCATTTTTTTTTTTTCCTTTTATGACTGTAAATCTGGCCATCCAAACGATCTCTGTATGCGTTGACGGCATGAAGGCGGGGGTAACAAGTGATGGAAATTATAACAATCATAAACTTTAGTCTGTTGGGTTTTTAGTTGGCCTTTGCCGGAGGACCAACAAGAGTGTTATTCATTAAGGCTCAAAACCGTACCTAGCAATCCCGATTTCGGACGCACGTAACTCCTCCAAGTCCTTAAACGAAGAGAACGTGACTGTGGCGTTATTCCTCTTCAATACCACTCCCTTCTCCACGCCACATGCTCCATCATCTTTCAGGGGGAACACAACACGTGAGAGACAAGAAGCCATTGAGTGCACGTCTTAAACAAGTAGCATTCAGTATTGGAAATTATCATTACTTGGCTACCTGTCTATGGGTCATATCTAAAAATTAAAGATGATAATAATAATAGATAAATAAATACATTGCAAATTTGCTCTTGTTTTGTTATGTAAGTTCATAAGAAAATGGTTTACATGGCCATGGACTATATATAAAAAATAAATCACTGCAAAATTGGACTTTGTTTTTGTTTTTTGTTTTTTAACATATTCATAATAAATACTAAACTTCGCACACACCGTGGAGGTGGATAATCACAATGGAAATCCCGAGGTCGAGCGAGGAATTGATTTGTTTGTTTTCCTTCCACTTCTCCCAGCAGCTCTTCGTCACGTAGACCAGGACGCTGTGGGAATGTCCTGGCGAGGCGTGCGAGAATTAGGGAAAGCAAAGGTAGGGGGAAATGGCGTGGCGATATCTTGGCATCGAATTAACGAGTAAACACTGATATCTATTATAGGGCTGTTTTAAAAATCTACCTTGATATTATTTCAATTATGAAATAAGTAAACATGGATAACTTTTATGAAAAAAGGTCTACCTGGTTATTATTTAAATAATTAAATGAACCAATATTGATATATCTTATGAGATTCTTTTTTATGAGAGTCATTTCTGCAGTGAACAATAACAAATAAAAAAACGGCCTCACCGGCTATCTCAAAGTACCGAGACCCATATCGATTCCTCAGCAGGTCTGTCCCCGCTTTCAGTGCCGCCGAGTGGTTACTGAAGGGGACATAGTTTGTTTCCTCCAGAAGTTTGATCAGCTTCTCCCTGTTGTATTTGTTGTTGAAGAGCAGGCGGCCGAGGAAGCCCTTCTGGCCGAGGGGCCCGTCTATTTGCTCCGACTCCCGGTACCACTTGCTGGTTTGGCAGGAGTCTTTGTAGGGGAGGCACAGGCTGATCTGCAGGAGGAGTAAGGGGGGTCGTTACGCGCGGGTGGACTGACTTTTGGTGGTCTTAGACCTTGACACGTTTATTGAGATAAAAGCTTACATCTCAAAAGGATGAGGAAACTTAGGCTATCCTCGCCACTTTTAAAATTAAAAAACAAGCATTCAATTGTTCATATATCAGTAGAGTGATACAACACAACAATTTTCCAACCTGATAAGTCCCTCCTGGGCTCACATAATCACATACGGCGTACATAATATATAATACGCAAGCGATTTATAATCCCGGAGAAGAGGTAAACAAATTGTTGATCGAACTGTTTGTGTCTAAGGAGAATTATGCAAACGACGGTCATCCTCAACTTCGTACAAACCTTCTCCTGTCATAGTATCAACTGAAGGAATGACAGCTTACGTACCTGTGCATATTCGCCAGGTAAGGTTCTACTATTGGCGCAAAATGCCTGTACCTCTTCCAAATCTCAAGTACCTGACCATTCCTAATGGAGAATGGTCAGAGAGAGAGAGAGAGAGAGAGAGAGAGAGAGAGAGAGAAAGAGAGATAAAGAGAGAGAGAGAGAGAGAGAGAGAGAGAGAGAGAGAGAGAGAGAGAGAGAGAGA
>NC_061834.1:36248624-36263624 GCF_019202785.1 Penaeus chinensis | reverse complement strand
TACAATTTACATGACGAAGGTTAATAGAAAGGTTATAGAAAGCAGGTTATGAGATACAATTTACAGGACCCAGGTTCTAAGATGCAGATTTTAAGATACAGGTTACTCAGGTTATAAGATACAAGACGCAGGTTATAAGACACATGTTATAAAAAACAGGATTTAAAATACAGGTTACAGGCCTCAGGTTGTAAGATGCAAGTTATGAGATACAGGTTACAGGATATAGGTTTTAAGATGCAGGTTACAAGACGAAGGTTATTAGATACAGGTTATAGAAAGCAGGTTATAAGATACAATTTACAGGACTCGGGTTATAAGATGCAGATTTTAAGATACAGGTTACTCAGGTTATAAGATACATGTAATAAAAAAGCAGGATTTAGAATACAGGTTACAGGCCTCAGGTTGTAAGATAAAGGCAACAAGACGCAATTTACACGATGCAGGTTACAAAACGCAGGTTACAGGACTCAGTTTGTAAGATACAGGTTACAAGCAGGTTTTCAAATACAGGTTACAGGCCTCAGGTTGTAAGATGCAGGCTACAAGACACAGATACAGGTTACAAGACGCAGGTTATGAGATGCAGGCTACAAGGCGCAGGTTTTAAGATACAGGTTACAGGACGCAGTTTATAAGATACAGGTTACAAAAAACAGGTTATATGATACAGGTTGCAGGACGAAGGTTATAAGATACAGACTGTTGAACACTGATGATGTTGCATTGTTATTGTTTACACAGAACTTAAATGAAGCAATTTTACATCCGATAAGATAATCCAATAGAATTAGTTACGTTACGGTAGATTACACAAAATTTCTACAAAGAGAATATAAAACAATTCTACAAACAGATCATGCAAAATATATCCCCATCATGTGCATATTTTTTTCTTAAACATCCAGAATTTGATCTACAGCATGGCTTATTGATTAACGTCAATTGCGGGGAAAATGCCTTTTATCAGACACTTACCTTGTTCAGTGTCTCTCTCCCGTCGACCTCTCTGTTCTCCCAACGGAATTCCTTGTGTAAATACTCCTGCAGGAGAGAGGATTATTTAAGCATCCAGTCCACTCTGTTTAATTACGACGCTGAAACTATGTGAAGTTCATGTGCAAATTATTTTATGTATATGTAGACTGCACATAATAGAATAGGTGTGGGGGGATGGATGTGTGGTGTGTGTGTGTGTGTGTGTGTTTGTGTATGTATGTGTGTGTGTGTGTGTGTGTGTGTTTGTGTGTGTGTGTGTGTGTGTGTGTGTGTGTGTGTGTGTGTGTGTGCGCGCACTTATCAGGTAAAGTGTAATTATAATAATTGTATACTAACGAAAACAATAACGATGTTCCATATAAAACTCTGACAATTATCGGGCTGCATTAACACAGATACGCAGATATTACGTTTGGCTACTTTTATTACCTACTCGTGCAGGGGAAATTCCCTTAAATAGGGAATAGTAATAGACAGGAATTCTCTGGATTCGCGAGGTTACTAAGTTTGTAGTTCTGAGGAGAATTCCGTAATGTATAAATGACAAGCTGTATATAAACACGCACGTACACACAGACATGCGTACTAACAGTCACTCTCGTACGTTCATTCACTTATTCACTTATTCACTCATTCACTCACACACACACACACACACACACACACACACACACACACACACACACACACTTCTATATTTAAATACTTAACCAGTGTTTTATATATATATACATATATATATTTTTTTTTTTTTTTCTTTTACGTATAGTTTCCTACTTCACAGCTGGCCGCGGAAAACCAGCTCAAGTGACCAAAGATGTGCTATCATACTTTTTTTTATTTATCTCTCTATCTCTCTCTCTCTCTCTCCATTTTGGACCTTGCTAGTGTCTGAATAATCGAAAAAATTGACCTGAGACACTGTTAAAACTTAAAAATAGTAAACGATGTAATTCCTCAAATTAATCATATTCCAGATGTAAACAGCGGAGTAATACAAGAGAAAAAACATGCACTTCATAACATAATTCACAGCAAAGCTGAGCGTGTGAGAGTTGCTTGTAAAGTAAGTTATTCGTAAAATCGTTTCAATTGGTCTAGTTTTTAATGGCGCATCTAGAGAAAAAATATTTTAGGGATATGCTACGAAGAAAGGAAATGCCATAGTGGTTGCGTTTGCCTACCCTGAACTCACAAGGGGAAAGTCCTTGAACTCGGGTTATGGGGCAAAATTTACCTGGATCTTGAGTGTGTATATATAAGTGTGTGTGTGTTGTATGTACAGTAGCACTATTTATGTAAGCCATTAGACCAATAGACCACGTGGCTGTTTAACACGTGGCTCTAAGTCAAGTTGGAACCATCATTTCAGTGAGGGCTTAGATGACGATTATATGTGACCTCGTCTTTGTTACCATAAGTCACCGTGACCAGGTCACCACCAGTCTCCGGCCCCAAGACAACGTCTCGCGTGTTCCCTTTACTGTGTTGTAAGTCAAGCCGTAATACAACTATTACCGCCCTGATACACATATATACACGTATATATATATATATATATATATATATATATATATATATAATTATATATTATCTATATGTTTAGATAAATACATATATATATATATACATATATATGAATGTAAATATGTATGCATGCATGTATGTATGTATGTATGTATGTATGTATGTATGTATGTATGTATGTATGTATGTATGTATGTATGTATGTATGTATGTATGTATGTATGCATATATGTATGTATGCATGCATATATGTATGTATGCATATATGTATGTATGCATATATGTATGTATGTACGTATGTGCATAAATTCCTCTAGAATTTTAAGGAATCAATCTCTGAACGAACGCAGCCCGGACTTCCTCACCTGCAGCCGCTCCGCACCCAGTCGTCCATTAACGTTTTCCCTGAGGAAGCTCTCGACGCCCCACCACGTCAGGCCATTTGATGTCCCGGTGTTGGCGCTGCAAGTCGCTGTTGGGTTGGGGAAAGATGGGGTGGGGGGTGGGGGGTGGGGGGGGGTTAGCTGAGTAATCTGGTATGGGTTTTTTTTATGTATATTGTGTGTATGTGTTTAAATAGGTAGATACATAATGCAAGCACATACACGCTATATGTATGAATGGTAAAACACTCATCCGTGTAGATATTTTGGTAGAAATATCCACAATGCAATAACTAGATTTAGTTTTTGCAATGTGCTTTTTTTTTCTAACGCACTATATGTAAGTATGTATGTATGTGTATATATACACACATACACATATACACACACGCACATACACACACGCGCACGCACGCACGCACGCACGCACGCACGCACACACACACACACACACACACATGTGTGTATGTATGTATGTGTGTGTGTACATATATATATATAGATATATATATAGATATATATATATATATATATATATATATAGAGAGAGAGAGAGAGAGAGAGAGAGAGAGAGGGAGGGAGAGACAGAGGGAATGTACCAGATTCCCATCAATGTCGCAAGACCGCAAAAGTAAGCCTCCGTTTTCTGTGAATATTTGTACACTTATTGTTAAGAGGGACAATGCTTAATATTTTAAAGTGAAAGTGAACCCAGTGAAACATTAAACCTGGCCGCCTTTATAATCTTAGGCAAGCATATACATCACGGAATATCAGTTTTCACAATATATTGCTTAGCTGTTACCGTACAGAGCAAGATACAGATAAGCAGACTAACAGACAAATAGAGAGAAAGGCAGAGACAGACAGAGACGAAGACAAAGGGAGGCAGAATGAAAATAATAAAAGAGAACATAGCAACACATAAAATGCAAGAAATACTATAACATTAAGACAAACTACATGGAATACAACATAACACATACCACATGGAATACATCACAAGGCAAACAACATGAAATCAACAAGACCAACAAATACATAAACCAGACCGCATGGAACACAACATAAACCGAACCACATGAAATACAATACAAAATCACATAAAATACAACACAAAACAAACCACATAAAATGCAACACAAAACAAACCACATAAAATGCAACATAAACCAAACACACGAAATGCAACATAAACCAGACACACGAAATGCAACATAAACCAAACCACACGAAATGCAACATAAACCAGACACACGAAATGCAACATAAACCAGACACACGAAATGCAACATAAACCATACCACACGAAATGCAACATAAACCAGACACACGAAATGCAACATAAACTAGACACACGAAATGCAACATAAACCAAACCACACGAAATGCAACATAAACCAGACACACGAAATGCAACATAAACCAAACCACACGAAATGCAACATAAACCAGACACACGAAATGCAACATAAACCAGACACACGAAATGCAACATAAACCAGACACACGAAATGCAACATAAACCAGACACACGAAATGCAACATAAACCAGACACACGAAATGCAAAATAAAACCAGACACACGAAATGCAACCTAAACCAGACACACGAAATGCAACCTAAACCAGACACACGAAATGCAACATAAACCAGACACACGAAATGCAACATAAACCAAACACACGAAATGCAACATAAACCAAACCACACGAAATCTAACATAAACCAAACCACACGAAATGCAACATAAACCAAACCACACGAAATGCAACATAAACCAGACACACGAAATGTAACATAAACCAAACCACATGAAATGCAACATAAACCAAACCACACGACATACAACACAAAACAAACCACATAAAATGCAACATAAACCAAACCACACGAAACCCAACATGACAACAATGCGCATACCAACATGAATCAAACCAGCCCATTACATGTATGTGTGTGTGTACATATACATACACCTTGGGCCTGTTACTAACACGGAAGGGTCTACTCACCCAATATTAACGATGTTACGAAGACGACACCAAAGCTATGGGAGCTATGGGGAAAACTGCCTCTTGTTGCTCCCATATTTTCTATAAAAAAAAAAATATATATATATATATACATGTATATTAAATGGCTTAAATAGGTAGTAATTAAAGTCTAGAAACGTGATGATTATGGTGTTGATGGTGAAGGAGAGGGTGCTGAGGGTGATGGTGATGATGATGATGATTACTTTTTATCATTATTATTATTGTTATTGTTATTATTATTATTATTATTATTATTATTATTATTATTATTATTATTATTGTTATTATTATTATTATTATTATTATTATTATTATCATTATTATTATTATCATTATTATTGTTATTTTTATTATTATTACTATTATCATTATCATTATCATTATTGCCGTTGTTGTTGTTATAATTATCATTTACTAATATTATTATTATTATTATTATTATTACTACTACTACTACTACTATTATTATCATTATTATTGTTATCATTATCATAATTGTTATTATTACTGTTGTTGTTTTGTTGTTGTTGTTATAACTATTATTACTAATGTTATTATTAGTATTACTATAATTATTATCATAATAATTGATAGAAATGATGTTAACGAAACTGTTGATAATTAATATAATATAATTTTTCTAGTAACAATAACGGAAAGTTAATGACCGTGCCAAGGTCAATAATAATAATAATAATGACAATGATAACAATCAATACTGTAATGGGAATTAATATACTAAATAAGACCACTGTAAGATAAATTATAATAATAATAACATATCGATAGTGTTATTTTACGCGTAAAGGAACGTTTTCAAAAAGTGAAATCAGTTGATGCGCAAAAGTTTTCCTACTGTGGTGTTAGTGTGTGCGTGTAAGGGAGGGAGGGAGGGAGGGAGGGAGGGAGGGAGGGAGGGAGGGAGAGAGAGAGAGAGAGAGAGAGAGAGAGAGAGAGAGAGAGAGAGAGAGAGAGAGAGAGAGAGAGAGAGAGAGAGAGAGAGAGAGAGAGAGAGAGAGAGAGAGAAATATGTGTGTGTAAGAAAGAGAGAAAGACAAACAGACAGACAGAGAAACAGACAGACAGACAGACAGAGAAACAGGCAGACAAACAAACAGAGAGACAGACAGGCACACACACAGTGAGACAGACAGACACACAAACAGAGAGACAGATAGACAGACAAACAGAGATAGACTAACTGGCTGACTGATAGTCCCTTCTATCTTCATTTCTAACCACCAAGTGTTCTTCTTTCTAACATCATTACTTCGTCATTCACTTTATCCATCCAACTCGAGAAACATCACTCGATTCCCTAACATTCCAACGTCTTATAAAACGCAACACAAGGCAAGGGAAATGTGCTTTCGGTGTCGTGTGACGCGGGACACTAAGATCCGGTCATGGCATGTGACTCGATAACAAGTTGACGACAGCGCAAGACACGACAGAAAAGGAAAAAAAAAAAAAACGGTTCTCATGTCATTTAGAAATATATCACAACGTAAGAAATAAAGTATCGAAGTTATGTGCGAATCCACCGAGAGATGAAGTTAGTAAGTACTCACACTCTCCGACGGAAGATGACACCTTTGCAACAGCATCCCCAATAAGAGTCGTAGGGAGACGTTGGTTAGGCGCGGCGGCTAGAATGCGAATGAGTCCTTACCTTGGCGAATAGGGTTCTTCCCCGTCCTGTCAGCCAGAGCCTCCTCCTCCTCCTCCTCTCCCTCCTCCTTCTCCTCCGCCTAATCTTCATCCTCATCCTAGTTCTCCTACTTCTTCTCATCTGTCATCATTATAACTGATATCATTATAACATACACACACAGATATACACGTATATGCATATAGATAGATAGATAGATAGATAGATAAATGCGGTAGTATCTCAATATTTAAAAAATCGCCATCCGATATTTATATACGTAAATAAAGAAACACGCAAAGCGATCGGCATTTTGCACGCGACGGCCGGCAGGGGGATAAGGGTCGCGCGGGTGTTTTAATACGTCATAAGGTGACGCACATGCGGAAAAGATTTGTAACTACGCACGATCGCAGCGGTGAGGTACCTTTAAACTAGGTAGAGAGAGAGAGAGAGAGAGAGAGAGAGAGAGAGAGAGAGAGAGAGAGAGGGGGGGGGGGGGAGAATTGATTACATCATCCATTATTGGCGCAATTGTATCCCCTGAAAGATTAAGAACCGGGCTCTAATAACCCTTCCCAACATAAACAAAATATATGTATGTATATACATACTTATATATATACATATATATACTTATATATACATATATATACATATATTTATACACATATACATATATATACATATATTTATACACATACATATATATTCATACATATATATATACATACATATATATACATACATATATATATATATATATATATATATATATATATATATATATATATATATGGTCACAATTTAATATACAGTTGTACATTATTGGCTGGTCCCGCTGGTGGGTAAATAGCAAAGTCACCCCTCAATGTACATGAGGTTTCTGTAGTGGCATCAACAACGGAATTGTGCAACGGCTACAAGTGGCGAAACCTTACTTATTCGACATTGAATGGCACATATTACTTCGCGGATATGTTTATAACAATAAAACAGTGCAAAAGGGAGAAGAAAGTAGAGTGCCCGGAGAGAACATCACGTGTAGGATTGCGGACGGTGGAAAAAAACCGCTTACTCGATAAACGATTACGCCGGCACCTTCCTTCAAGGCACACGTTTGTCACCATCAATAATCTTAATTTTCGTTAACTACTGGGTCCAAAAATTCTGGAACCACAAGACGACCACCACCTGTCAAATATAACCGAGGCAGACTCCTTAAGCAAGTGTGGGTGTTTGGCGGAATTGAGAGACAGCCCAAAAACAAATTGATTGTGCCCCTGTTAGATGTAGACGATCGGAGTGCTGAAACGCTCGTCCCTTTAATAAAGAAATATATTTTACAATCGAGAACCATTATTAGTGACAGCTAAGCAGCTTATCGCTCATTAAAAGATCACGCGTATTTCGACAGTGTCACAAATCACTCTGAAAATTTTGTGGAACCCAAGGACTCGACTGTCCACACGCAGACGATAGAGCGACTGTGAAGGGACTTTAAAGAATGGACCGAGAGTCCTGGCACGCGGGATGAATATCTTACTTATTACTTTTCTCGCTACGTATTTATCAGAGAATACGAATAAAGTGCACTCCACATTTTATTTATGTATTTATTTCTTGTACTGAAGCTGCCCGGCTGTATCCACCACAAGGTGAGAGGAAGAGGGAGTTAACCCCTGGCCCAGACCCACTTAAGGAGGCAGACAGCTCTAATACGAGCGACAACGATTAAAGTAAGATTAAGATTAAGAGGCATGTATTGTGTATCCGCGGTATTTCATATTTTTTTCAGGTGCGATATTCCCATGAGATTTATATTAAAATACTGATACTGAATGTACGATAAATTTCTGGTGTTTATAGTAAGCATAGTAAGCATACTATCTGCCTAAAATAATTAATTATTAAGTAATTAATGCGTGCAGGATACATGGGAAGTAATGCATATCGTAAGGTATAGTTAGGTACCACTACGGACATTGATATATCGAATGTAGTTAAAGAAAATGACGCGTATATTTTACATACCTGAAACGCCAACAAGCGGTATTGGCAATTACAAGAAAAAAAAAAAAAAATATATATATATATATGTAGCCAATCAGATTCAGAAAATGAGGTCATATGTCTCTGACCAATCATAACTCGAATACTGTGTGAAAGATTCACTGTAAAAAGTGCTTGATACGGCCCAAGTTTGTTTTCTTAAGAATTACAGGTCAGTTGACTCCAAAATGACAGTGCCCCGTGTTAATGCACAGATTTTATCGGTAATTTTACGATGTTTTGCCGCTCAAAGGGACGAGTTTACGGGAAGAATGGTAAGAATTTGTAATAATATACTTTATAAATGTTGATGCTACAATGTATAAATGCCAGATTCAGATCGTTTTCGGATCACGTCCACGGCTAACGGAAAAAAATGCGCAAGCAACCGGGGGAAGGGAAGTTGCTTATCTCAAAAACGTTAATAGTTTAACGATATAATATGTATAAGCAATGTAATAAAATGAAAATAATGAGAGCGTCTTCCTGCGCCATTAAGCGCCGAATGTCCTTTGTAAATGCCTATATTTCGAACTGCCATGCCTTTCGATGCTCTGGCGAAGACAAACTATTCTAAGCAATTGCATGATCATTATCAACATTAAGGATGGACTTGACATTGGTTAATTTCCAAAACGTAACAAATATTTGTGGCGGAAAAAAAACGCAACTTTATTTGGTTACCCCCTAATTTATTTTGTTTTCTGTAAATGATATAAGATTTTGTTTTCTGTAAATAATTTGCGATTTTGTTTTCTGTAAATAATTTGCGATTTTGTTTTCTGTAAATAATTTGCGATTTTGTTTTCTGTAAATAATTTGCGATTTTGTTTTCTGTAAATAATTTGCGATTATTTGGAAACAACACGACCCACACTTTTGACAACACAGATGGAGGTTGGTTTTGTGTTAATGAATCTCCAAAGAATTATTCATACATATATGTTTTTGTTTACTTAATATTTAAACGGAGTAAATGAAATGTACGTGAACGACAAAAGGCTCGACGATTTATGTTGCGTAGAGTACAGATTGAAAGTACATTGTTAGTTTTCCTATATTCACGCATTTATTAGCTATTGATCGATCACTTATAAAATAAATCAATAATCTTGCTCCAGGAGTGAAAGGTGGTTCTCGAGTACAACATGAAGCATTGCTAAGAAATATATATAATTTACTATATTTATTGTTAGTTCATGTTGTTCATAATCATCCCTTTTCTAGGAAAACTTTCCGTGTATGACAACCAGGATTACAGTAAATAAATAAATAAATAAATAAATAAAAGTGCATGGACTGGTTACTTTGACGACAACTAAGACCCATTTCAACTATGGCAAAAGGTCCGCAAATCGAAAATAAAGGAGATACAGAACAGGCAAGAGAGAAGATTCCCATCCATATTCATCTTGCGAGGACCAAGACATGTTACGCGTGACTCATTATTTGCGATCTGTCAAGTACGTGCTTGTGAGAACGACGTTTTTTTCATTATCAACGCCAGTTTTTTTTTTTTTTTTTTTTTTTTTTTTGCGAATTCATGTATATAATGTGTTCTTGTATTTTTATTTCACTTCTTTTATGTATTTTGGTCGTTATTTGCACTATTCTGTACAATAACCTTTTGCCAGCGGGAGATTTGACAGGCCGCGCGATGCCATTCGTTCAGAGAAATGTTTATTTTTATGCGTGTTGCGTCGATTTCTGGTCATTTTCAAAGCCATACAGTGGATATACAGAACAAATGGACATTAGTATTTATCTCAGCCTGATATTTGAGCCATTCAAGTGCCGCAAATGCCGAAAAAGTGATTGGAAACCATGCAATTCTGACCATAGCTGGTAGCGAAGAAAAGTTCGGTGTTACGCTATATAAAGGTATGTGGTTTTACCCTGTGGGTCCAGAGGGCTTAGCCTTCTGTCTAGGGAATATATTGATCGTATTTTCTTAAAGCCACCAGGCGTAGCCCCCCTAGCTATGCGTATAATTTACTATGGGGGTCCAAAATGCAGACCACCCTTGCTAGGCCTATATGTTACCACGGGGGTCCAGGGCTGTATATATTACCACGGGGAATGTAGATCGGAGTGTGTAAATCCCACAGGGCTAAGGTTAGGTTGATTTATTGGTTTGGGCGCATTGTACGATTACCACGGGGATCTGGATTTTTTTAAAAAACAGAACGATGATTCCCGTAGAGTTCTCCCCCCCCCCCCCCCCGGAATTTGGCGCGTCGGTCCGTAGACTTTCAAAGATTGTGTGGACGTCAGTAGAGTTTCATCGGCCGATTTTAACCCAATGTCAGCGGGTTTATTTACTGTCCCCTTTAAATTTTAGTGAGTATTGTTACATGCAGATGACTCCACGTGTGTTCTCAGCAGCAGCCCTAGTGACCGATCTCGATTTCCCCATTCCTTGAATTGGCGGGAAAATGCGTTTTTCTTTCCAATACTTCTATTATTGACATGGTTATCATTCTTTTTGATATGTTGATTATTAAATAGTTATTTAAATATTAATAACATCAAAACAAGAAAATAATAGAAGTGAGGCTTTCAGAAATGAAGGAAAAGGGTAAACAGGTGAGATAACTAAGAGTAATAGCTGACTCCTTGGTGCCTATGCACTTGTAGAGCCATCTATATGTTTAGACAATTGATAATCTTCTTATTACAGTGGGCATGGAATTGTAGTCTTGCCACCTGCTGACATTGGCTTAAGCATTTTTTGTGCTTGTCTTACATATTTCTGTTCTTTATTCTTATTTCAGTCTGTTTTATTCCATAATTTCTCTGGTCTACTTCATGCCCTCCCCTGCTATCGGGACCTATCTATCACATCAAGATTGTCGGCTGGAGAATGCGACGGAAATGATCATCAGATTCTTTCTCATCACACGAGGACAAATCGGATGATATAAATATTGTCAGGCAAAACCCGATTGTCATAGTCGGAAAATTAACTATTTTCTTTCATCGTACATATTAATTAAGAAATCGAATCAAAATATCTTCAGCTTTTTCAGCCACATGTTCTGGGAGACTTACACTTCACTTATTTCTTGAACCGCCCATTTGCGATGGAAAACGACAACAGATTCACACATATTACAGCGTTAATAATTTGAACAAAATGTAATATTTGCAAAATATACCACTATATATATATATATATATATATATATATATATATATATAGATACATATATATCTGTATATGTATATGTATATTTGGAGAAAAGATAGGCCAAATGGAAATGGAGGGAGGAGGGTAGCAATATTAACAAGGAATGGAACTATTACAAAGGAGATAGAGATCCAGCAAGACCCCAAAGTAGAACTAAAGGCAATTGAGGTAGAGAAAAACGGAGTAAATATAATAATAACCACAGTGTACATGCCACCTCATACATCGGTGTGGTCACAAGAAAATGACCAAAAACTTATTCGAGAAATGTTATAGAGCCTGGAAGAAGTGCCAGAACTTTCGGAAACTAATGCAAAATAAATTCATGTACCAGGGGATTTTAATAGCTAAATCGAGTGGGAAAGTTTCGATCCCAGAGCCCAGCCAGATTCGTGGAATGCAAAATTACGAGAAATTATAAATATTTTTTTTTTTTTTAGAATGTAACAGGCCACATCAGGATAAGAGGGCAAGACAAACCTTCTATTCTTAACTTAATGTTTACAAAGCATAAAGATGACATTGAGAACATGGAGTACTGCCCTCTTCTAGGAAAAAGTGATCATGTAGTAAAGTTGAAATACTGTCTTCTACAGGAAAAACTCATCATAAGTAAAGAAAGAAAAGGAAATTGCAATTACAAGAGAGGTAATTATAGAAACCTTAAGGATTTCTTTGATAGCATAAAGTGGGAAACCCTCCTGAACGAAGAGAACCTTGATATGCTTTCTAAATTTGCAAAGTCTATGAACAAGAAGTAGAAAACAAATGTATCAGGATTCAAAACTGAAGCAAGAATGACCAAAAGTGGTTCAGTCATGAAAGCAAGAAAAAGAGAAAACAAACGGCTCCTTTGGAGAAGGTTCAGAAGACATAGATCTCAGGCACCGTATGAAAGGTATGAGTAGGAAGAAATGAGTATACCCAATTATGAGGGTGGCAAAATTGGACTATGAAAAGGATATAATCAATAAATGTACAACCAAAACTTCTTTAACTACATAAATAGTAAAACTAAATGTAGGGATCAAATTAGCGCCATCAAAGACAACATCGTTTACACTAAGGGAGAGGAATATGTGAAATCCTTAATGAGAATTTTCAGTCAGTGTTTGTTTAGGACCCTTACTTTGAAATGGCAAGTACGTAAACGTAAATCAGAATATCGAAAATATCACACTCGAAAAAAAAACAAACGAAATAAAAGGCCTACTGAAAGGATTAGACAGGACTAAAGCACAGGGACCAGATGAGATATTTAACTGGATTCTGAGGGAATGTCCCGAATAATTCAGTGAGACGCGAAAAACTACTAAAAGATTGGAAACTTGCCAATGTTACACCTTTATACAAGAACGGCGACAAACAAAAACTAGTGAAGTATGCAAGCTGTTAGAAAGGATAATTAAGAAACAGTGGGTCGAAGCACTTGAAAATCACGTTATGATATCAAATAAACAGTTTGGTTTTAGGGAAGAAAGGCCACGCATAGCGAATCTCCTCTGTTTCTATGATAGAGTTTCTGAAACATTACAAGAAAGAGACGGCTGGGTGGATTGTATATACTTAGACTTTAAGAAGGCATCTGCTAAGGTCTCATAGTTTACTAATAAATTATTTAGGGTCAAACATAAGACCAGGTAGTTATCTGAATATGGCTGCAGACGACGCGAAATTGCAAAAAAGGATAATATACGATGTCTCATGCCAATGCCTTCAAAGTGACATCGAGAACTTATTTATTTGGAGTTGTATATGGAAAATGGAATGTTACACCTGTAAATGCTATGTAGTCAGATTTGGAGAAAGTACAAATCGTCCACTATACCAATAAAAATTAGGAGACGTAATGTTAAACTAAGCAGATGAAAAAAAGACCTTGGAATAATCATAAACATGAAGCTAAGCCCAAATGAACATATAAATGACAAGGTTCAGAAAATGCTGGGGCTGATTGCCATCATGAAGAGGGCATTCGTGTATATGGACGAGTCCACACTTAAAAAAGAATATAGTTAAACTAGAAAGAGTTCAAAGAGCAGCCACAAGACGGGCACCTGCTCTAAGAGATATGAGCTACGAAGAAAGACTACAGGAAATAGGCCTTACTCCTTTGGAAGAAAGAAGAAAAACTGGTGACATGATAATGAAGTTAGACAAAGATAACTATAATTTTGAACACAAACGGGACGAGAGGACACAGCAAAAAGTTGAAAGTAAAACGAAGTTGTTTCCCAAACAAAACTATCTAAACATCGAACAATCTCGCAAATAAAGTTATGTGTGCCAAAAGTGGGCATCAATTTAAAAAGTTGTATGATCTAAATATAGCAAACGGGACCATCTGAGCTTAGCTCTTCTCCAGTATTGAAACAACTAGGTAAGAACACACACACACACACATACAAACACATGCGCACATGCATACACGTTCGCACGCACACACACACATACATACATATATGTCTACATCTATCTGTCTATTTGTGTGTGTGTGTGTGTGTATATATATATATATATATATATATATATATATATTTATATGTATGTGTGTGTGTGTGTGTATATGTCGTTATATATATATATATATATATATATATATATATATATATGCGGATATACATATACATATATGCGGATATACATATACATATATTAATATTGATATATATGTATGTATTAATATATACATGTATATATATATCCATCTATCTATCGATATATATATACATATATATACATACATGTGTGTGTGTGTGGGTGAATATGTGCATATATGTGTGTGTGTGTGTGAGTGTGTGTGTGTGTGTATTCATATAGATGTATATATTAGTATAACAATATTTATATATATCTATATAAATCAATATAAATATAAATATATTTTGTATGTATATACATATACATATATACATATGTATATATGTGTGTGTATGATTGTTTGTGAATATATATATATATATACATTGATTTACCCAATATATGCAAATCCGTCTGTATACATTGCGCACACGGATTTGCATATATTGGTAAATCAAGCTTAGATATGGCAGTGAATGAATCTATCGTAGATACGATGGTGGGTTGAGAACCACCAACAATGATTACCTAGTCAAATACTCCTATAGGGAAAGATCATGGGTCAGCCACCCCTGT
>NC_061834.1:36221124-36231124 GCF_019202785.1 Penaeus chinensis | reverse complement strand
CTCTCCCCACTATCTTCCCCTTCCTCCCCCCACCCTCCTCAGCGCCCCCTCACCCTCTCCCCCCCCTCTCCCCACTATCTCCCCCTTCCTCCCCCCACCCCTCACCCCCCCTCAGCGCCCCCTCGCCCGAACTCCGGCGCGAGTGTCCGGGTGGCGTGATGTGGCGCGGGAGTCGGCCGATGCGCCGCGCTACCCCCCGTCTGTCGCCGTCCACGCGCTCGGCTTCGCGCTGCCACGCCACCTCTTTCGAGTTTCCTTTCGGTCCGGGCGTTTCCGCTATTTTGCGTATGGGGAGAGATTTATTAAGAGAGATTTATGGGTTTTACGTGCGGGCAGGGCAGGGCAGGGCGGACTTGTTGATAGTGCATGCGGGGGAAACACGTATTTTTGTACTTTTTTGAATATTTTAGGGTAGTGCATACATACGTATATGTATGCACACACACACACACACACACACGTACATTATATGGATGTTTATTCGACGCACACCCTAATTTATACACGTGTGTTCGTTCGTTCACTCTGATCGGGTTGTCAATTGTGAGGTATGCTCTCTCTCTCGCTCTCTCTCTCTCTCGCTCTCTCTCTCTCTCGCTCTCTCTCTCTCTCAATTTTGTGTGTGTGTGTGTGTGTGTGTGTGTGTGTGTGTGTGTGTGTGTGTGTGTGTGTGTGTGTGTGTGTGTGTGTGTGTGTGTGTGTGTGTGTGTGTGTGTGTGTGTGTGTGTGTGTGTGTGTGTGTGTGTGTGTGTGTGTGTGTGTGTGTGTGTGTGTGTGTGTGTGTGTGTGTGTGTGTGTGTGTGTGTGTGTGTGTGTGTGTGTGTGTGTGTGTGTGTGTGTGTGTGTGTGTGTGTGTGTGTGTGTGTGTGTGTGTGTGTGTGTGTGTGTGTGTGTGTGTGTGTGTGTGTGTGTGTGTGTGTGTGTGTGTGTGTGTGTGTGTGTGTGTGTGTGTGTGTGTGTGTGTGTGTGTGTGTGTGTGTGTGTGTGTGTGTGTGTGTGTGTGTGTGTGTGTGTGTGTGTGTGTGTGTGTGTGTGTGTGTGTGTGTGTGTGTGTGTGTGTGTGTGTGTGTGTGTGTGTGTGTGTGTGTGTGTGTGTGTGTGTGTGTGTGTGTGTGTGTGTGTGTGTGTGTGTGTGTGTGTGTGTGTGTGTGTGTGTGTGTGTGTGTGTGTGTGTGTGTGTGTGTGTGTGTGTGTGTGTGTGTGTGTGTGTGTGTGTGTGTGTGTGTGTGTGTGTGTGTGTGTGTGTGTGTGTGTGTGTGTGTGTGTGTGTGTGTGTGTGTGTGTGTGTGTGTGTGTGTGTGTGTGTGTGTGTGTGTGTGTGTGTGTGTGTGTGTGTGTGTGTGTGTGTGTGTGTGTGTGTGTGTGTGTGTGTGTGTGTGTGTGTGTGTGTGTGTGTGTGTGTGTGTGTGTGTGTGTGTGTGTGTGTGTGTGTGTGTGTGTGTGTGTGTGTGTGTGTGTGTGTGTGTGTGTGTGTGTGTGTGTGTGTGTGTGTGTGTGTGTGTGTGTGTTGTGTGCTAGTGAGTGTCGTTGCGTATAGTTGCCACGCCAAGTTTCTCTCCTCCTCGCATTTTCTCTCTCTCTCATACGATTTGCTTATAACTTGATAGTATTTGTGTTGTAGATCAATATTGTGTGTGTGTGTGTGTGTGTGTGTGTGTGTGTGTGTGTGTGTGTGTGTGTGTGTGTGTGTGTGTGTGTGTGTGTGTGTGTGTGTGTGTGTGTGTGTGTGTGAGTGTGTGTGTGTGTGTGTGTGTGTGTGTGTGTGTGGTGTTGTGTGTGTTGCAAGTGAGTGTTCGTTGCGTATAGTGCCACGCCAAGTTTCTCTCTTCCTCGCATTTACTCCACTCTCTTTCCCCCCCCCCTCATCGATTTGCTTAGAACTTGATAGTATTTGTGTTGTAGATCAATATTGTGTGTGTGTGTGTTTGTTCGTGTGTGTGCAGGTTTGTGGAATGTTAAGGGCATGGTCTGAATAAGTACTTATTTTGACCATGGATTATGGTATATGTGCAGGTGGGTATCCGTATGCTTATGTGCGCTCGTGTGTGTGTGTGTGTCTGTGTGCGCTTGTGTCCGTCCAAGGGAGGAGCTACCTTATACGTCCACAAATCATGCGGGCTCCAAGACCTATCCCTTCAGTATCGACCTCAAGTCCTCCACTTGGCCTCCTCTACCCCGTACTCCCCTTAAACCTCTACCCTCCCCCCATCTCCCTTCCCTCTCCCCTCTCCCTTCCCTTTCCCTGCCCTCTCATCTCTACCTGCCCTCTTCCCTCTCCCCTCTCCCTTCTCCCTTCTCCCTTCTCCCTTCTCTTTCCCCTCTCCCTTCTCTCTCCCTTCTCCCTTCTCCCTTCTCTCTCCCCTCTACCCTCTCCCCTCTCTCTCCCCTCTCCCCTCCCTCTCGACCTACTATGTGATCACCTATATTGATGATTGGCACTCCACCTTCTTTCTTCTTCCTTTTCTTCTACCTTTTCTTTGATATTTTTTCCTGGTCCTCTCTCCGTTTTCAAGTTGATTTATCTTCCTCTTCATCTTCTTTTCTCTTCTCCCGTTATTCTTCCTTCTTTTCGTCCTCCTCCTGTTTCTTTTCCTCCTATTCCTTTTTCTCCTCTTCTCTCTCCCCTCCTCTTCATCTTCCTCTTCTTCCGCATTACCATTCTCCTCCTCCTCCTTCCCCCTCTTCCTCCTCCTCCTCCTCCTCCTCCTCCTCCTCCTCCTCCTCCTCCCCCCCCCCTCATCATCCTCCTCCTCCTCCCTCATCCTCATCTTCCTCCCTCCTCATCCTCATCTTCCTCCCCCCTCATCCTCATCTTCCTCCCTCCTCATCCTCATCCTCCTCCTCCTCCTCCTCCTCCTCCTCTTCCTCCCCCTGCCCCCTCCCCCTCCCCCCTCCTCCCCCATCTAAATCCCTTCCCTCCTTAAAATTTCCCACAGTTCGGCGCTTCTCCTGTTCACCTGCTTAACATTCCCACCTGCTCGATCCCGCCTGTCTGCTTGGATCTCCGCGGTTAAGCAGAGGACGAAGAAGAGAGAGAGAGAGCAGAAGGGGAAAGGTTTTTTTTTTTTTTTTGAGAATTTACAGGGAATATTTTACGGATATAAGAGAGATTGAGAGAGAAGGGGTTGGAGAGAGGAGGGGAAGGGAGGGTGAAAGGAAGGATTGTGAGAGGGAAAAGAGGGAAGGAGAGGTAGGATGAAAGAGGGGAAAGAGGGAAGGAGAAAGAGAAGTGGGGATGGAAAGAGAGGGAGAGAGGGAAGAGGGTAGAAAGGGTAGGAGAAGAGAAATGAAAGGAGAGGGGGAAGGGAGATCGGAAGAAGGAATAAAGGAGAGAGATGGGATAGAAAAGGAGAGGAAGAGAGAAGAAGAGAAACAGGAAGAAAAAGGAGAGAGATAGATCGCAGGAGGGCAGAAAGGAGTTATTGCCGATTTGCTAAAAATATAAGAAAATTAGTTATTACAAAATGATTACGTAATTGCTGTTTAAAGACATGTACTGTCTTATTATAGATAGGCGATTAAAAAGCACGACGAACAGCTATCTCATTTCTTCTTATTATTATTCTTATCATCCTCCTCCTCTGTCTTTTCCTAATTCTCTTTCTTCTTTTTCCTCTCTTCTTCTTGTTTCTTCTCATTCTTATCATCCTCCTTCGTCTTTTCCTAATTCTCTTTCTTCTTTTTCTTCTCATCCCCCTGTTTCTTCTCCCTCTCATCCTCCTCATCACAAAAATCCACAGCCACGGTCTCGTTGTTCAAAAGAATATACAGCTTAAGTTTGTGCGATGCCTTTTAGGTTGCAAAGTTATGTTAGGTCAAAGTTCATGTGTACGCTTAGGTGGAAAAAAATATGTTGCAGAGAAGAGGCTGCGGCGTGGAGGGGTATGCCCTGAGAGCGAGAGAGAGAGAGATGGGGGAGAGGGAGAGGGTGAGGGGCAGAGGGAGAGGGTGAGGGGCAGAGGGAGAGGGTGAGGGGCAGAGGGAGAGGGTGAGGGGCAGAGGGAGAGGGTGAGGGGCAGAGGGAGAGGGTGAGGGGCAGAGGGAGAGAGTGAGGGGCAGAGAGAGAGAGAGAGAGAGAGAGAGAGAGAGAGAGAGAGAGAGAGAGAGAGAGAGAGAGAGAGAGAGAGAGAGTTGGTTAGAGTGTTCCGGAACGGCAGAAACTGTGTCTACGTGGTGTAATATTTTTTTGTGCGGTAAAATTTGTCGTGCATTTTCTACGTCACGTCTCGTCCATGTGTAGAGAGACGCTATGTCGTTTTAGAAAAAAAGTCGAGACAGGCTTGAGTAGGCTTAGTTTCCTCTGGTTGTAATGCACAGGGGCTTGAATACTTAACATGCAGCCGCAAGCTAACCAGGCTTGAGTAGGCTTAGTTTCCTCTGGTTGTAATGCACAGGGGCTTGAATACTTAACATGCAGCCGCAAGCTAACCAGGCTTGAGTAGGCTTAGTTTCCTCTGGTTGTAATGCACAGGGGCTTGAATACTTAACATGCAGCCGCAAGCTAACCCAGGGCTTCCAAACTCATCCTTGACGTCATGTGTAAACAAACGCGACATGCAATGCGACATTGAACAAAATTATTCGATTTTGAGGAGGTGTGAGGGGGTAGGGGGAATTAAACATTATGGAAATTATGAAAGTCCTTTGGTTTAGAAATCTATTTTGGGAAGAAGAGTGACATTGGTTTTAGATGTATGGCAACCTTTTCGACAAGCATGGGTTTCCTTACCAGAACGGGTTATTGTATTTGGGAGGTTTTATATGTCGCGTTATTTGTGCAGCCCGTTATGCATGACTAACAGAATCCTAACAGGCTGTGTATAAAGTCAGAGGTTTAGGAATGTATTACTTCTTTATGGATGTTGAGGGAAGGGGGAGGGGCAGGCCTAGATGTGCAGATAGATCAGGATTTAGATAGATAGACGATGTATAGCATTTAAGCTGCAAGTGACATTTTGATGATATAGATGTAAATACTTTAATGAAAATGAGAGTCATATATATAGTATGGTTTATGGTTTCTCGGGCTGTATAGCGGGTGAGTGTATATTATATCGGTTGTATAACGTTCGATCTATATTTCTGTGAGTTAAAAGTCGGCCAGCTGTTGTGGGATCGAAACCTTTTTTAACACGTTTAGAGCACGTTTGAAATCATTATCGTCTATGGCATTATTATCATGAGTAGTTGAATTGGTACTATTATTATTACTATTTCTATTATTGATGATACTGTGGGTATTTATAATAGTCGTAATATTTAGAGATACTTTCCCCGCCTTTACTTTGGCAGCGAACGAAAATCAAGCTGTATCTTTTTATAGAAGAAAAAAAAATGGAAAGTACAAACAGACGCATGTTTGATTGCCTTTATCCTCCCTCCTCCTCCTCCTCCTCCTCCTCCGTTTCTTCTTTTTCCTCTACCTCTTTCTCCTCTTCCTCTTCCTCCTCCGTTTCTTCCTTTTCCTCTACCTCTTTCTCCTCTTCCTCTTCCTCTTCCTCTTCCTCTTCCTCTTCCTCTTCCTCCTCCGTTTCTTCTTTTTCCTCTACCTCTTTCTCCTCTTCCTCTTCCTCTTCCTCCTCCGTTTCTTCTTTTTCCTCTACCTCTTTCTCCTCTTCCTCTTCCTCTTCCTCCTCCGTTTCTTCTTTTTCCTCTACCTCTTTCTCCTCTTCCTCTTCCTCCTCCGTTTCTTCTTTTTCCTCTACCTCTTTCTCCTCTTCCTCTTCCTCCTCCGTTTCTTCTTTTTCCTCTACCTCTTTCTCCTCTTCCTCTTCCTCCTCCGTTTCTTCCTTTTCCTCTACCTCTTTCTCCTCTTCCTCTTCCTCTTCCTCCTCCGTTTCTTCTTTTTCCTCTACCTCTTTCTCCTCTTCCTCTTCCTCCTCCGTTTCTTCCTTTTCTTATACCTCTTCCTCTTCCGTTTCTTCCTTTTCCTCTACCTCTTTCTCCTCTTCCTCTTCCTCTTCCTCTTCCTCCTCCGTTTCTTCTTTTTCCTCTACCTCTTTCTCCTCTTCCTCTTCCTCTTCCTCTTCCTCTTCCTCCTCCGTTTCTTCTTTTTCCTCTACCTCTTTCTCCTCTTCCTCTTCCTCTTCCTCTTCCTCTTCCTCTTCCTCTTCCTCCTCCGTTTCTTCCTTTTCCTCTACCTCTTTCTCCTCTTCCTCTTCCTCTTCCTCTTCCTCTTCCTCCTCCGTTTCTTCCTTTTCCTCTACCTCTTTCTCCTCTTCCTCTTCCTCTTCCTCTTCCTCCTCCGTTTCTTCCTTTTCCTCTACCTCTTTCTCCTCTTCCTCTTCCTCTTCCTCTTCCTCTTCCTCTTCCTCTTCCTCCTCCGTTTCTTCCTTTTCCTCTACCTCTTTCTCCTCTTCCTCTTCCTCTTCCTCTTCCTCTTCCTCTTCCTCTTCCTCTTCCTCTTCCTCTTCCTCTTCCTCTTCCTCTTCCTCTTCCTCTTCCTCTTCCTCTTCCTCTTCCTCTTCCTCCTCCGTTTCTTCCTTTTCCTCTACCTCTTTCTCCTCTTCCTCTTCCTCTTCCTCCTCCGTTTCTTCTTTTTCCTCTACCTCTTTCTCCTCTTCCTCTTCCTCCTCCGTTTCTTCTTTTTCCTCTACCTCTTTCTCCTCTTCCTCTTCCTCTTCCTCCTCCGTTTCTTCTTTTTCCTCTACCTCCTTCTCCTCTTCCTCTTCCTCTTCCTCTTCCTCCTCCGTTTCTTCTTTTTCCTCTACCTCTTTCTCCTCTTCCTCTTCCTCTTCCTCTTCCTCTTCCTCTTCCTCCTCCGTTTCTTCTTTTTCCTCTACCTCTTTCTCCTCTTCCTCTTCCTCCTCCGTTTCTTCTTTTTCCTCTACCTCTTTCTCCTCTTCCTCTTCCTCTTCCTCTTCCTCTTCCTCTTCCTCTTCCTCCTCCGTTTCTTCTTTTTCCTCTACCTCTTTCTCCTCTTCCTCTTCCTCTTCCTCTTCCTCTTCCTCTTCCTCCTCCGTTTCTTCTTTTTCCTCTACCTCTTTCTCCTCTTCCTCTTCCTCTTCCTCTTCCTCCTCCGTTTCTTCTTTTTCCTCTACCTCTTTCTCCTCTTCCTCTTCCTCCTCCGTTTCTTCTTTTTCCTCTACCTCTTTCTCCTCTTCCTCTTCCTCTTCCTCTTCCTCTTCCTCTTCCTCTTCCTCTTCCTCTTCCTCTTCCTCTTCCTCTTCCTCTTCCTCTTCCTCTTCCTCTTCCTCTTCCTCCTCCGTTTCTTCTTTTTCCTCTACCTCTTCTTCCTCTTCCTCTTCCTCCTCCGTTTCTTCTTTTTCCTCTACCTCTTTCTCCTCTTCCTCTTCCTCTTCCTCTTCCTCCTCCACAAATATAAAACCTCCATTTCTCTCTTCGCCATTGTATTCAAAAAAGCTTCAGGGCAAAGAGAGGTCCTTGGATAAAGCGTTTCCGAGATTCCTGTATATATAAAAAAAAAAAAAAGCATTGACCTTTCGTGATGTACAAGTAGTAGGCTGACGTTGGGGGGTGGGGGTGGGGGTGGGGGTGGGGGTGGAGGTGGGAGTGGAGGGTGGTCCTCGGGGGTAGGGGAAGGGGGTGGTCATAGGGGGTAGGGGAAGGGGGGGGGTAGGTGGATTCACGATTATCGACCACGGACTGAGAAGTGGGAGAGGGAAGTGGGCGAGACTCACTTGTGGACTGGGAGATTGATAGATATCTTGAAGGAGGAGGTTTGGGAGAAGGGGGAGAGAGGGAGGGAGTGGAAGGTGGGTGAGAGGGAGGTAGGAAAGGAAGGGGGGAGGGAAAAGGAGAGGGAGGGAGGGATAGAGACAGACAGACAGGTAGATAGATAGACAGAAAAAGAAGGAGAGAGAGTAAGAAAGGACGAGATAAAGACAGACGAAAGAGAGTCAACATAACTTGCAGATTAAGTGTTATGCAACACAGTTGCAAACAGGTACTGACAATTGCCTCATTCCCCCCCCCTCCCCATATCCTCTGCCCCTCTCCCTTCCTCCCCCCCTCCCCATATCCTCTGCCCCTCTCCCTTCCTCCCCCCCCTCCCCATATCCTCTGCCCCTCTCCCTTCCTCCCCCCCCTCCCCATATCCTCTGCCCCTCTCCCTTCCTCCCCCCCCTCCCCATATCCTCTGCCCCTCTCCCTTCCTCTCCCCCCCCTCCCCATATCCTCTTTCTCCCTTCCTCTCCCCTTCTTCCACTTCTCTTCTCCCCCTCCCCTCCCCCTCCTTTCCTCCCCTTCTCAATATCCCCTTTCCCCCTCCCTCCCTCTCCTCTTCCCTCCCTCCCCCTCTTGCACTCACTCTCTTACCCCTCTTCCCTCTCCCCATATCCCCTTTTCCCCTCCTTATACCCTCTCCGCTTTCCCCTCCCTTCCTCCCCCTCTTCCCTCTCCCTTCCTCCCCCTCTTCCCTCTCCCTTCCTCCCCCTCTTCCCTCTTGCTTCCTCCCCTTCTTCCATCTCGCTATTCCCCCTCTCCCCCCTCCCCTCTCCCCCTCTCCCTCCCCCCTCTCCCCTCCCCCCCTCTCCCTACCCCCTCTCCCCCTCTCCCCTCTCCCTTCCTCCCCTTCTCCCCTCTCCCCCCCCCTCCCTCCCTTCCCTGCACTTGCATAGAGCGATACGGGGGTTAATTCCAGCACAGGAAACGAGGTCGGAACACAAAGAAGTGTTTGTGTCGCTTTGCTTTTAATTGTGAGACTGTGTTTGTTCGTTTGTTTGGTATTCTGTGTGTGTGTGTGTGTGTGTGTGTGTGTGTGTGTGTGTGTGTGTGTGTGTGTGTGTGTGTGTGTGTGTGTGTGTGTGTGTGCTCGAGCGATGTATAGCTTGTAATATATATTTTTTTCTTTTTTGTTTTTCTTTTTGTTTCTTTTTTTCTTTTTCTCTTTTTTTTTTTTACTCCAGTTTATCGACAGGGCGATTATCAATTAACTCGTAATCAATGCTATTTTAAAAATTATTGTCATCAGCTTCCCCTCCATCATCATCATCATAATACTGTCCGTTAATGGAAACACGACGATAGTGAGGAATTCCTCGGATATAGTGACCCCATGAACACATCCCCCTCGAGTAAATAAGTACAGATGTTCGGCCGGGGGGGAGGGGGGGGGGGGGTTGGCAGGGGGCGTGACACCTGTTCATTATTTCGTCGTGAAGGTGATTTCTCTCTCTCTCTCTCTCTCTCTCTCTCTCTCTCTCTCTCTCTCTCTCTCTCTCTCTCTCTCTCTCTCTCTCTCTCTCTTATTCTCTCTCTCTCTTTCTCTCTCTCTCTCTCTCTCTCTCTCTCTCTCTCTCTCTCTCTCTCTCTCTCTCTCTCTCTTATTCTCTCTCTCTCTTTCTCTCTCTCTCTCTCTCTTATTCTCTCTCTCTCTTTCTCTCTCTCTCTCTCTCTCTCTCTCTCTCTCTCTCTCTCTCTCTCTCTCTCTCTCTCTCTCTCTCTCTCTCTCTCTCTCTCTCTCTCTTATTCTCTCTCTCTCTTTCTCTCTCTCTCTCTCTCTCTCTCTCTCTCTCTCTCTCTCTCTCTCTCTCTCTCTCTCTCTCTCTCTCTCTCTCTCTCTCATTACATCCAGTGGGAAAACAGGCAATTTTACAAAGTACAAAAGATGCGTAACCGTGTCTTGCAGGGCACGTTGTGAACTACACACACTTATATATGTGTATATATATGTATATGTATATATTATATATATATATATATATATTTATTTATATATGTATATATATATATATGTGTGTGTATGTGTGTGCGTGAGAGAGACAGAGACAGAGACAGAGACAGAGACGGAGACGGAGACAGAGAGAGAGACAGACAGAGAGAGAGACAGACAGAGAGAGAGAGAGAAAGAGAGAAAGAGAGAAAGAGAGAGAGAGAGAGAGAGAGAGAGAGAGAGAGAGAGAGAGAGAGAGAGAGAGAGAGAGAGAGAGAGAGAGAGGGAGGGGGGGAAGAGAGAGTTAGAGAGAGAGAGAAAGGGGGGGGGGGCTCAGAAGGAGACAGAAGGTAAAAACGGACAGCGAAGACAGAACACGCCACCGCC
>NC_061834.1:36208624-36213624 GCF_019202785.1 Penaeus chinensis | reverse complement strand
TTTTGATGATTTACTACAACTCATTGATTGGGCAGAGTAGACATCCCACGGTGTAGTCACGTCTGCCTCCGAGGTAATATCAAGCAGCAAATTTCACACAAATGAATGTCAGAGGTTAGCCATATTGCCAATGCTTCTCTCCATTTTTGCTGAGGAGAGGCAGGATAGAACTAGCTTAGTAAAGTTGACTGAAAAGTGTCAGTGATAGGGGGGGAGCCAAGCCTAGAAATCCCATTGCGTATTTTCTTGTGCTCTTGTCTCATTAGCAAGGCAGTCATGCTGTTAGTGTGGTCGTTTCCCTCAGGATTGTGATGCACTTGTTGTAGTTGTTAGTTTTGCAGAAAGTGGTTTAAAAAAGGTAGTCTTGTATTTTAGTACTGCACTCTTGCACAAAGTTTCTATATATTTTTGTCTATGGGTCTATGAAGATGTTACTATTTTTAATATGCATATTGATTTTGATATGCTTGTTCATAATCTGTTATATTATATAATATTGCAGGCTTCATTACATTTGTTGGTGTATAAGATGTTTAAGCTCAAATACAATGCAATCACATGCACACATTTTATATTTATCAGAATTGTGTAATAAGTTGCTTTCTGCTCTGGAGGCTTTTAAAGTGAATTGACAATATTACCTTTTTTCAAGTTTACAATCTTCAGTATGTTTTAGATCAAAGCACAAAGCTACATGCTTTTCTGACATGGGTAAAATTTTGCAGATTTTTTTCCTTTTTTTTTCTTCTAAAATTCTTAATTGGGGATCTTGTTTAGTGCCATTAAATTGTATTTAGTGGCATATGAATTGTTTATATTAATGTAAAAAAAACAAAAACAATATGGACACTAGTAATTTACCCAAGTGCATAATACTGTAATGTCATATTGATATATCACGAACATCATTAATAATGGAAATAGCTGCACTTGAATTCCATAATATTCTTCCCAGAAACGTGAACCTCACTGACCCGTTTAACTAGGGAACATTCAGAAATATTTGTTTTGGCCACTCATTCACCTTATGTGACATCAAATATGATAAGTATATTCAGTCAAATTTCACAGGAAAAAGGTATGAACAAAAATTAACAGTTTACAAGAGGATAATGTATTGTCCTTTTTTTCTTTAAGCTCAAAAAGGCACCATTTGGTATGTTACTCAGGATATATACTTAATTAATAGTCAAATTATCTCTTATATTCTGCAGTACTATCCATTGCCGCACATGCCTTTCTTGCTTGCAGCCATCCTGTCTTGTTCCCAAAGGCTTGTATTCCTTAATTTTCTCAATATTTCATAATTAACGAAGTGAGTTACTTTTCCTACCAATTATAGACCAAAGAAATGACTTGTAATTAATGACAGAAAGAGATATGATTGCAAAAGAGAGTTGATGGAAATGCCTTTGAATTTATTATGATAATGTTATGTACAGCCAAATGTGTATGAAGAGTGGCATTGCATTTAATAATAGTTTAAGGACATCTTACAGTCCTGACTTGATAATATGATGCATATATAATGCCATGAATTGCCTTGCATTGGTTAGAATGATAAAAAAGGCCTTTATTCAGATAACCATACTGATAAAATGGGGGTATATTTTTCAACCTATGAAAATGGGGATTTTGGTATTCAGAGAACACAGTATGTCATGAATATAAACATGTAAGTGGTTTAGTTTCAGTTAGTGAAGTTGATACTGCTTAGAATGTCGTTTTTTCAAACAATCAATAGAGGCATAATCAATCAAGAATAACTAGGTGAAGTCCATTAATTCACTATTTATTATTTTCAATAAGAGCATAATAGGATATATTTTGGGGTAAATGGGGAAAATTTTCTACATAAACACAATCAACCATATCATGGCTTGAGTCTCAACAGTTGAAAGAGTGAAAGCAAGGAGTTCCTAATATCCTAGCAAAACATTCCTAAATGCTGTTATATATTGTTCTCAGACATTTCAATGCCAATTGTATACCTCTTTGGATCTCCTAAAATACATTGTGATTCTGTTTGATAAACCCTGTGCATTTTATGAAGAAGGGAGAGTGTGTGCTCGAATGTTGTTATATGTTTACCATAATTGCCAATACCTTTATACACTGTGAAATTCATTACTCTTACCTTTTCATCATATCTGTAATTACATAAGATTCCAAAGCTTGAATGGTCTTCAAAGAGTAATGTCCATACATGTGATTATATTCTTCTACCTTTGAGTAAACAAACAACAAGTCTTACCTGTCCAGCAGTTAATAAAGAAAAAGGAGTGAAGAGTGTATTGCCACATGATTGCAAGTGGCAGTCTTGGTGTAACAGTGCCTCTCTTGTCTTTGTACTTTAATGGTTACCTGGTCTTCAGCTGGCTGTTTTAATACAGCTGAAAGCATACATTCTTAGATGTTCTTCCATAGCAATTTCTTTTGTTCTTCCATCAATGATTTCAAAGGATGTCTTTTTTTGGGGGGTAATATCATTTTTATCAACTGCACATAGATATATTTCAATAGGGAAATAGTTGTGTATATAGATGTTGAAAATATAATTTTGAAAGTGTTTTTGTTGGTATTAATATCCCAATTCAGGAAAGTATAATTTATAAACATATAGTACTGAAAGAAAAGCAAAATATTAGATAGAAAAATATATAAATAAAGAGGGGGGAATATACCCTACCCTCAAGATTTGTTAATGATTAGCTTAATATTCATTGTCTGACAGTTCACCAAAGACTTGTCCATGAAAAGTCATCAGTAAATTCAATCATATAAGATATAAAAGAGAAGCATCAAACCATAGGAGGACCCCTTCCTCTTCAACAAGATAAGTCACCTTTCTGAAATATCCAAGTTGTACTGGATACTTCAGTATGATATCTAGAAGTAAAAAATCTAAGCACGAGACGTTTGTCCATCCCAACGGCTTAGAAACTTTAAAGAGTGAAAGCAGTTTCCTTTTCATGGACTATGGGATATCCAAGAGGTTAAAAATTGCTGGCTCCTGGTACCAGTGCCTTGACTTTGTATAGTGATATAGAGGATGTAGCCAAGAAGAATGAGCACATTTGTTCGCCATCTTTGGAGGATTTTCCAGAACTGTGGGGTTTTCCAATGTTTCAAGATATGTGGTGCTGGTAACACTTCAGAACCGCCTGTCTGTCCAGAGACCACCGGGGTATTTCACCGGGATGGACTGACAGACAGAACTGCAGTTGAAAGCTTGCTTTGGCTATTTCTGATCAGTCCATAGCATACTCCATACCTGTAACATTTGCATACCATCAGACATGAAACATTTGATACTGCTCAGAAATTCACTGGTGACCACCTAAGACCAAGGCGGAACTTTAACTCACAAGAGACGTTTGAAGCTGAGGATGACTGTCACATAGCTTAATCCATTGTTTATAAAACTCAGGTGCTGCAGAAGAAAGGAACAGTATATCAAGAATCTTACTAGGGAGGACGAAGTGAATGGTGTCACGGTCCCAGTGCTTAATCCCCTCACTTATCGGGGTGACCTTCCAAAGTTAACCCAGGGTGGAAGAGGTCTGGATGAAGGACAACCTAGAAAGCTGTGGCTTTTGGTAACTGATCAACCCTGCCAGCGAGGAACTGAAGACGTGGTAAGCATCTTTAAAGGATGAATTCGGCAGTGCACACCTTCCTTGATACCAATGATGGATCAAGATGAGCGAATGGCACTTACGATGTGTGGGTATGTTGGCACTACGATGGATTTGCTGGCAGTATAATGGATATATTGGCACTTGAATCCAAAAGCTCTTGTGACGGAGCTTGACCATTAAAGCTAATAGAGGTTGAACTAAGATTGAAAGAAAACATCAGTGTAATGGTATTATATAATGCCTTGCATCATTTGCTAACGAATAAAAAATGTAAACATGTAAATACACTTTGCCAGAGACAGGGCATTCACCAGCCACTGTTATATCAGATAAGATAAGGAAACATGATTACATACAATACTTATTTACCTCTCCCTGTGTATCAGTTCATGCCTTGAATGCTGAACCGAAAGGAAAAATGGATACATAAATACTTTTACCATAATTGCCTCTTTCTCTTTAACGAAGTTATCTACCTCAGAACAAAAATAAACAGATAGACAGAGATATAAAACCCAGAGAAATAAACTTTACACAGCTTCGACCTAACCCTTTGCAAAATAACTGACCCACGTTGGCTCTTTCGGAGGATAAAATTCTGGCATGGGAGAGAATGTCGTAAAATAAGAAATCAAACAAAAACACTTAGGCCCGCAATCTTGCCTCTTGTGCTCCAAACTTATCAGTTGGAAGTAAGGTATTAGGAGTCAACGACACACTGGCTGTCAAACTATTACAGTAAGTTACAGCCTATTAATATCTTTTGTAACTGTCACCTAACGCATTGACTGATACCCAATTGTAAGCTTTATCGGTAATTATAGGATCAAAACTATGGTTTGGGCATGTGCTGACTGGAAATAAAGGAAAGGTCTGTTGAGGAAAAAATAATGATCATTGATGAGCATAGCTAACAAAGGTAGGAATGATAATATAACCCGAAGCTCCTCTATTCTATACTATTTAACATGAAATGCTCTAAATGGCCCAAATCAAAGTCGTAATTAAGGTGTATGGCTAGGCCTACACTATATCACTATATTCAGGGGTCTTGGTCAATACGAGGTAAAAAACAAAAAACAAAAAAGAACTTCCTTTTGGCGTAGTTTCCCCGAAAAGTGAAAACGTCATGTATTCACCCTTTTTGTATGCGTATTTCCCATTTTCTTTGTAGTATTCTAGGTCAAACGGATGGAAACCTATAACAAACTTTCCAGATATGTTGTTGGCGATATTCACATACCGATAGCTTGGATCATACGAACGATGTAATTTCCGCTGTGACAATCACGTATTACATATATAGATATAGATGACCAAAAAATAAATTTCACTACACAATTATAGCTTATATACAGG
>NC_061834.1:36186124-36196124 GCF_019202785.1 Penaeus chinensis | reverse complement strand
TTTAAAGATTGTAATTCATTTTTTTTTTATTAATATTATTATTATTGCTGTTGCTTTTATGATCATCACTATTTTTATTTTTCTGATTATTATTATCACTATCATCATAATTATAATTGTCATCATCATCATCATAATTATAATTATCATTATTATTTTTATTATAATCATTATTATAACTTGTCATTATCATTATCATTATTGTTGTTGTTACAGCAACAGAAATTCAAAACATCCAGATTGGAGAAGGTGATGTATGTCGAGGAATCGCCATACCTATTTACATGGTCTTTCCAAGATTATTTACTTGCGCGACAACTTTTGCCCCCAATTTTAAAATAGGTAAGTGTTTTTTTTTAATTTCTTATGGTTGTAAAAGTGGTTAGAAAGTAGGAAACCTAATGATTGTGAATAATGTAATAATGATTTTTAAATGCTAAATGCAGTACTGTAATTAGTAGATAAATTATATTGAAATACTGTAATATGTCTTCAGTTGTACTTAAGTCATAAATTAAAGTAATTTAGTTCAACACGTTCTTACGTTTCTTTTTTTCTTTTACAGAATTTGAACTGAACATTGTCATTATATTTGACAACGACCATCTAGTTGTTGAAACTTTTCCCATTAAACTTACACGTCACTGAGGCATAATGGATCATTTTTACCTGGTATGTTGAAAGGCTTATTTTGTAATGCAAAGTAATTTCATAATTTAATGTTATACTGATTTTGTTTATCATTGGAACACAGTTGTTCTGAATGGGGGAGGTGCACACTTTTGGACTCTGTCATGCCTGCCTGATTAAATGATAAAACATGTGTTGTGGTCCAGCTTAAGGGTAGGCACCACCACCCTCCCATACACAAGCATGTTTATATTTAATTTCAAGTGTTTTTACATGTTGATTGAGGAGTTTGATTTATTATACACATTCCACTTCAGATTGGTTATGTAATGGATATTGATGCAGCAATTTGGGTTAATATTCTAGTGGGGTAGAAACAGATTATCTGTATATATGTAAATGTACTTTTTTTTATATTCAAAAATTATCCCATATATATATTTACATGTGTAAAAGTAATTTATATTTACTGTACTATGTATTCCTGAGAACATTTAGTTCAGGATGATTATGATTGAAGAAAAAATACAGATGAATAAACTTGAAGGAAAAATACTTTTTATGTTTATGCATATATCATCTCATTTGTGCCATGAACTTTATGTAAAAAACAGTGATTATCTTATGTACCCAAATGAACTGTGATATAATATGCACTAAGCAGAAGATATGTTAATCTATGAATTCAAGACGGAGATATTTCCCAGAATAAAGAAATTAATTTTTTTTTTTTTTTTCAATTTTCCCTACCTATAATTTGCTTTGGAAACTTAAAGACAGACACTACATTTTCCATTTTATTTTTCACTCAGGTTTTACATTATCTCTTATATGTAGGAATATAAAAGTACCATCCATAATATAGAGTGCCACAGTATAATGCAGAAATAAAATGTATCTTATTACATTACAAGCAACCAGATCCTATTATGAGTATAGTACTATTAATACAGATAATTGTAGTAGTGTAATTAGATCAAAACAAGACTAACATGCAAACAATACTTCCTTTTAAGCAATATAGACCATAATTTATATCACCTTGTGTGAAAACTATGTACAACAGTATTTACCAATAAAAATAAAACCTTTTTTGTATAAATTCAGGTACAAGAGTATAGCTACAATTAAAATTTGACTCCTTATGACTTTGGTATGAACTTACTTTAGCCAATTTGTCCTTACAAGGTAAGTTTCTGCTTTTGTTTTATGTGAAGAACCTTCTTCTCCTTCTTCTTCACGTGAGAAGAGAACCCCGAGGCATGCTTTCTCTCAACTTTGTCGGGTGTTCTCATAAATTTTAGTTTCCTCTGGTGGCTAAAGGATGTTAGCCAGTCAGTGTTCTTTTTCTTCTCCACTCGTACTTCTGGTCGATTGTGAGGAGAGGAGCCATCCACCACATAATTTGGCAGGTTGGCTGTTGGAGATGAGAGGTGCCCAAATCTGAATGGTGAAGGGGGAAATTGGCTCTTGATCTTTAATACAGTTTCTTCCATTTTTGGAGCCTTAGCAAGCTGCTCTTTGGGGCAGCTGGTACCTTCTTCCTTCATACTTTCCAGCGAGTGGTTCACTACATTTGTCACAGGCTTCCTGAATCCTCCATCAAGGGCTACTTTATCCTGGGCTTCTATGGGCTTGATACTTTCACTCATTTCTGTAAAGCCTTCACAGCCTTCTTGTTTCAAGGAGGCATGACCTCTTACATCATCTCCGTATTTGAGCATCTTGGCCGCGCTTGGCTGGGGTGAACAGGGGAAGTTCTGTGCAGATGATGGACACAGCACATGCTTCTTGGGGGAATTTGGGGACTTTTTCTTGTCCTCACCACTGATATTCTCCTGGTCTTCCCCCATGAGGTCAGTTAGCTTGCGTTTCAACCCAGCCTTTTTGCTTGCACTTACTGGTGCAGCTCCTGAAGTACTCTGTGATTCTTGGGACCCTGGAGTCTTTGCGGCTGCTAGCCAGTGCAGCAGTGTATTCCTCTCACTGGTTTTTGGTGTGCAAGGCGTACCTCTGCCTCGAGATCGGTGATGCGGTGTTTGTTGTCTGGGTGTCTTTGGATGATTTTGAGGAGACTGCAAGCTAGATGGTCCTTCTCTCCCTCTCATGCTTGAGGGCGTGGCTGAAGTGGAAGCAGGAAGACGAGATGTGCTTGGTGTGATGGGGAGGGGAGGGAGGGGATCCTGTGGTTCATTCACCGAGCTTTCACTGGGCTCTGCAATGTCACTTTTGGCGTGTTCTGCTGTGTATACTTCAGCCAGTCCTCGAAGCTTCATTCTTTCATCAAAATCATCTAGGTTTGTGTTTCTACGCTGGAAGACCCTAAGCTTCATATCATCTGCACATGTCACCAACTGAAAAGTGTGAACGGGAATTTTCAGCAATGCACACGAGAATCCTTGCTATTAAAGAAACTAGATTAAATGTTTAACATATTCAGATTAAGAAAAATAATAAAGAGCAAATCTCATCCCTACAATACGCAATGTTCCTACCTTCTCATCATCAACTGGACACCATCCCACTGAAGTGACCTCTGCAAAATGCCCAGTAAGTCTTGCAATCGGTCTCCCAGGCTTCTCTGTGAGCCAAATGTAAGCATGGTTATCACTTGAACCACTTAAGAGGTATGACCCACAAGGACTCAGGCAAGACTTGACATAGTAGGTGAGGTTCACATGTCCTCTATATTCAGCAACTGTGAAAGAAAGAAAAAATATAAAATAAATACACATCAATAAAAAAACATCAGTATATTTTATGGCTGTTATACTTCAAGCACATAAGAGAGAGATCCTGATGATATGCTTATACATTGTCATGTATCTTTCATCTATTGGCCTCTATATATGCCTAAAGGTAGGTACTAAAATATATGTTGGCTTCTACTTTTATGCAATGAGTATTCTTTCTGTGTTTAATTTTCTTTGTCAAATGGCACTTATAATTACGAAATTTTTGGTCTTCTGGTCTTAGTAAAACAATCACCAAAAGAGAATGTGAAAAAATTAAAGAACCATAAATTAGTTATAGAGTTAAAGCTATTTATAACTTCTTGGAAAGCAGATCTTCAAATCTTTTCTTAATCAGAAAAGTAGTGTAGTAAATCCAAAGAATTGGTTACATAAATACTGTGCCAGTGAGTGGAAGTCATTATTCTTGATAAGCAATAGTTTTCCTTTAGAATCAATAAAGAAAATACTATAATTTTCTTTAACATTTTCTATTGTGACAGGAATTAAAAATTACAGGCCAAATGGGCAAACTTCATCAATAAAGATATTAACCCATCCAAAGTGGGTACTTCAGAGTGAAAAACACTCAATTTCCAGTAGCTGTAGCAGCAACTGCCCACTGCCAGGGACTCATGCATGAAACACACATAGCAAGCCACCCAACTGGAGCATAACCAAGAATACAAATGTCTTGTATGTGAGGGGGCTGGCTAACTGCCCAGGTTTTGGCTCTCTCTTTCTCTTTCTCTTTCTCAGTCACTCACTCTCACAAAGACAACAACAACATATAACTTGTGTTAAACTAAAGCCATTTCTTTCTCACTGCACTTCAAGCTACCTTAATCCTCCAAAATACTTCTACACATTTGTACCATCTCCAAGACATCATGAAAATGCAATGCTGGCAATACATACATCTGCAAATTCTAAGTACCCTAAAGTAAGGCTTGAAAATTAATTGTTTATTGAATTTGACTTGCACTCCCATTCCACAACTTCCGACTTACATATCACATCTATGGGGCGGACATCAAAACTTAATTTCCATCTCAAAGAAACAAACTTACACAGTAAACAAATAAAACACAATTCTGAAACAGTACCTGGCCTTGGTGTTGGATTTGCCAAGTGGTAGGCATAGATTACATTGTCCATACAGGATGTGTAAAGAACATCTCTTTCTGGCGATACAGACAAGGAGGTGAATCCCCGATGAGAGGAATTGCCACTGTGTTCTAGTAGGCTCTGGCACTGTGGTTCTCGCCTCCCTCCACTATGTGTTTTCCGCAGGTCCCACAGCTTGATCAGTCTTGATGAGAAAATAAATGCCATTATTATATTACCGAGAGCAGGTCAATATGATCAAGCATTTCACTTGCATTCTCATTCTTGTAAGTGAGCAGTGATAATGGTATGCTCACCCATCAGATGCTCCAGATGAAATTAGTGTATGCTGCTGCTGAAACACAACTCCTGTAACACTGTTGTTAGCCAGTGATCCCCCTGCTGCAACTTTGCGCATGCTAGGAGAAGCAATACTTCTGTTTGCTGTAAGCATGAAGAGAAAGCAAGATGTTGAAATCAATAAATCAACCAATAAAGAAAAAGAAAAAATAATAATTAAAAAAAAATAAAAATTGTGACAAAATAATAATACCATCACCACATGCTATATCATAAGTCTGCCATCCTTGTGTTGATATTTCTAAAATTAATTGACATCACAAACCTTATATTCCTGTGGTAACATGTACATGCATTTATTTTAACTAACTGATTAAGATGCTGAAGTGTATTACTATATATTGTTACTCTGAAACTACCAACATATTCAAATATATCAAAAACACTCACTCATGCTGTGATGGGCAGGGGCTATTTCGTCTGCACGATGATGTGGTTTACACCGTTTGTCCCAGATGATCACACTCCCATCTCGAGCACCAGTTGCTATCACATCTGGAAGTCCAACAGTGTTAACATGTACTCAGTTATAAATAGGATATTGAAAATAAAAGAGAGGTTTCAATTATAGTTTGATTTGTATCATAATATGGATTAAAAATAAGTATATATAGATATAAATAAAACTCACTACCAAATACGAACAAGAGAACAATCAGACCAATACAATGGACTTACATGGATCAAAGGGATTAACATGCACAGTCTTCACCGATCGCGAGTGTCCCACCAGCGTGAGGACAGGCTCTAGTGCACCATCTTCTTTCACTCTCAGAACAATGGCTGTCTGATCTCCTGAGACAGACACCAGTTCTGGAGTTCCTGGCACCCAACACACATCAAATATTGCATTGTTGTGTATCTGATGAGCTGGAATATATAGACACATCCTTTATGTATATGTAAAAGAAATTTCAATTTCATGACACTTACAATAATTAACAAAGGTAATGTGCAATCCATAGAGCCACATAACAGTAATATAAAATACAAACAGTAACTACATACCTTCAATTGCAGCCTGGTTCCCCTTCTGCCTCGTGTCTCTTAGCCCAATTTTTCCATCCTCATTAGCCAGCACCAATATGTGCCCATACTGTGGTCCTTCTCCAAACTTGCATGCATAAATGGGGGGCTCTGGCTGTGCCTGGCCATTGGTTTCATCGACAGCTGTAGCGATGCCATCGTATTCGTCCTCCTGGTAGCACTTGAAACTCCACGCAAAGAGGCTTTTTTGTGCTTTTTTCACCTGACTTGAACCTGTTTAACAGAAATAAAGATACAAAAGAATATCATTAAAAGGTATTCCCCTACTGGAAACACAAGCTTGTACTGATAGTGCTGGTGTGTCCACTGATAAAGAGTTCATGGCCATATATATATATATATATATATATATATATATATATATATATATATATATATATATATGTATATATATATATAAATCATGTAATGACTCATGAAGAAAGGTGTCAAATATCATGAAGAAATACATGCAAACTCATGAAAGCTAAATATGTGGCAAAAGAAGAAAAAATATTTGCCTAAACAAAAACAAATTGTAGCCAACTTATGAAAAAAAAAAAAAAAAAAAAGGGAAAAAATGATAAAGATCAGTGGGTACAGAACCACGAAGATGAAATATGAACAAACTCATGAACATTAATTATAAGCCAATTCACAGAGAAGCAAGACAGCTAATGCTTTTTTTCTTCTGCAAAGTGAAGAAAAGGAAATGTGTATAAATATAACTGAATAAATTCATAAAAAAAAATTATGAAGAACAAATATGTATAAAATCTTTGAGAACAAGTGCATACAAAAAGACATTGAATAAACATATTCAAAACTAAGAAAAAAATTAAGATAAGAAATATTGGTAAGAACACGAACGACAATTCATTAAAAACATGTGTATATTGCGTATGATTATATGTACCATCTACAAATATGTAAATCACGTGCAGCTTTGTGTATTTACTTGATATTTACTCACAATCCTAATAATATTACTAAAAAATCGACAAATATATCGTCAAAACCACCTCCTCCTCCCGCATGATCCCGACACAACCCTTATAACTTTATAAGCTTCGTATCAATTAAAACCTTAATTTCTCTCCTCAATTGCAAACTACAAACAAAGAATCAAAGAATAATTACGTCTCCCGTATATAGTCTCAGATATCCATTCCTTTACAACGTGTCCTGTGAGTTTTGACAACATTTCCCCGCGCGGCAAAAGATGTAAACAAATGGGCGAACTTCGCGGGAAATCGCGTTCGTGGGAGGAATTTCCTTTGCGTTCGGGGTTCTTTTAGGTTTTTAGTTTTTTTTTTGTCATTATTTATCTTTTAGATTTTTGGGGTTTAGTTTTTTTTTTAGATTTTTTTGTTTTGTTTTGATTCGTTACTGTTTTTTATTGATTTGGCTTTCTTTTACCTTGCTCTTTGTTTTATTGAAAACATCTGCATTACACTTTGTTTTAGGGTTTATTGTATTTTCTTTTAGTTTTTGTTTCATCTGTCTTTTTAATTTTCATTTTATTTTTCTATCAGGGTCCATATTTGGTTTTAAATTTGCATGGAAATTTCATTTTTTTTTGTGTATGCATGTAAAGGGCATTTAGTGTTATTAATATTTGTGAACTTAAATTAGAGTAGTATTCCATGCTTGTGAATTTTTGTGACTAGTTATCCAGCGAATAAATACCCATTTATTCTTACACTTTCCTGTAAAACTATTTCTTATTTGCATGAAACACTACGGAATATATTAAGCCAGTGAAGTCAAGGAAGGTAACATGGAAATATTACAATGAAAATGGTAGCAAGCAGTGATGAAGGAAAACATCAAAATATACAGTAAGATTAAAAACAGCATAAACAAAACTGAATAACCACATCATGGAACAGCCTAACATGAATAATAGGCAACAAATCAACCAAGGAACGATGAACAAAATATGAAAGATATAAAAAAGACATGATGGAAAGAAACACCCAAAAAATAATGAAAAATAAATTGAAAAAAAAGCTATTTCCGCATCGCTTCCTTCGAGAACAGACCAACGAAAATAAAACATAACACTCAAACCAATAACCGATGAAAACCAAATCTAAAAAAGAGCATGAAAACCCATAATGGAAACCCGCCCCTTGCGCATCCCGCCCCTCATTCGTCCGGCCCGAGGCGTTGCGCATCCCGCTCGTCCCTTCTCCCGATTTAATTTCCCGACTCGCCGCCAGAGGTCTCTCCTTTCCACCCTCCAAGATGCCGAACCGAGTGAGTGACTTCGTGATTTTTCTCCTTCCCCGGCCTCGCCCTGGATTAATAAGCGGTTTGGGAGGAAGTGAAGAGTGTCGCAAGTGAGAATAGGAATGGCTTTCTCTCCTCGGCGAATATTTTGGCTCGGAAATGCTCCGGTTTGGGGAGAAATAAGGGTTTGAAGTGGGGTCTCCGTGGCTGGTCGGGTTCACCACATGGCTGTGTTTACGATCGGGCGAGAGAGGAAATTCACGTGTTATTTTGCCAAAGCCTTTCCTTGGGCCGACCTTTAGGAATTTCGGAAACGTCGGTCTCCCGAACGTGTCGGGGAGAGAAAGTCCTAGGTGCTGAAATGATGTCATTGCCAGAAATAACAGGAACTTTGAGCCGTCAGACAAATTCGAACGTGTTTTTTTATTACATTATATTGGATGTTCACGATTTTTGTATAAATTATCATCTTTTGCAAGTCTAGAACGTGAGGCTACGGATTGTTAATTTGGATGTAGATGTACTCTCGCAAGGTTATTTTTTTTTTTCAACATTTCATAATTCCTTGTATGTATTATAGTATGTAAGTATAATTGTGGTAACGAGTCAAAAAAAAATTATAATTCCTTCATTTGAATATCGATGTTCAAGGCAAAAGTTTATTCAGGTATTGACAAATCGCAAACCACCTAAGTGTTCAGCACTAGAGCAACACCAAGGTTAAATTTTCTGGTGAATGGCATCAAGGGGCATATACTGTAAGCCTCCTGTACCCACCCTTTATGAGCACCTTTTTTGCCAACTCTCAGAAAATGTGACACCAAGAACTCTGGCTGTGGGAGGGTGGTGTGGACAGTCTCTCGTTACTTATCAAGCTGTTAGATAACTTGTATAGAATCATGAATCTGCACAGTATTTCATTGGTTTCAATTTTAATATAGAAATAATGGCTAATATATATAAATTTAACAAGTTCCAAGTTAGTTATCGAGAATAAAGTAAGTCAAGACATATAAGCTTAATGCATTACTCCAATGAAGTCCCCAATACAAGATAGAACTTGAACTTTTTGTAATTTTTGGTTAATCATGGTATGTACTCTGTACAAGTCATTATAGTAAGATTCTTTCATCTGAGACCAAGACCAGAGGGGGGGGGGAGACTTGATGGGGGCTATACCCCTCTCAACACTCCTCAACAAACCTTGTCTTCACCTCGGGATTCATGGCAAGATAGAGCTGAAACTTGGGCCCACATAATGGACTTGGGCTCTGAGCATTTTTTTCTAGTCTTATGTGGCATTACTGTTTGTCTGCAGGGGATTCCTTGTGCCAAGATCTATCCAACCAATTGAAGCAATGCCAAATTGAAGATATTCTTGTAGTGATCAAAAGTTAGTCATTAATACAAGAGGTAATCTATAGACATGAATGATAATGCCACACACAAAAGGAAAATATCAAAGAGCCTACGTCCACTTGGTGGTTGTTGAGTTTCCGCTTTACCTTGCCACGAATACCAAGGTGAAGACGAAGTGTTCTCAGGGGTTGTTGGGACCGAGCCCCCATCAACCCTAGCCTCGGGCCAAGTATTGAATAAATTTTCTGATATTTGGTTGGTGACTTCCTCTGGAGAATGTCTGTACTGTAAATATTGACCTAATATTTAGTCTTGTACTGCCATCCAGTCTTATGATTTTATATTTTTTCAGTGGCATGAATCAATGAAAGTGGGAAATAAATAAACACGTGACCTCTCTTATAAATGACCCATGCCTTATCATGAGTCTACATCAAAGTGTGGAGGCCATGTCAATGCTTAGCATTGAAATTCTTGAAATTCTTTTAGGGGTTAATGTTAGCATGGAGTAATGTACAGATATATAAAATGGACACTGCTATCGTATAGAT
>NC_061834.1:36173624-36181124 GCF_019202785.1 Penaeus chinensis | reverse complement strand
CGAACACTGCAACAACTCCCCCATCATCAATGCATACTAGTACAGTATCAACCCTAATCAACAACCAACACCCAGGAGACATTTCTACTCTCCCAACATGCTCAACTTCAACACCTTTACTCCCACAACCTTCTTCATCAACCACCCCATCTCCCCTTATTGCCCCCCCCCCCCCTCAATCCTTTGCCCGTTGTTGTCGGGGGGGGGGGGGGGGGGGGGCTTAGGAGACGAAGACTGAGACCCAATGATGGGGAACTCCTCAACCTTGGGACTCAGCCATTGACTCAACAAATTTTGCATGGTCTTTTTTCCTACTCATACTTTTCGTTTCAGTTTCTTCCCCCCCCCAATCCCTTGCCCGTTGTTGTCGTGGGGGGGGGGGTAGGAGGCGGAGACTGGGACCCAATGCTGGGGAACTCCCCAACCTTGGGACTCAGCCCTCGACTCAACAAATTTTGCATGGTCTTTTTTTTCCCCTCCTACTTTTTCGTTTATGTCCCTTCACCAACCCCTTCTACTATCCACTTCCTAAGGTGTGAGAGCCGTGCTGAAAGGATGAAAGGCTGACTTTGTGCCAGTCCTGAACGGCCTGAGGGAGCCATGGGCACGGTATTCCCCTGCTTTAGTTGTCTAGCCCTTACCCCTCAAGGGACCCTGAGGGGTGGACCGTTTCTCTCCCCAACATACTCCAGGCTTATCATGGCCAACAATTTTATACCATTATTAGATAGCACATTTATTTTGCTTTTAACCATTAACCATTAACCATACCATTATTAGAGGCAATGAGGCTTGCCTCTTCATCAAATAGCTCCACCAATTCAAACACGCCCGATTCCCTGACCCCAGGCTCTCCTTTGACCACGGCTCTGAACACTACAACTAATACCCCCTCTTCAATACCCATAACACTACCCCCCTCAACACTACTCCCTCCTCCACACGTCCCCGCACTTCTACTACCCCCACCTCTACAAGAATCCTAAATACTCTATTTAGCCCAGCCAAATGGGACCGATTTTTCGTGATCCCTCCAACAGCTCCCTACTCTAAAAACACCCTCCTCTTCCAGCAATGCCTCCAAAAACAAGTAGGCAAAGTCTCTTTCCGTAGCCGACCCGACTACTCCCGTCTCGTCACAGTAACAACTGAAAACCAAGCTATAGCGTTAACAAAACAAACTGATCTATGTGGTAATCCCATCCCTACAGAACCTCATCCAACCCTCAATACTTGCACCGGAACTGTCTCTATCTCCCCAACAGATTGCCCAATCTATGACAAAGAATGGTCAGATTGTGGAGAGGACTTACTCGCCTGTCTCACAGACTATGATGCAACATATGTACAATGCTACTCCATTCCTCCCTGAGGAAATAGTAGAAATCCATCAACATTGCCAAAATTACTTTCCGTAGACATGACCTTCCCTTTAATGTTTACATAGGTGGGGAATCCCTACCTGTCCGACCATACCAACCTCCTCCTCGTCAGTGTCAAAATTGTTGGCGTTTAGGACACCCAGCCAAACACTGTCATTCCACAGCCAGATGCCCACTATGTGCCCAACCTGGCCACACTCGATCAAACTGCTCTGCACAATCACTCACATGTGCAAACTGTGGTGGCCCCCATAATGTATTTAATAGAGGCTGCCCCACCTACAAATTTGAGTCTGAGGTAGCAACTCTCAGATTCAGACTTGGACTCACTCTACGTGAAGCTTTTCTCTTACCCCCTACTCCAGTAATGTTGCTCACTCTGCCAATCCCCCTACCTTCCAAGCTCCTACATCCTCTCCTAAACCCAGCCCCCCTCCATCTAACTTCCCCTCTTCTACCTCCTACCTTCCCCAATCAAATTCTTTTGCCATCCTAAATCCAGACACCCCAATCTCTACTACAGCCCCAACACCTTCCCCTCTCCCTCCCCGCACAACCCGCAGCAGACAGAATAAACGTTCCACCCCCTCTTCCCCTACCTTACAATCACCTCCACTTTCTTTTGCCCCTATTTTTCAGACACCAGACTTCTCTCCCCCCCCCCCCCCCCTCACAAGAAAACCTTTATCTCACAAAACTTTGCAACCAACCCCATTACAGAAACTACATAATAGAATCCCAAACTGATACTCATCCACCTTCAAATTCTACAACTCCCGCTCCCTCCACACTCAAAGTGACTGCCGATATCCATCCTCCTCCTACTCATTTTCTTCTTACACCCAATCCTCCTACCCCATCCCAACAAAACCCATCCCCCCCGACTCCACCCCTACCTCTATTAACCCTCCCACCATCCCCTTTATCCCTTCCACTCCCTCCTGGATACACACGTGAATCCCTCATGTCACAAGTACCCTACTCCCCAGACCCTCTACCTCCCAACACCCCTCCTGATACAATACCACCTTCCCAACCTCATTCTTTATCCCAACCTCTAGCACCTTCCCCTTCAAATTCTCCAAAACGTTCTACAATCGATATCGCTAAATCAACGAAAGTATAACTATCTTTCATTGGAACATTCGCGGTTTCCGCTCTCACAGACCTGACCTCCGACATATCCTCTCCTCTTATAACCCATCCATTATATACCTTCAAGAAACTTTTCTTACACATTCTCCAATACCAATCCCCAATCACCATTTTGTTTCTTCCCCACACTCCCTTTATGTCTCGTCCATACTTATCAACCAGAAAACACCTTATGTCATACCTCCCTTTCAAACCACTGTCTACTTCTCCCCTCCCCACCCCATTAACTTTGTTGCTTTTGAAAACCTAATTTCCCAACTTCAATCACCTTTCCTCCTAGTAGGTGATTTTAACTGCCGCCACACTCTTTGGAGTGATTCTATCACCAACACCAGTGGCCGAGCTCTAGAGCGCTTACTCTCCACAGCTGATCTTATTATTCTAAATACAGATCGCCCCACACACTTTGATACACGCACGCAGTCATTTTCATGTATTGATATTCTCTCTATGCTCCCCTTCTCTTCATTTAGATTTCCACTGGTCAGTTCTAGACCACTTTCCCTATAGTGACCACTTTCCAGTTCTCCTATCTCCAACTTCATATGTACCACTTCCTAACTCCCAACGCTGGTGCTTTGATAAAGCTGACTGGCATACCTTCACTTCACTCTCTACTATTCATACCCCTCCATCCTCCCTCTCATCCGTATTAGAAATGATACAATTTTTCATAACTACAATCCCTCGAACCTCAAGACCCTATACCTCCAAATGTGTTCCATGGTGGAATTCTGATTGCACTAAAGCACTCCGTGTAAAACGTGCAGCCTGGAACAGTTACCGCTACAAACGAGGTACCCCTCATCAACTATCAGCTCTTATCTCCTTTAAAAAGAGCATCTGCCTGTCTTCGTCGTACAATCCGAAATAGTAAAACAAATAGCTGGCGAATTGTTTCCTCAATTACATCCTCTACATCTATCTCAAATGTTTGGCGCCGGATCCATAAACTATCATGCAACCCCCCCCCCCCCCCATCCAGCCCCCGTCCTCCATTTTCGAGATCTAATGAACTGGGTGATTATTTCAGCCAGGTCAGTAGTGGCTCTCACCTTTCTCCACAATTCTCTTCTATTAAAACCATCAGGGAACGTACCCCCATTATCTTCACCCTCTCCTCTGCTGAGTCCTATAATGCTCCCTTTTCTTCCTCTGAACTCAGTGCTCCCCTAAAATCGTGCCGCAACACTCATGAAGGCTCTGACGGTATTCACTACCGTATGCTCCGACAACTCCCATTTTCTTCCTTATCCTTCGTATTTCAATTTACAACCACATATGGACATCAGGAAATTTTCCTTCTCATTGGCGAGCTCTTATCCTTCCCTTCCTGAAACCCAATAAATCGGGTACCCTCCCTCAAGACTATCGCCCCATCGCACTAACTAGCTGCTTATTCAAACTACTAGAGCGAATGATTAACTTTCGCTTAATGTGGTATCTTGAATCCCACAATCTTATCTCTCCTTCCCAGTTTGGTTTTTGCCGTGGAGAAGCTGACCCCCTTGCTCATTTTGAGACATATATTACATCCGCATTTGCACGCCATGAATCCGTACTAGCTATGTTTTTTGACCTAGAAAAAGCATATGATACGACATGGAGGTACCATATTCTCCAACAATTGTCCTCTCTAGGCATACGTGGAAACATGGGTGTCTTCATAAAGTCTTTCCTCTCCCAACGCACTTTCCAGGTTAAAATTGCCTCTGCCACATCATCTTTCTTTCCTCAAATTGAAGGCGTCCCACAAGGCAGTATGCTTAGTACCACCTAATTCCTTCTTGCTGTAAATGGCATTGCCTCAGTTCTACCACTAGGAGCCCGGTCATCACTTTATGTTGATGATTTAACCATCTATGCCTCTGGCATATCCATACCAGATCTCTACCAATTTCTTCAATCTGCAATATCATCAGTTTCCTCCTGGGCCACAAACCATGGCTTCCGCTTTTCTACCTCCAAATCTTTCTCCATCCTTTTCTCTCGCACACGTGTAGGTCCTCTACCTTCACTCTTATATGACACTCCACTCCAACACCGTTCCTCTGGTAAATTCATAGGCGTCATTTTTGACTCCAAACTATCCTGGCGAGACCATATTCTTTACATCAAAGAAAAAGCTCGTCGCCGTCTCCGAATTTTACAAACCCTATCCCATTTATCCTGGGGCTCAGATCGAAAAACTCTCCTTCATCTTCATGTCACCTTAATCCTCTCCACTCTTGATTATGGATGCCATATCTACTCCTCTGCCTCAACTTCTTTCCTTGCGCATCTTGATACAGTCCATCACTGTGGTCTTCGCTTAGCCCTAGGTGCCTTCCGCTCCTCTCCAGTTGAGAGCCTGTACACTGAATCAGGTATACCATCTCTCTCTCGACGCCGTGCTCTTCTCTCTCTCCGATGTTATGCTCGATTCTACCAACTTCCCCTCACTAAACTAACTATCCCACGATCCCTACTTCCTACCTTTGCTTCTTCTCCACGTTTACCTACTCCTTTCTCCACTCGCATGGATACCCTCCTCTCCCATTCCCCTTTTCCCCATCTCCGACCCTTCCCGTTCTCTGTCCATTCAGTCCCTCCATGGCTTATACCTTGCCCCCATATTTGCTCCTCTGTCTTCCCTGACCCACCAAAATCAAATATTCCTCCTACTGTCCTTCTCACCCATTTCCTTGACCATGCCTCCACTCATTCCTCCAGTATTCACGTCTACACTGACGGCTGCAAAAGATTACTGCAAAACCTCCGGTGCTGGTTTTGCAGTAATCTTCCCAACTCGTAATTGCACTCCTTTTTGCCTTAAAACAGATTTACTCACTCCCCTCTTCCTCTTATACAATTTTTACTGACTCCCAACTCATTAACTCTCATAAAGTCAATACACACTACAAACCCCCTTGTTTGTAAGATCCAGATCTGGTTGTTCTACCTGTCCAAACGTCATAAAACAATAAAATTTTGCTGGGTACCCAGCCATGTTGGAATCCCCGGCAATGAACAGGCAAATACTCTAGCACGCTACGCTGTTATGTCCACATCAAACCAACCACGTTTCTCACATATCCCAGCCACGGATTATTACCCACACTTTAAGACCTTCTTGTATAATCGATGGCAATCTTTTTGGTCAAGTCTCCACACTAATAAATTACATACTGTAAAACTGTCAATCTCCTGGTCAGCTCCATTCCATCGGAACAAACGTTGGGAGACGGCTCTCGCCCGCTTACGCATTGCCCACACCCGTCTAACTCCTATCTGATGTCACAATCCGATCCACCCCTTATGTTCCTTATGTAATGTTCCTCTTTCAGTCCCACATATTCTATTGTCATGCCCACGTTTTGAAGCAGCCCGTACCTCTACTTTCTCCCTATCCTCCCTACATAGACATCCCAACTTATCAGATATCCTTACAGAATCTCACACTTTCTGCTTTGACAGCTGTTTTCCTTCCTCAAATGCATACATATCCTTCACTTGATATAACCCCTTTACATTACCTCATCCGACCCTAACCCATTCACTCACCAATTCCTTAACCCAGCTTTAACAACTAATCACTAACCCAACCACCCTTCACTAACATTAACTATAGTGCTACATGACCTTAGATGTCTAGCACACTTATTTTGCTTTCAACCATTAACCATTACACAATTCAAAATAGATGCGAATATAGTAAGTAGGGGCTGCCTTGCGTTTCGTTGGAAAATACGGGATACTTTAGTGCGATACAAAGAATACGCTCAAACGGAACGGGAACTGTCTGTAACAATACGGTGACGCTCAAATGTAAACATTGACCCACTGTATCTCGCTACAGGCCATTCCGTTGAAATTGTGCGCTTCGTAGCGCTGCGAAGTGCCCAACGGAACGCAAGGCGGGTCGCGGGCACGAGTAGTAGTAGTTTTCTCAGCTATGACATCGACTTCGCAGTTGCCTGCGATCATACCCGCCTGTGTGGACAAGCCTTTAGGTAAACAGCCGTTATTTGTAGGCTTGTTCATGACATTATATTTTCGCTTGACCCCCCAATCCTTTGCTCTATGCTGCCGGGGGGGGGGGGGGGGGAGCTTAGGATGCGGAGACTGGCCTAATGTAGATCACTCTACCTTGGACCTTCAGCTCTCGCCTCAACTAATTTTGCAATTTCTTTTCTCCCTCTTTCCTTTTCCTTCTCTTCAATCCCTTTCTTCTGTCCCCTTATCCAAATCGTTAACTGATATTTACCCCTTTCGCCACAATACTTTACCATATTGCTGAGTGAGCTTTGATGTCTGGCATATTTATTTGTTTTGACCGTTGGCCATCCTGGAAATCCACAAACATCGCCTTACTGAACTTTGCTCTACGAGAATTTTCAATAAACCAAATTTTTTTTTCGCGCGGGTCTTTGGATACAAGTGGTCATTAAAACCTGTTCACAAGGCCTCCCCACGTCAGGAAATATTTGTGGTTATGGACTTAGGTTTCACTTTCATTTCCAATTGTAAATATTAATGATTGAATAACTATATGGAGAGAAAATGTGTGGTTACAATAATTCATCAGTGTAAAAAAGAAGGCAACTGACAAGATATAGTTGATTTTAACATCCAAAGAGAGATACGTACACTGAAAGTAATACATTGTATTAATACTGTATACAAACGAGTAATGTGAGAAAAAGCGATGGTGTGTTATACCATCGCTTTATATAAAACTAAGTTGTAATAGACGGAGGCTAATTGTATATTCGCCTGTGTCACTGGTCATTTTCATCGAAATTTTGCACTGATTATTCAGGAAACCTTTATGTTTATGGGCATGTATATTTCCACAAGGTCTTGTTTAAAAATTGCAGACCCAGTGACGTAATAATTAATCTGGATTTTAAATATGTTTACTCAATATTGTCTTACCTTAGTATAGTGAACACATGAATATTAATACTTATGACATTTGAAT
>NC_061834.1:36163624-36166124 GCF_019202785.1 Penaeus chinensis | reverse complement strand
CAATTTCTGTGCATGTATACAGGTTTGCTATTAATCCAACAATCCTTGTTGGACTTTCTCTTAGCCTCAGGATCTCCCAGAGTGATTCACAATGCACCGTATCAAACGCCTTCTTGAGGTCGATGTAGGCTGAGAGCAGCCCACGTCCGAACTCACGACGGCGCTCTACAATGACTCGAAGCGCCAGGATGCGGTCTATTGTGGACTTACCAGGAGTGAATCCAGATTGCTCTGGCCTTTGGTGCCTCAGCAGGTGGTCTCTGATACGTCTCAGTAGGCATTACACTACTGAGTAGTGTAATGCCTCGGTGATTGCTGCAGTCTCACCGATCCCCTTTCCCCTTCCACAGAGGGATGACCACAACCCTCAGCAGGTCAGGGGGAATGATACCAGTCAGCCAGATGGCAGACAGGATATCATGTAAGCCCCTTGCCATAGGTTCTCCATCAGCCTTTAACAATTCAGCTGGGATGCCACAAACACCTGCTGATTTACCACTCTTCAGTCAGGAAGGGTAGATCCTCGCTGATGAGTGGGTCTGGCAGAGGAATCTCAACATTACCCGCATCCAAGTTAACTGTTGGGGGATCAACCTGATACAACTGCTCAAAATACTCAGCCCAACGAACATGCACCCCATCAGGATCTGAGATTATCTGGCCACTTGCTGAGCCCAGTGCACACAGTGAAGGAGGGTAGATCCTCGCTGATGGGTGGGTCTGGCAGAGGAATCTCAACATTACCCACATCCAAGTTATCTGTTGGGGGATCAACTTGATACAACTGTTCAAAATACTCAGCCCAACGCACACGCACCCCATCAGGATCTGAGATTATCTGGCCACTTGCAGTGCGGACTACAGTCGTCTGTGAGGAGGGCTTGGAGTTCAGCTTTCTCAGGGCTCGGTAGGCAGGACGAAGGTCATTTACTAGGAAATGTGTCTCCTGTGAGATGGAATTCTGTCTTGCACTTGGGCGTTCACCAATCGATTCTTGGGCTGCATCAATCTTTTCATGCTTGAAGGTGCCCCACAGAAGAACAGGGTCTGTCATGCCCTTGAGTGCTATGAAACGACCTCAATCTGTCCACATGAAACACCCTAAAGTGTTCATTGGGACGATGGGGGGTTCTAAAGTGGACCCGGAGAGTAGCCCCAACTAATCTATGATCAGTTCCACAGAACTCGGTGCTTCGATACACCCTGCAGTTCTGAAGGATCCTCCATCGAGTGCTAACGTGGATGTGGTCGATCTCCTTGGCCACACTACCCGTATCGCTGTACCAAGTCCAACGATGCGGGTCAGAACGCTGATACCAGGAGCCAGAAATCCTCAATTTCTGGGACCTAGCAAAGTCATGGAAAAGAAGGCTATTCTCGCTGCCAGCGTCAGCTCCTGAGCCATGAGGATCGACAGACATCTCGTAGCCAGCTCGATCGCAGCCGGATACCGCATTGGAGTCACCGGGAACGATACGAATATCTCACCGAGGACAGTTGTCTGTTACACACACTTACACACTTACACACTTACACACTCACACACACACTTACACACTCACACACACACTTACACACTCACACACACACACACACACACACACACACACACACACACACACACACACACACACACACACACACACACACACACACACACACACACACACACACACACGTCTACGCATATTTATATATACACATTCATGTATACATACAAGTACAGAATTACAAACAATTACACATACACGTTCACTTAAATACAGTATAGTATAATATAATGTAATATATCATATAGTATAATATATATATATTCATATATATATATATGTATATATATATATATATAACAGTAAATTAGAACCAGAAGTCAGGCAACATTTCAGTAACAATGTTCATACATATGTAAGTATATTCCTTTCTTCCAGGAATTCCTCCCGGGGAAGGGTTTAATTCCGAACTAGTGCTCGTGGACATCACGGCAGAGCTCTCGAGCGGGCCAGGCGACGCACAGGAGAAAACGTACCATCTGGCCGCCAAGTTCCTTCACGTCGACCCAATCGCCGCTGAACTCAACAGGAGGTTCCAGAGCCACATCAAGGAGCTCCGCATGTATGCAGAGGTGGTGCACGAGCTCAACGCTTTCCTGGCTGCCGGAGTTCCGGAAGAGTCCCAGATTTGTATCCCGAAGATGATTTATGGAAAGGAGAATGGGAGCGAGTATGTGCTGGTGATGGAGAACATCAAGGCCGCTGGCTACATGACCAATGACAAGAGAAAAGGCCTTGATGTCGATCATGTCAAGAGGTCTGTTGAGGAAATTGCAAAGGTCCATGCTGTGTCTTACGCCTACAACAAATCTCACAACTTCCTCGAAAAGTTTCCCTGTTATCAGTTCAAAGCAAAGTACCTTAATATTATCCCAGCATTTCTGAAATTCAGCTTGAAGAATTGCGTTGCTTGTCTGAATACAGTGAAAGGTAAGGAAGAACTTGCCCAG
>NC_061834.1:36136124-36138624 GCF_019202785.1 Penaeus chinensis | reverse complement strand
ATTCTATTATTGCAAAGAATGATAAGACAATGATCTTTTAAAAATCACAAACAAATAAAACTCCCAAGTACAATGAAAAAGGAGAGAAATTCAGAAAGTAATGATAATATCTATAGATTTACAGATCAAACTTAAGAGTGATAAAATTTGGTGAAAAATATAAGCAATAAATAAAAACCATCAATGATAAATTTTATATCTATCTACCTGCCATGTGCATGAGTGTGGATACATGCACAGGCATGAACATGGGAGGGGAGGGGGGGGTTAAGAGGAAAAAATAAAATGAAAGAAAGCATCTCTCTCTGTCTCTCTGTCTCTCTGTCTCTCTGTCTCTCTGTCTCTCTGTCTCTCTCGCTCTCTCTTGCTCTCGCTCTCTCTCTCTCTCACAATGTGTATGGGTGTGAATGCAATAGATATATATTGCCAAACAACTAAAGAAGTAAACAGATCCCTCCTTATGTGCAAATGAAGAGCATGACAAGACATCTTGACCTGTTTATGAGCTGCTTCCCTTCGGCTCATCTTATCCCTTTCATGATTTTTACAAATCTTTTATCATACTTTTCTCTTCACATCTTGCATTCTTATCATTAATATGATCAAATCAATATGATGATAATACTACAAATAGTAGACAGTTGCATGAGTAACAGTAGTGGTAGGTAGATGGTGGTATGATAAAAATAAAGAGAATAAAGTAATAGTCATGACAATGACATCACCAATAACAACAGTAAAAAAAGATATAATAATAATAAAAATAATAACAATTTGAACTAAAACGGTACATAAATCTGGTTTACCACCAAAATCTAATCAGTCAACTGGGTGATGGGCCATGGGCAACTCACCTATAAATTTTATTCATAAAATGCTGGTAACTTTTCAAAAAATCCTGTGGCTAAGCTAACAAAGAAATAAACTAATTATCCCAACAATATAGATGATAATAGACCTCCTCCAAATGGTGGCTTTAACAAAATTATTAATCATAACAATAATAATAATAATAATGATAATAACTATAATTAGCGTTATTATTATCATTATCATAATTATCAAAATCATACAATCAGAAAGCCCCTTACTTCTCTACTTCAGGAATCTATGTTATCTGTCCCTAAAATCTTGGTTAATCTGCCCTAATAAATTTGAGTCACAATCAATTTACAGCAAAGAGAAGGACAAAGCAGGTTTAGCAACACGTAATATATGCAATTTTGATCCATGATACTTTCATCTTATGGTGCATCCACTGCAATGAGACCTCATTACAAGTAAAGAGACATCTATTTCCAAATTTTAATTTGAAAAGCAGAAAAAATGCTTCTTACCAAAGTTTTCTTGCAAGCACATTAAAAGAAAAAAAAAAACATAACTAAAACCCACGAAAATGCTGATGACCATCATTTTACAAAACAACAATAATAATAATAAATAAAAAAATACAGCACCAGCAATCACAACAACAACCATAATAATACCAACAACAGTGTATAAATTCTCAAAAAAAACAAACAAAGAAAACTCACCTTGACGGCTTCCAAAATATTCCTCTCGGCCTTGGTGTGTGCCGTGTCCTTCTGGTTGCGAACAATGGTTGCCTTCTTTAGCACCTTCATGGCGAAGATCTTGCCAGCTCCTTTGCCGCCACTCACTCTTCTAACCTTTGGGGGGAGATATAATTATCAACATATGATAACTTATAAGGACGACAAACTTATTAATGACAAAAACAATAATGATGATAGCATCAATGATAATAAAAACTTGAATAACAATACCAATACCAAAAAAAATATAAAAATGATAACAATGATGATGATTATAATAATAATAATAATAATCATAATCATAATCATAATAATAATAATAATAATAAAAATAATAATAATAATAATAATAACAATAATAATAATATTAATAATAATAGTAATAATAATCATTATAATAATAATAATAATAATAATAATAATAATAATAATAATAATAATAATAAATAAATTAAAATAAACAAATAAAATAAACAGAATGCAATAAAACAACATAAATAAAAATAATTTAAAAAATATAAAACACTAACCGCCTAAAATTTGCAAACTATCAAACCCAAACCGCAGCTGATCTCCTACCTGGAAGACCTTGCCATAGCCTCCCTTGCCCAAGACCTTCAGGAGCTGGAAATCGGAGGGCCGGGCCTTCTCCATGCCCGGGTTGACTGTGCTGTCTGACAGCTGCAGGGTCTCAATGCCCTCAGACCTGGAAAGAAGATTATGATGCCAAATGTTGAATCGTCTCAATGTGGATCCAGCAAAATTAAAGTGCTGAGTAAGAATAAACAATTTCTCACAGATAAAGATTAATTCATTAATTTACCTAACTTACATATCTATCAATCTATTTTTCTTTTATTGTGTCTTTTTCTTTCTTACAAAAGAGTTCGACCACAATCATGAAAAGCTGAGAGGAAGGGGAATGGCTTTGGGATATAATCATG